>NC_052067.1:95288723-95592527 GCF_015852505.1 Tachyglossus aculeatus
CAGCTGTGTTTGTAGAAAGAGATGCGTATTACTGTAAGGCCTTTCCCTTTGAGGTGTCGATTCAGTCAACGAAATTTCAAATAGTACCTGCGGACAATCCCTCTGCCCGAACCAGTAGTTGAAGGGGGTGCTTCAGTAATGATAATAATAATAATAGTAGTAATAATAATAACAATAATAATGGCATTTGTTAAGCACTTACTATGTTCAAGGCACTGTTCTAAGCAGTGAGAGTGCTGCTGTCTGGAAGTGTAACTGTAACTACCCTAATGTGTAGTTGGGGTGAAAAACCCAATATTGAGCCCTGTTTTTGTGGGTGTCCATGTATAAATAACATTTTTGCTGCGCATGTTCTAGTTCAGGAAGCGAATTGGCTCCCTCGTGGCCATCCACTGCGACCCTCAGAGGCTCCTAAGCCCGAAGATGGTGAAATGGTCCCCAGAATAAGTTCCTTGGGGATCACCTCCCCTCCCTGCCTTGGTGTACTTCATTCGTTCATTCAATCATATTTATTGAGCGCTTACTGTGTGCAGAGCACTGTACTAAGCGCTTGCCCCCGGCTTCCCACCCCAAGAAGCCACTGAGCCCACGCCACTTCACAAGTCAGAGAACAAAAAGGGTGATGAGAAATGCTTCTAGATTTTCAATTCGATCCAAAAATAGTCTTTATCGAGTGCAGGCTGCAGGCCGCTGTCATGGATTTCAGGTAAATCCCTTCGAGCATTAAAGTGGGACTTGGCGTGTTTCCTTACGGTGTTTTCAGAGTAGTTTGAGAAATAGTTTTTTTTTCCCTCTTCTTAATATCTTAATCCCCTAAACTGTCCTTCACTCCTCCAACCGTTTAAGATGGCTTGTTATTTTTGTAGCGCTCTTTCCTATTTATTAAGCACTTACTATGTGCCAAGCGCTGTTGTAAGCTCTGGGGCAGATATGTGGCAATCAAGTTGTCCCACGTGGGGCTCACAGTCTTAATCCCCATTTTACAGATCAATCAATCAATCAATCGTATTTATTGAGCACTTACTGTGTGCACAGCACTGTACTAAGCGCTTGGGAAGTACAAGTTGGCAACATCTAGAGGCGGTCCCTACCCAACAGTGGGCTCACAGTCTAGAAGGGGGAGACAGAGAACAAAACATATTAACAAAATAAAATAAATAAAATAGATATGTATAAGTAAAATAGAGTAATAAATACGTACAACCATACGTTTGTACATACAAAAATCCTGTTACTACTACTTTAACGTCAAGAAAAAAATTGGGGGAACAGCATGATTTTGCGTATCTTGCTTTACCAGACGAAGCAGCACGGCATGGTAGATAGAGCACGGGTCTCAGAGTCAGGAGGTCATGGGTTCTAATCCCGGCTCCGCTTGGCTGCTGCGTGACCTTGGGCAAGTCACCTCACTTCTGGGCCTCAGTTCCCTCAACCCATTTTTGATCTTCTTGGCAAGAAACTTGAAACAAGGGATGTATCTGCTTGCAAACAGGGAAAAACAGATGAGTTAACGGAGGCACAGAGAAGTTAAGTGGCTTGCCTGAGGTCACACGGACAACTGGCGGAGCCGGGATTAGAACCCAGGTCCTCTGACTCGCTAGCCCGTGCCCTTTCCGCTTCTCATAGCCTTTCCTTCTCGGTTGCCAGAAAACACCGTCAGCAGTTTGCAGACAAAAAATGTTCATAAACTGTAAATTTCAACTCCTCAGCAATGCAGTTACGCCGATGATCGATCTTTTGAACGGCCCTTAATCCTTTTTACATTAGCACGGACCTGAAGGAGAGCGTTGGAAAGGGACTTTTCCTTTTGCTAACGTCTGTGCTTCCATTCTAGATTCTGGTTCTTCAAGTTCGTTGCCGCAGTGGCCATTAGCGTCGGAGCCTTCTTCATCCCCGAGGGACCCTTCACTACCGGTAAGGAGGCCGAATGACGTCTTGGGGTGTCCTCTCACGGGGCCGGGGCGGTAATCTCTTCCCGCGGCCAAACCGAGACGCAGTGCTTGGAACCAACGGGATCCGTTTTCATCATCAATCGTATTTATTGAGCGCTTACGATGTGCGGAGCACTGTACTAAGCGCTTGGGAAGTACAAATTGGCAACATATAGAGACAGTCCCTACCCAACGCAGAGGTTTCACTGACGGCAGTAGGTGCGAGGGGATGATTTTTTTTTTTTGCCCCCTCTTCGGGGTGTTAAACGGCTCTCTCCTTTTCTCCTCCAGTGTGGTTTTACGTCGGTATGGCCGGGGCATTCTGCTTCATCCTTATCCAGCTGGTCTTGCTGATTGATTTTGCTCACTCTTGGAATGAGTCGTGGGTGGAGAAGATGGAAGAGGGAAACTCAAGATGTTGGTATGCAGGTACGGGGGACCCGAACCGATCGCTTCTCAAAGGGCCGGGGCGAAAGCTTCCTGAATTTCAACCGAGATAATAATAATAATTAAGGTATTTGTTAAGCACTTACTACATGCCCAGCACTGTTCTGTGCGCTGGGGGGGGGATACAAGGTTGTTCCATGTGGGGCTCCTAGTCTTCATCCCCATTTTACAGATGGGGGAACTGAGGCACAGAGAAGGGAAGTGACTTGCCCAAAGTCACACAGCTGACAGGTTGCAGAGCCGGGATTCGAACCCACGGCCTCTGACTCCCAAACCCGGGCTCTCCCCACTGAGCCTTCTAGACTGTGAGCCCACTGGTAGGTAGGGACCATCCCTATATGTTGCCAACCTGTACTTCCCAAGCGCTTAGCACAGTGCTGTGCGCACAGTAAGCGCTCAATAAATACGATTGAACGAATGAATGAGCCATGCCGCTTCAATCAGTCAATCAATCAATCGTATTTATTGAGCGCTTACTGTGGGCAGAGCACTGTACTAAGCGCTTGGGAAGTACAAGTTGGTAACATATGGAGACGGTCCCTACCCAACAGTGGGCTCACAGTCTAGAAGGGGGAGACAGAGAACAAAACAAAACATATTAACAAAATAAAATAAATAGAATAGATATGGACAAGTAAAATAAATAGTATAATAAATAAATATATATATATATACACACACGTGCTGTGGGGAGGGGAAGGAGGTAAGGTGGGGACACATAAGGACACAATAATAATAACAATAATAAATGATGATAATTGTGATATTTGTTAATACTATGTGCCAAGCACTACACTAAGCACTGGCGTAAATGCAATAGTCAGATCAGGTACAGTCCCTGGCCTCCTCGGGGCTTACAGTAGAGGAAAGTGTGAGAGCGGGCTTCGAATATGTGCCCCAGCGTAGGCACGCCAGCCGGCTGTATTAAACTTTTAGTTGTGAGGCGCATTTATCGTTTTGCAAAACTTTTCATTTGGCCACGTGATAGAATCGGGATTTGAAGGGGAAGGAGTCTGGTGCCAGTTCGGATGGTGTTTGGCTAGGTAAACTGATGCCTGTGTGTACGTGGGTGCACGCCCGCACGCACTTGTCTAAAATGATTGAGAAAAACGCTCATCGGTGTAGAAAACCGAAGAGTTATTGAAGCGCATTTTTTCATTGCCGAGTGGTAAAGTCAGTCGTTTATTGAGCGCTTCCTGCTGTACTGAGCACTCGGGAAAGTACAATACAACAGGGTTGGTAGACACATTCCCTGCCCGCAGCGAGCTAAAGTCAGTCAGTGGTATTTATTAATAACTGTAGTGGTCGTTAAGCACTTCCTATGCGTCAGGCATTCGTTCAGTCATATTTGTCGTACTTATTTATTCATTCAATGGTATTTATTGAGCGCTTACTGTGTGCAGAGCACAGAGAAGCAGCGTGGCTCAGTGGAAAGAGCCCGGGCTTTGGAGTCGGAGGTCATGGGTTCAAATCCCGGCTCCGCCAATTGTCAGCTGGGTGACTTTGGGCAAGTCACTTAACTGCTCTGTGCCTCAGTTCCCTCATCTGTAAAATGGGGGTTAAGACTGTGGGCCCCCTGTGGGACAACCTGATGGCTTTGTAACCTCCCCAGCGCTTAGAACAGTGCTTTGCACACAGTAAGCGCTTAATAAATGTCATTATTATTATTATTATTATTATTATTATAAGCCCTGGCGAAGGTACACGGTAATCGCGTCAGACCTGGTCCCTGTGTCACACGGGGCTCACAGTCTGAGTAGGAAGGACCTCAGGTGTGGGATGATCTCCAGCGCTTTGCACAGAGTAGAGAAGCAGCGGGGCTCAGTGGAAAGAGCCCGGGCTTTGGAGTCAGAGGTCATGGGTTCAAATCCCGGCTCCGCCAATTGTCAGCCGTGTGACTTTGGGCAAGTCGCTTCACTTCTCTGTGCCTCAGTTCCCCCATCTGTAAAATGGGGATTAAGACTGTGGGCCCGCCGTGGGACAACCTCTTCACCTTGTAACCTCCCCAGAGCTTAGAACGGTGCTTGGCTCATATTAAGTGCTTAATAAATGCCATTAATATAATATAATTATAAGCGCTTAACAAATGCCACCGTGATTATTATTATTCTGACAGAAGAGGGAACCGAGGCCCAGAGAAGTACCTTGTCCAAGGTACACCCACACGCCCACCCTGTTTCTCCAATTTTTGACGAGGCCTAACTGTCCACCCTAACTTCCCTGCACGGAAGTGGAAAGATCCCGGTCCTGGGAGTTGAAAGGCCGGGGTTCCGATCCCGGCTCCGCCGCTTACCTGCCGTGTGACCTTGGGCACGTTACTTAACTTCCCCGTGCCTCAGTTCCCTCGTCAGTAAAATGGGGATTCAGTGACCGTTCTCCTTTTTACTTAGACCGTGAGCCCCGTGTTGGATCGCATTACATCGTATCTATTCCACTCCTTAATTAATTAATTAACGATGGCATGTGTTTAGTGCTTACTATGTGCTGAGCGCTGTTCTAAACGCTGGGGGTAGATATAAGGTGATCGGGTTGTCCCACGGGGGGCTCACCGTCTCATTCCCCATATTACCGATGAGGTAACTGAGGCACAGAGAATAATAATAATAATAATGGCATTTGTTAAGCGCTTACTCTGTGCCAAGAACTGTTCTAAGCGCTGGGGCGATACAAGGTGATCAGGTTGTCCCACGTGGGGCTCACAGTCTTCATCCCCATTTTACAGATGAGGTAACTGAGGCACAGAGAATAATAATAATAATAATGGCATTTGTTAAGCACTTACTCTGTGCCAAGCACTGTTCTAAGCATTGGGGAGATACAAGGTGATCAGGTTGTCCCACGTGGGGCTCACAGTCTTCATCCCCATTTTACAGATGAGGTAACTGAGGCACAGAGAACAATAATAATAATGGGATTTGTTAAGCGCTTTCTGTGTGCCAAGCACCATTCTAAGCGCTGGGGTGATACAAGATCATCAGGTTGTCCCATGTGGGGCTCACAGTCTTCATCCCCATTTTACAGATGAGGTCACTGAGGCACAGAGAACAATAATAATAATGGGATTTGTCAAGCGCTTTCTGTGTGCCAAGCACTGTTCTAAGTGCCGGGGTGATACAAGATCATCAGGTTGTCCCACGTGGGGCTCACGGTCTCCATCCCCATTTCCCGGATGAGGGGACTGAGGCCCAGAGAAGTTAAGTGACCTGCCCAAAGTCACACAGCTGAGAAGCGGCGAAGCCGGGATTTGAACCCATGACCTCCGACTCCCAAGCCGGGGCTCTTCCCTCTGAGTCACGCTGCTTCTCCAGTGAACCCCACACCGCGCTGCTTCCTCAGTACAGCGCCTGGCAGCCGTGCCGCGGCGCTTCGACCGGTGCTCGGCACGTAGCCGGCGCTTAATAAACGCCGCCATCATCATCATCATCGTGGTACAGCAAGCCGGCCCAATTAACGGCATCCTCCTCACCGTGTCCTTTCCCAGCCCTCCTGTCCGCCACGGCGCTGAACTACCTGCTGTCCTCGGTGGCGATAGTGCTGTTCTTCGTCTACTACACCCGGCCGGGGGGCTGCTCCGAGAACAAGGCCTTCATCAGCGTCAACATGCTGCTCTGCATCGGCGCCTCGGTCCTGTCCATTCTGCCCAAGATCCAGGTGGCCGGGGGGGGGGGGGGCCGGGGGGGGGGCGGGGGGGGGGCGGCCCCGGGGGGGCCGCTCGGGAAAGGCGGGTTGCATCCTAAGTAGCCCGGCGGCCCCCCCCCATCTCTCCCGCGTAGGAGTCGCAGCCGCGGTCTGGTTTGCTGCAGTCTTCCGTGATCACCGTCTACACCATGTATCTGACTTGGTCGGCGATGACCAACGAGCCAGGTGCGTGGGGGGTGGCTTTTTCCCCCGGGGGGGGGGAAAACCACCAAACTTACCTCTCCCATATCGTCCGGGGAAACCGAGCCTCTTCCAAAGCTGGCGGGGTTTGGCCTAGGAAAGAAAATCCGTCCCCCCTCTCCCCCCCCACGCCGGGGGTGGCCTTGGTTTTCTCTGCTCTTAGAGAAGCGGCTCGGTGGGAAGAGCCCGGGCTCTGGAGTCGGAGGCCGTGGGTTCAAGTCCCGGCTCCGCCGGCTGTCAGCCGGGTGACTCTGGGCAAGTCACTTCACTGCTCCGGGCCTCAGTTCCCTCATCTGGAAAATGCGGATGAAGACTGTGAGCCCCACGTGGGACAACCTGATCACCTTGTAGCTCCCCAGCGCTTCAAACAGTGTTCTGCACATAGCGCTTATCAATCAATCAATCAATCGTATTTATTGAGCGCTTACTATGTGCAGAGCCCTGTACTAAGCGCTTGGGAAGTACAAATTGGCAACATATAGAGACAGTCCCTACCCAACAGTGGGCTCGCAGTCTAAAAATGCCATTATTATTATTATTATTATTATTATTTATTATTTTCACTGCCGAGGGAGGGTGAAAATTGACTTCTAGAAAAGGCTGCTCCGGTGGTACAGGGTAAAATGCACATAGGTGTAAGTGTAAGGAACTTACGTAGGGGTAAGTGTGCGATAAGCGCTTAGTACAGTGCTGTGCACACAGCACTCAATAAATACGATTGATGATGAATTGCAGCTCATCCTATTTGGTTTGCCCCACCGTTATCGTGTAATTTTTGTGAATCGTTACTCCGTTCATTCGTTCAGTCGTGTTTATTGAGCGCTTACTGTGTGCAGAGCACTGTGCTAAGCGCTTGGAAAGTGCAGTTTGGCAACAATCAATCAATTAATCGTATTTATTGAGCGCTTACTGTGTGCAGAGCACTGTACTAAGCGCTTGGGAAGTACAAGTTGGCAACATATATAGTCCCTACCCAACAGTGGGCTCACAGTCTACAGCCCCGTAGTCACCTGAATCCCAGCGCGCCAATCCATTATTCAACCAGTGGTATAGACGAGAAGCAGGGTGGTGTATTGGATAGAGCCCGGGCTTGGGAGTCAGAAGGTCATGGGTTCTAATCCCGGCTCCGCCACTAGTCTGCTGTGTGGCCTTGGACGAGTCGCTTCACTTCTCTGGGCCTCAGTGACTGCATCTGTAAAGTGGGGAATGAGACCGTGTCCAGACAGGGACTGTGTCCAACCCGATTTGCTTGTATCCACCGCAGTGCTTAGTACAGTGCCCGGGACCCAGTAAGCGCTTAACCAGTACCCTAATAAGAATAATTGAGTGCTTATTGGGCGTACTGAGCATTTGGGAAAGGGCAGTACACCAGAGTGGGTAGGCACATTCCCTGCCCACAAGGAGTTGACAGTCACAGCGTGGCTCAGTGGAAAGAGCCCGGGCTTTGGAGTCAGAGGTCATGGGTTCAAATCCCAGCTCTGCCAATTGTCCGCCGGGTGACTTTGGGCAAGTCACTCAACCTCTCTGTGCCTCAGTTCCCTCATCTGTAAAATGGGGATGAAGACTGTGAGCCCCCTGAGGGACAACCTGTTCACCCGGTAGTAGTAGTAGTAGTAACGGCATTTATTAGCGCTTACTATGTGCAAAGCACTGTTCTAAGCGCTGGGGAGGTTACAAGGTGATCCGGTTGTCCCCCGTGGGACTCACAGTCTCCATCCCCATTTTACAGATGAGGTAACCGAGGCACAGAGAAGTTAAGTGACTTGCCCAAAGTCACACAGCCGACAGTTGGGCAGAGCCGGGATTTGAACCCATGCCCTCTGACTCCAAAGCCCGGGCTCCTTCCGTTGAGCCACGCTGGTAACCTCCCCAGCGCTTTGCACATAGTAAGCGCTCAATCAGATGCCATCGTTATCATCGTTATCATTCATAAAATAAATCACGGACACGTACGTAACGCTTTAAGGCTATAGATCCGAGCGTATAGGTGACGCTGAAGGGAGAAGGAATAGGGGAAATGAGATCGGGAAAGGCCTCCGGGAGGAAATGTGATTTTAAATAGGACTTGCTTGGGCGGCGAGGGAGTCGCATAACCGTCTCTGGGTTAAGAGTTGGTAGAGAGAGCCGAAAGTTTTCCACCCGCCAAGGCTGATCTTAGGCACGGCGATGGCGCCAATTAAATATTCAGGAATCATCCGAGACTACTGTCTGAACCCATCCAGGCTTTGTGGGGAAGGCAGGGGACTTC
Organism: Tachyglossus aculeatus; assembly: GCF_015852505.1. Lineage (NCBI taxonomy): Eukaryota > Metazoa > Chordata > Mammalia > Monotremata > Tachyglossidae > Tachyglossus > Tachyglossus aculeatus. Next base: position 95,297,229 of record NC_052067.1, read on the forward strand.
TCGTGTTTCTCCCCTGCGTGGTAAGAATTGTGTTCCAGGGCCTGCTTTTCAGCAGGAGCACTGACGTGGTCCATCCTGGGTTCCCACTAATCCCGCATCGGTTTCGCGGCATTATTTGTTCACGTGCTTAAGCCCTGAATTGTCTCCCGCGCTCGGGCGGTGGGTTTTCATGCGCTCCTGTGACTTCTCCGTCTCTCTCCAAAGCATTTGGATCGACGAGTGAGGTCTAACTCGTCTTCCGGAAAGGGTAAATGAAGAAACAGGATGGCTGCTTCTGCCTCCTGGCTTCAGATTCTGTCCTCTGTTTTTACTTTTTCACGGCATTAAGCGCTTAATGTGCGGCAGGCACTGGACTAAGCACTGAGGTAGATGCAGGCTAATCGAGTTGGACACAATCCGTGCCACACCTGGGGCTCAGTCTTCATCCCCATTTTGCAGATGAGGTAACTGAGGCTCGGGGAAGGGAAGTGACTCGCTCCGAGTCCCCCAGCTGACAAGCGGCAGGGCCGGGATTAGAACTCAGGTCCGCGCTCTTTCCACTAGGTTGCTTTGCTTTTCTTGTTCTTCGAGAGACAAACTGCTCTTGGAGCCTCTTTAGGGGCCTTGCGTTCTGGGTGTAATTCTAAAAAATGAGTGCGAATCTCCCATTCTTTCCGTGAAGGGAATTGTCCGAAGTTCGGCGTCTCCCTAGGGACGGTTACTGCTTGCCTCGCCGTGCCGGGCCAGAGTTTTGAATTTGTAAAGACCGTAGTCACGCTGGAAAGGTCTCTCCGAGTCGGTCGTTCCTATTTACCGAGCGCTTGCTGTATACGCAGAGCGCTGTGATACTAAGACTCATTGTGGCATTTGTTAAAAGTGCTCGCGTGGGTTCGAATCCCAGCTCCGCCACTTGTCAGCTGTGTGACCTCGGGCAAGCCACTTCACTTCCCTGGGCCTCAGTTCCCTCAGCTGTAAAATGGGGGTTAAGACTGTGAGCCCCCCGAAGGGACAACCTCCCCAGCGCTTAGAGCAGCGCTTTGCCACCTGTCTGCTGTGTGACCTTGGGCAAGTCACTTAACTTCTCCGAGCCTCAGTCATCTCATCTGTAAAATGGGGGTTAAGACTGGGAGCCCCGCATGGGACAACCTGATTACCTTGTATCCCCCCATCATCATCATCATCATCATCAATCGTATTTATCGAGTGCTGTGTGCAGAGCACTGTACTAAGCGCTTGGGAAGGACAAGTCGGCAACATATAGAGACAGTCCCTACCCAGCAGTGGGCTCACAGTCTAAAAGGGGGAGAACAGTGCTTTGCACGTAGTAAGCGCTTAACAAATACCATCATCATTGCTACGTGCCAGACATTGTTCTAAGCGCCGGGGTAGGTACAAGGTAATCAATCAATCAATCGTATTTATTGAGCGCTTACTATGTGCAGAGCACTGTACTAAGCGCTTGGGAAGTACAAATTGGCAACACATAGAGACAGTCCCTACCCAACAGTGGGCTCACAGTCTAAAAGGGGGAGACAGAGAACAAAACCAAACATAGCAACAAAATAAAATAAATAGGATAGATATGTACAAGTAAAATAAATAAATAAATAAATAGAGTAATAGATATGTGCAACCATATATACATATATACAGGTGCTGTGGGGAAGGGAAGGAGGTAAGATGGGGGGATGGAGAGGGGGACGAGGGGGAGAGGAAGGAAAGGGGGACCTATCGGGTCGGACCTATACAGTTCCTGTCCCACATGGGGCTCACAGACCTAATCTCCGTTTACACAGATGAGGTAAGGGAAGGGAATCAATCAATCAATCAATCAATCAATCGTATTTATTGAGCGCTTACTATGTGCAGAGCACTGTACTAAGCGCTTGGGAAGTACAAATTGGCATCACATAGAGACAGTCCCTACCCAACAGTGGGCTCACAGTCTAAAAGGGGGAGACAGAGAACAGAACCAAACATACCAACAAAATAAAATAAGTAGGATAGAAATGTCCAAGTAAAATAAATAAATAGAGTAATAAATATGTACAACCGTATATACATATATACAGGGAAGGGAAGTGATTTGGTCCAAGTCACACAGCTGACAAGTGGCGGGTCGTCTGCGCCCTTTCCACTGGGCCACTTTGCCTCTCTTGGTCTTCGAGAGACAAACGGCCCTTGGAGCCACATTAGGGGCCAGAGAAGCGGAGCGACTGGCTCGAGGTCACAGAAGCAGAGCAGGGGAGGGGCCGGGACTCGAACCCAGGCCCTGCTCTGACCCCCAAGGCCGGGCCGTGTCGGCGAGGCCACCCCGCTTCACCGGGCGGCGCCGGGTGGGGCCGAGAGCGGGTGGGTCCGTGAGGCTGACGCTTCTCCCGCTTTGCCCAGACCGCCGGTGCAACCCCAGCCTGCTGAGTATAATCGGCTACAATTCGACGGGCAGCCCCCCGGGGCCGGGCCAGGGGGCCGTCCAGTGGTGGGACACGCAGGGGATCGTCGGCCTGGTCCTCTTCCTGCTGTGCGTGCTCTACTCCAGGTGAGCGCGGCCCGCCCCCTCCCCTCCTCCCCTCCTCCCCGCCGCCGCTCCCCTTCCGCGGCCTAACGCTCCCTCTCTCTCCGTGTCTCTCCCCGCGCCCCGACTCCGTCCGGCAGCATCCGCACGTCCACCAACAGCCAGGTGAACAAGCTGACGCTGACCAGCGACGAGTCCACGCTGATCGAAGACGGGGCGGCCCGGAGCGACGGCTCCCCCGAGGACGGGGAGGAGGCCCGCCGGGCCGTGGATAACGAGCGGGACGGGGTCACCTACAGTTACTCCTTCTTCCACTTCATGCTGTTCCTGGCCTCCCTCTACATCATGATGACCCTGACCAGCTGGTACAGGTACGGGGGCCGGGGGCACCGCCGACGAGGGGCACCGACGAAGCCGACGGAGTCCGGGGTCGGGCGGGTGGGGGGTCGTGACGGGCGGGAACGGCTTCGTTAACGGCGGCCGGTGGATCAATCGCGGGACGCGTCCGGCGCTTCCTCTGGGCCACGTACGGGGTCATCGGGGCGGACGCGGTCCCCGTCCCACATGGGACGCACGGCCGAGCGGGGAGAGAGCCCCGGCCTGAGAGGCGGCGGGTCGTCATAATATCCCCATTTTCCACGTGAGGTCACTGAGGCCCAGAGAAGTGAAGCGACTGGCCCAAAGTCACAGGGCAGACCCGTGGCGGAGCCGGGACGCGAACCCACGACCCTCAGACTCCCAAGCCCGGGCTCTTCCCTCCGAGCCTCGCCGCTCGGTGTTTGGCACGTAGGAAGTGCCGAGTATCTTGACCGTAATTGCCGTTTTATCAGTTTGAAGGAACACGTCGGAACACGGGCTTTGCGTTGCTTTCTGCCTCTCCCTGTAAAATGTAAAATTTTAAAGTTTCGCTCGGGCTGATTGAAGGGTGGATTTCCCCCTTCTAGACTCGTGAGCCTGTTGTTGGGTAGGGTCTCTGTATGTTGCCAACTTGGACTTCCCAAGCGCTTAGTACGGTGCTGTGCACACAGTAAGCGCCCAATAAATATGATTGAATGAATGAATAATAATAATGATGGCATTTCTTAAGCGCCTACTATGTGCAAAGCACTGTTCTAAGCGCTGGGGAGGTTACGAGGTGATCAGGTTGTCCCACGGCGGGGCTCACAGCCTTCATCCCCATTTTACAGATGAGGTAACTGAGGCCCAGAGAAGCGAAGTGATTTTGCCCAAAGTCACAGAGCTGACAAGTGGCGGAGCAGGGATTCGAACCCATGACCTCTGACTCCAAAGCCCGCGCTCTTTCCAGTGAGCCACGCTGCCTCTAATCCCGACTCTGCCCATGGTCTGTTCACCTCTCTATGCCTCAGTTCCCTCATCTGTAATACGGGGGCAAAGACTGTGAGCCCCACGTGGAACAACCTGTTCACCTTGTATCTCCCGCAGCGCTTAGAACAGTGCTTCGCACATAGTAAGCGCTTAACGGATTCCGGCATTATTATTATTCCGCCTGTCTACGCCTCACTTCCCTCATCTGTGAAATGGGGATGGAGACTGTGAGCCCCACCTGGGACAGGGACTGTGTCCAACTCGATTTGCTTGTATCCACCCCAGCGCTTAGCAGAGCGACTGGCACAGAGCAAGGGCTTTAACGACACCAAAAGAAGCAGCAGCGTGGCTCAGTGGGAAAGAGCCCGGGCTTTGGAGTCAGAGGTCATGGGTTCAAATCCCGGCCCCGCCACTTGTCAGCTGCGTGACTTCGGGCAAGTCACTTCACTTCTCTGGGCCTCAGTGCCCTCGTCTGTAAAATGGGGATGAAGACTGTGAGCCCCACGTGGGACAACCTCATCCCTTTGTATCCCCCCCAGCGCTTAGAACAGTGCTTTGCACATAGTAAGCGCTTAATAAATGCCATCCTCATCATCACCAAAATGATTATTATTAATGATGATAATAATCCCCATTTTACAGAGGCATAGAGTCACATAGCAAGTAAGGGGTGGAGCCGGGATTAAATCCCACACTCTCTTGACTTCATTCATTCATTCAATCGTATTTATTGAGCGCTTACTGTGTGCAGAGCACTGGACTAAGCACAAGTCGGCAACATATAGAGATGGTCCCTACCCAACAACGGGCTCACTCTTGCCACTAGCCCACGCTTGCTTCTTCCTGGCGCAGAGTCAGTGAATCCTGAAAGAGTCGCAAAATAATTTCCCCAGCCTCCGGGTCCAAAGCTGAATTAACAAGGGATATTTCAGCCGAGCGAAGGCATTAGTCGCCTAAGCTGCAAGTTTTCGGTATTGCGAACTCCGGAAGGGGAGTTTAGGACTCTACAAGTCTCCATTCAGTCCACAAATGCCTACAAATTTGCCTACAGATTCCAGTACCTAAGGTGAGCCCACTGTTGGGTAGGGACCGTCTCTCTATGTTGCCAACTTGGACTTCCCAAGCGCTTAGTACAGTGCTCTGCACACAGTAAGCGCTCAATAGATACGATTGAATGAATGAAAGGTTTTTTTTGTTTGCTTTGCTTTTTCCCACCTGGGGCTCTGAGGAGCCACAACTAAAGGTGCCAGAGCTGGAGTTGGGCCATAAAATTACCATAAGGACTCTTTTTCTACTTTTTTTAATAGTATTTCTTAAGCACTTACTATGTGCCAGGCACTGTACTAAGCACTGAAGTAGATATAAGCAGCGTGGCTCAGTGGAAAGAGCCCGGGCTTTGGAGTCAGAGGTCATGGGTTCAAATCCCTGCGCTGCCAGTTGTCAGCTGTGTGACTTTGGGCAAGTCACTTCACTTCTCTGAGCCTCAGTTCCCTCATCTGGAAAACGGGGATTAAGACTGTGAGCCCCCCGTGGGACAACCTGATCACCTTGTAACCTCCCCAGCGCTTAGAACAGTGCTTTGCATATAGTAAGCGCTTAATAAATGCCATCATCATCATCATCATCATCATTATTATTATTATTATTATTATTATTATAAGCTAATCAAATTTGGACACAGTCCATGCCCCACGTGGGCACCCAGTCTCAATTCCCATGAGGGAACTGAGGCACAGAGACGTGAAGTGACTTGTCCAAGGTCACACAACAGACATGTGATTAGAACCCAAGTCTGGGCTTCTCTCTGCCGTTTCCAAAACGAGGCCCAAAGAAAGTTTCCCTCGCCGTCTCGAGTTTGAACGTCTAGCGGTATCCGGCGAGGGAAAATGAAAACCTGGTTCTAAGATGGATGAGGTCAGACCTTAATTTTAATTTATAAAAACAGTCAGGCGGATTAGGTAGTCGGGATCCTCTAAAAGAGGCACAACGTTTCTCAGAGCTTAAATTGTTTTACTATAAAAGGAACAACTCAGAGCATTAACAACTTTCAGGGCCCTTCAGAGGTTTCCATTTGGGAGCACGGTGCGGCAGAGGCAGATGGGTTAATTGAGCAAACGGTAATTCGGTGGTAGGTCTAAATAGCCCGCTGTTTTAGTAATTAACTAGATGTGTTTTGGGCAAGATTATTCTAAGGTCCAAATGGGCAAATGGCAGGATTTCAAGCCACTTCCTTCCAGCGTATTTGCTTACCCATTAGAAACCTCTTAGAGGGCATTTTCTTTCTCTTCAGTCAGTTTGGAGGAAGGACAAAAAAAAAGAGCGTCATCCAGGGCCAGCCATGCAGCTTCATCTTCATTGGCATATAAATAGATGAGAAACATAATGATAGCATTTATTAAGTGCTTCCTATGTGCAAAGCACTGTTCTAAGCGCTGGCGGGGGGTTACAAGGTGATCAGGTTGTCCCACGGGGGGCTCACAGTCTTCATCCCCATTTTCCAGATGAGGTGACAGGCACAGAGAAGTGAAGCGACTTGCCCAAAGTCACACAGCTGGTAAATAGAGCTGGGATTTGAAACCGTGACTTCTGACTCCAAAGCCCGTGCTCTTTCCACTAAGCCTCGCTGCTTCTCTTACATCACTAATATGTGATCTTTTATTTATATAAGTATACATTTGTGTGTGTGTACAGATAATAATAATAATGATGGCATTTATTAAGCGCTTACTATGTCCCGAGCACTGTTCTAAATGCTGGGGAGGTTACAAGGTGATCAGGTTGTCCTAATTAATCCCGATTTTACCGATGAGGGAACTGAGGCCCAGAGAAGTGAAGTGACTTGCCCCAAGTCACACAGCTGACACGTGGCGGAGCCGGGATTTGAACCCAGGACCTCTGACTCCAAAGCCCGGGCTCTTTCCACTGAGCCACTCCGCCTTTCTGAAATGGACGTATATTAGGATACAATCCACAAAAGCTCCTTGTGGGCCGGGAATGCACCCACCAACCGTTGCGTTGCACTCTTCCGAGTGCTTAGCACGGTGCTCTGCACACAGGAAGCGCTCAGTAAAGAGCTTTGATTGAACCGAATTCAAACGGCAGGATCTTAACAGACACCGCTGTCAGCGGTGGGATTTACCCGGCGCTTCCTGGCACGCTGTAGTAAGCGCTCGGGAGAGTGCGGCGGAGTTAGCAGACCTGTACCGGCCCCACGAAGGACTTAAAGCCTGTAGACTAACCGCTTGGGAGTGTTGCCAATTTGTACCTCCCAAGCGTTTAGTACAGTGCTCTGCACACAGTAAGCGCTCAATAAATACGATTGATGATGTGCAATATAACAGAGTTGGCTAGCCTGACCCCCGCTCACGACAGGCCTGCCTACCAAACGTTGGAGTGTTTCAGGATTTTAACTCAAACGTACAGAAGCCTCAGGTGAACCTATAGCTATTGTAAATAACAATAATAATAATAATAATGGCATTTATTAAGTGCTTACTATCATCATCATTAATCGTATTTATTGAGCACTTACTATGTGCAGAGCACTGTACTAAGCGCTTGGGAAGTACAAGTTGGCAACATATAGAGACGGTCCCTACCCAACAGTGGGCTCCCAGTCTAAAAGGGGGAGACAGAACAAAACCAACCATACTAACAAAATAAAATAAATAGAATAGATATGTACAAGTAAAATAAATAACTACTATGTGCAAAGCACTGTTCTAAGCGCTGAGGTAGATATGAGGTCATCTGGTTATCCCACATGGGATATCCCAGAGTCTCAACCCCCATTTGACAGATGAGGTCAACTGAGGCACAGAGAAGTAAAGCGACTTGCCCAAAATCACCCAGCTGACAAGTGGCGGAGCTGGGATTTGAACCCATGACCTCCGACTCCAAAGCCCGGGCTCTTTCCACTGCTGGGATTTGAACCCATGACCTCCGACTCCAAAGCCCGGGCTCTTTCCACTGAGCCACGCTGCTTCCCTGTGCGTAGGAGGCATCATCGTCTATACTTTGGGGCGTTTATTACGGCACTGAGCGTTTACCAGGGATCAGACACTGTTCTAAACGCGGGTAGGTGAAAGTTAAACAGGTAGGACGCGGTCTCTGCCCCGCACGGGGCTCACAATTCATTCATTCATATTTATTGAGCGCTTACCGTGTGCAGAGCACTGTACTAAGCGCTTGGGAAGTACAAGTTGGCAGCATATAGAGACAGTCCCTACCCAACAGTGGGCCCACAGTAATCTGAGCAGGAGGGAGACTAGGTATCCCCACTTGACAGTTGAGAGAAGCAGCATGGCTCAGTGGAAGGCGCCCGGGCTTTGGAGTCAGAGGTCATGGGTTCAAATCCTGGCTCCGCCAATTGTCAGCTGTGTGACTTTGGGCAAGTCACTTCACTTCTCTGGGCCTCAGTTACCTCATCGGGAAAATGGGGATTAAGACTGTGGGCCAACCTGATCACCTTGTAATCTCCCCAGCGCTTAGAACAGTGCTTTGCACATAGTAAGCGCTTAATAAATGCCATCATTATTATTATTAACTGAGGCCCAGAGCGATTAAGTAAGTGACTTACCCAAGGTCACGCAGCAAGCTGTTGGCAGGGCTGGGTTTAGAAGGCAAGTCTTTGACTCCTATGCCCTGCCCACTAGGCCGTGCTGCTTGTCAAGCGCTTAGTACAGTGCTCTGCACACAGTAAGCGCTCAATAAATACGATTGTGGGCAGGGAAGGTGTCTGCCAACTCATGTCCCCTCCTAAGCACTCAGTCCAGTGCTATGCACACAGTAAGCGCTCAATAAATACGATTGATTGTGGGCAGGGAATGTGTCTGCCAACTCGTGTCCCCTCCTAAGCGCTCAGTCCAGTGCTCTGCACACAGTAAGCGCTTAATAAATACGATTGATTGTGGGCAGGGAAGGTGTCTGCCAACTCGTGTCCGCTCCTAAGCGCTCAGTCCAGTGCTCTGCACACAGTAAGCACTTAATAAATACGATTGATTGTGGGCAGGGAAGGTGTCTGCCAACTCGTGTCCCCTCCTAAGCGCTCAATCCAGTGCTCTGCACACAGTAAGCGCTTAAATACGATTGATTGTGGGCAGGGAAGGGGTCTGCCAACTCGTGTCCCCTCCTAAGCGCTCAGTCCAGTGCTCTGCACACAGTAAGCGCTCAATAAATACAATTCATCATCATCAATCGTATTTATTGAGCGCTTCCTGTGTGCAGAGCACTGCACTAAGCGCTTGGGAAGTACAAATTGGCAACATATAGAGACGGTCCCTGCCCAACAGCGGGCTCACAGTCTAAAAGAATCGATTGATTCTTGATTGATTGAATCAGTTGATTGATTGTGGGCAGGGAGTGTGTCTGCCAACTCGTGTCCCCTCCTAAGCGCTCAGTCCAGTGCTCTGCACACAGTAAGCGCTTAATAAATACGATTGTGGGCAGGGAAGGTGTCTGCCAACTCGTGTCCCCTCCTAAGCGCTCAGTGCAGTGCTCTGCACACAGTAAGCGCTCAATAAATACAATTCATCATCATCAATCGTATTTATTGAGCGCTTATGGTGTGCAGAGCACTGCACTAAGCACTTGGGACGTACAAATTGGCAACATATAGAGACAGTCCCTACCCAACAGCGGGCTCACAGTCTAAAAGAATGGATTGATTCTTGATTGAGGGCAGGGGGTGTGTCTGCCAACTCGTGTCCCCTCCTAAGCGCTCAGTCCAGTGCTCCGCCCGCCGCGCTGGGAAAATCCTGAGCGAATAGCGCGTTTTTAATCCTCCCCTTTAAGTTGGCTCCGCCGTCACCGGCTTCCGTTTGACCGGCGCCCAAGGACGCGTAGTAACGGCCCCCGTCTTTCTCCCCCACGCCGCCCTCCAGCCCCGACTCCTCGAGCGAGGCACTGACCAGCAAGTGGCCGTCCGTCTGGGTGAAGATCTCGTCCAGCTGGATGGGCCTCGCCCTGTACGTGTGGACGCTGGTGGCCCCGCTGCTCCTGACGAACCGCGACTTCGACTGAGCCGGGCCCCGCGTCCGTGCCCGCGCTCCCCCCACCCCCCCGTCACGCCTCGCGGTTGTAAATACGGGCGCCCGACCTGCATGCATCAAGTCACCCGCCGTTAACCTTTTGACTCGCTCTCTTCCCGCCCAAGTCGCTAGTATTTCCGTTGGACTTCCAGCAGCGCTGTAGCTTCGATGCCGTGCGGGAGAAGCGGGTGGGAAAGGGCGGGGACGAGAGAAGAACGCTTCGAGCGGTAAGGCGAGGAGGGGCGGGAGACGGCGATGCCGGTCTTTGTCACCGCGTTGAGAAGCGAGATAGAAATGCCTCCTGGCGATTCCCGACGCCTCTCAGTCGGCCGTTTCCGTACCGCTTCCCGGAGGACTGGGATCCCGACGCGTTTTCCCTCCGACGCCGAGAGGGATTTTCCCCCCTCCGTCCGTGCGGGGCGGAGGGGTTGGTTACCGAGCAGCCCCCGGTGATCGGTCTTCTTCCCCGGGCCTGGAGCGAGGACAGTGGAAAGGATCGTCGAGCTTCGCCTCCGGTTGAAAAAGCCAAGTGGGTGAAAGGGTGGTAAAGTAGGGGGTGGAGGGGACCGCAGGAGAACAAAATGCGGTCGTTGCCCCTCCATCGAACCCTTCGCTTTCTCACGCATCGAGTTCACGGCCCGATACCTAACACCGCCGTCTCCTCGGACGGATTCTTTTCACGCTGCGGGGAGGCCCGCTGGGTCCATTGCCGGCAGTGGACTCGATTCCAGGAGAATTGAACTCTGGCTAGGGAGTTATGTTTGTTAAAAATAAAAGAAGCGTGTTGTGTAGTGTGTGAGTATCTTACCCGCTGTTGTAGCTCTCTGCTGCCCTGTAATTGAAGCGCGGAGACTTGACGGCCGCTCTTCCTCCTTATCAAGGGGAGCAGCGTTAGTTGGGATTGAATTTAGAAGTGTATTTCAGCACCCGTGTGTGTGTACTGCTGCTTCCCGTGGCGTTCACGTGCATCCCGATTTGAAACTTTGTCCACGAGCGCATCGAATGGGACGAGAAAGCGACTCGACCCCTCAGAATTTCAGAAGAGGGCCTCGGGGTGGGGGGAAGTATTAACCCTGTATATAATCGCACGCGCGTCTTATCTGTAACGTTACCCCTCAATAAAGACTTTCAGATGACGAACCCTAAGCGCGTACACGACCTGTTACGGGCTCTAGTTTTCCAACAGAGGAAGGCTTTCGCCTTATCCTTAAGGGACAGTTAACTCGGCTTCGGGGCGCACACCCAAGAGTGTAGGGACCGTCTCTATCTGTTGCCGACTTGTACTTCTCAAGCGCTTAGTCCAGTGCCCCGCACACAGTAAGCGCTCAATCAATACGATCGCGTGAATGACTACACCGGTTAGGCCCTCGTCCCAGGGGCTTCATACCTTCAGTGGGGGGGACAAGGATTAGTCACGGAGAGAGCGCGCTCCGCCTCGAAGAGAACCCACCTCCTCCAAACCTTGGCTGACTTCAGTTCTGCTTAGAAAATTCAGGTTTTTTGTTCCTGGAAGCTTTCCTCCTATTCCCCCCAAGTCCTGCAAAAATAAGAGGGGGTTCGCGGACTACTGAACACCATACTAAGCGGCCGGCTACAGCCAAGATAATCGGGTCAGATCAGCCCACTGGTGGGAATGTGCGGTTAAAGGGGAGGGAGGAGGGAACCGAGGCACATGTCCTAGTACAGTGCTCTGCACACAGTAAGGGCTCAATAAATACGGTGGATTACGGTGGACCGCTAGGATTTGGGGCTAGACAAAGTCCAGAGTGGGGGAGAACGAGCTTGACTGGGTTCCCTCTTGCCTCGGGAACCGAAGGCCAACAGGGTGGAGATGGTGTCCAGCCGCCCCGGGGAGGTCTAGCACAGAGGCAGATGGAAGCAGCCCCTTCTCCGAACGCTGGCCGGGCCACGCGGACTGAAGACCAAAAGCGTCCTTGGGCTGAGGCCATAGATCGGGTGCTGGGGGGGAACCAGTCAGCATCGCATCTGGGCCCCCTTCCTCCCGCCACCTGGGCCAAAAAAATCAATTCACGTCCCAAAATCAATCAATCGTATTTATTGAGCACTTACTGTATGCAGAGCACGTGGTTTACTTTCACTCCTGCTTGAGCCAAGAAGCACCTCACCTTTCTCTTCACCACAAACACAGCGAGCAAGAGTCTCACGAGCGGGAGTTGGGCTACTCCGGTCAAACGCGGCGGTCGTCAGAAAGGACCGTTGATGCCAGGCCTCATCGGGAAAGGGATTACAAAGATGACGGGCAAAGCCACGGGGAACTTTCACCCGGCGTTCGGTGCCCAATGAGATCGAGATTTACAAAATCACCAAGGCGAGGGTTAAAGTGGAATTTTGCTCCGGGAATGGAGCGGTTTCTGCCTGAAGATAGACTCAGAGATTCCTCAGTGGGGAGAGACACTAGTTAGGAGAAGGAATGAGATCGAGGTTTACAAAATCACCAAGGCGAGGGTTAAAGTGGAATTTTGCTCCGGGGATGGAGCGGTTTCTGCCTGAAGATAGACTCAGAGATTCCTCAGTGGGGAGAGACACTAGTTGGGAGAAGGAATGAGATCGAGGTTTACAAAATCACCAAGGCGAGGGTTAAAGTGGAATTTTGCTCCGGGGATGGAGCGGTTTCTGCCTGAAGATAGACTCAGAGATTCCTCAGTGGGGAGAGACACTAGTTGGGAGAAGGAATGAGATCGAGGTTTACAAAATCACAAAGGCGAGGGTTGAAGTGGAATTTTGCTCCTCAGGTTTCAGCTTCGAGGGACCATCACAGTTTAGGGGCAGAAAGCTCAAAACCGAGGCAACACCTGAATGCAGAGGGTGGTAAACTGAGGCAAGTTGAGCTGGTGGCTTAAGACAGGCTTCAGAGGTGAGCCTGCAGGTGAAAACCCCTCAGAAGACCAGAATTCGGAAAACTTAACCGTTCCCTCCTGTTTTTGATTCCTCCTTGCTTTCTTTTAACTTCATGTGGCAGTTTCTGGCAGTCCTCTCCCCGACCGGATAAAAATCCCAAGCTACCCCAAGTACAAGGAGCTGGTCGACTCTCATCTGCCCAATGTTTTGCTTTTCCAACGTGCCATTTTCTCCTTAGCGGCCACGTGGTCCAAAGCAAGGGTGTGTGATAATCTCATCGGAACAAAATAAGGTTTACCTAGTGAAGTGAGATGTTTTGAATCTGTCTTTTCGACAGGTTTTAGCCATGATAGTATTTAAGCGCCCTGTTCTAAGCCCTGGGGTAGATACAAGGTTATCCCGTTGGACGGCCAGGCTCGTTCACGCTACTGAGTACTTGGAACATTTTCATCCATTCAGTCGTATTTTTTGAATGCTTACTGGGTGCCAAGCACTGTACTAAGCACTTGGGAGAGTACCCTACAACAATAAGCAGACCCATTCCTTGCCCACAACAGGCTCATAAACTAGGAGGGGAGACAGATATTGATATAAATTCCTGCACGTCGTGGGCAGGGATCTTATCTACCGACTCCCGTTACTTTGTACTCTCCCACGCGCGCGCGCAACAGACGCCATCGACCGACGTTCCGCCTGTCGAGACATACCGCTCCGAGCACAGAGACACGAAAAAACAGTCACCGTCCCATTGAACAATGAAAACTTTAACCATTTATTCCAGCTAAAAGTAGGCAACGACCCGTCTCCAGCCACAAACGTTTTTTTTTTGGTTCGCTTCTACCTTCGGGACGGGATCCGGATTGTGTCAAAGGCGCCCAATCCTCCCCGACCGTGGAGGCGCATCCCGACTCGGCCGGAAGACGCGTTGACGATCCGCGGTTCCCCTCGGGGTCCCCAAGTCCGGGCGCCGTTTTTAAAGTATCAAAAATAAGTCGAGACAATCACGGTGGAAGTTTTCCGAGAGAAGCAGGAACACCGCGGTGGGGAAGAGAGTATGCGGGCGGCGGGGAGGGCTGCAGAGCTAAGGCGACTCTGCCTCTCCTTGGCGGAGAGCGGCTGAGGGGATCCTTTCCATCTGGGACGCCTTCGAGGGGCTGGGATTGGAATGAAAGTGATTAATTCCCTTGGTGGAGACGCTAACGGAGCCGAGCTGGGGCACGGAATTCACCGTCTCGATTATCGGAGGCCCCGGAACGATGTTTGCTAACGCTCGGTGCGAGAACTAGGCTTCGGAGGGCCCCGAGTTACACGGGCCTCCGAAGACGAAAGCGGTACGAGACAAAACAACGGGCAGGGGGAAAAAGGTGACAGGCTAGGCAGGAAGAATAAATGCCGGACTAGCGGCTGAGGCCATCATACTGATAAAACACGGAGTTCCGAGCCTTTAAAATCCATCCCATCGGGGACGGGGCAAGGGTCCCCACGACACCCCACGTAAGCTAGGCCCCCGCGAGAAGCTCGGTTAATTTCCGCCCCGGAGTGCGGTTCCCCCCCAAATCCCACCCATCGATTCTTTCGTCGGAGCTCCTGAGCTCCTCCGAGTCCCCGAGGAGGGAAGGAAGGGGATGAGGGCAGGGGAGGGCGATACAACCGACGGAACATTTCTGGATACAGGCACTTTACGTTCCCAGTTGGAAAAGTCGAGTTTAAAAAGAAAAAAAAAAGGGAAAACTGCCACGGGGAAAGCGGTTGGAATACCATCCCCTTCTCGAGAGGCCGGCAAAATGAAGACCCTCAATGCCCTCTGACGGGCAGGACACAAGTTACTAATGAATGATGAGCAAACCGAAGTCTGATTAAAAAAAAATTAAAACTGCCACGGGGAAAGCGGTTGGAATACCGTCCCCTTCTTGAGAGGCCGGCAAAAAGGAGACCCTCAATGCCCTCTGACGGGCAGGACACTAGTTACTAATGAACTATAATCAAACTGAAGTCTGATTTAAAAAAAATGAAAACTGCCATGGGGTACCATCCCCTTCTCGAGAGGCTGGCAAAAAGGAGACCCTCAATGCCCTCTGACGGGCAGGACACAAGTTACTAATGAACGATGAGCAAACTGAAGTCTGATTTAAAAAAAATGAAAACTGCCATGGGGTACCATCCCCTTCTTGAGAGGCCAGCAAGAAGGAGACCCTCAATGCCCTCTGATGGGCAGGACACTAGTTACTAATGAACTATGATCAAGCTGAAGTCTGATTAAAAAAAAAATGAAAAATGCCACAGGGAAAGCGGTTGGAATACCATTCCCTTCTCGAGAGGCCGGCAAAAAGGAGACCCTCAATGCCCTCTGACGGGCAGGACACTAGTTACTAATGAACTATGATCAAGCTGAAGTCTGATTAAAAAAAAAATGAAAACTGCCACAGGGAAAGCGGTTGGAATACCATTCCCTTCTTGAGAGGCCGGCAAAAAGGAGACCCTCAATGCCCTCTGATGGGCAGGACACAAGTTACTAATGAATGATAAGCAAACTGAAGTCTGATTTAAAAAAAAATGAAAACTGCCATGGGGAAAAGCGGTTGGAATACCATCCACTTCTCGAGAGGCTTGCAAGAAGGAGACCCTCAATGCCCTCTGACGGGCAGGACACTGGTTACTAATGAACGATGATCAAACAAGTCTGATTAAAAAAAAAAAAATGAAAACTGCCACGGGGAAAGCAGTTGGAATACCATCCCCTTCTCGAGAGGCCGGCAAAAAGGAGACCCTCAATGCCCTCTGATGGGCAGGACGCTAGTTACTAATGAACGATGATCAAACTTAAGTCTGATTTTTAAAAAAATGAAAACTGCCACGGGGTACCATCCCCTTCTCGAGAGGCCGGCAAAAAGGAGACCCTCAATGCCCTCTGACGGGCAGGACACAAGTTACTAATGAACGATGAGCAAACTGAAGTCTGATTTTAAAAAAATGAAAACTGCCATGGGGTACCATCCCCTTCTTGAGAGGCCGGCAAAAAGGAGACCCTCAATGCCCTCTGACGGGCAGGACACTAGTTACTAATGAACGATGATCAAACTTAAGTCTGATTAAAAAAAAAAAATGAAAACTGCCATGGGGAAAGCGGTTGGAATACCATCCCCTTCTCGAGAGGCCGGCAAAAGGGAGACCCTCAACGGGCAGGACGCAAGTTACTAATGAACGATGATCAAACCGAAGTCTGATGAACTGGAGTCGTGAAAACACGGGCTTAAAAAACAAACGAGATACATCCACTGCAGTTACCGGGAAGCAGGGGAACCCTCGGCAGGGCGACCTGAATCCCACCTAAGGAGCCTCGTACGTCAACCCGGCTGGGGACCATCTGAAAGCTTCGTCGGAGCGACCCGTGCGGCTACGGACCAGGGGGCAGGGGACACGCCAACGGGAAACCCACGGTGCCCGACGACACGGGACGGAAGCCATTTACAAAACAAACCGATGAGAAAGAAAGAAAAAAAAAAGTACCGGGTGATACTCTGAAATAAATACTTCATCATTTTGATGAATACCCACACGCGCGCGCGCACACACACACACACACACACACACTCGCCCTCCGGGAAGGGGTCGGCGGGCGAGGGGGACGGACCGGGGGGGGGGCTTCTAATTCTCCAAGAGGGGCATGTCGCCGTCCAGGGGCGCGGGGGCCAGTTCGCACAGGTAGAAGAGGGTGGCTTCGCTGGCCTCCGCCTCGGTCAAGGGCTCCAGCCGCACCAGCTTGCTCTGGGTGGGCTCGGGGTCCGGCCCGCCGTCCAGGAGCTCGTCCACCCCCGGGGCCTTGTCCGCGGGGGCCGGCCCCTCGGCCCCGTTCTCCGCGCCCGAGGCGGGGCTCCCGTCCAGGAAGGCCAGCAGCGGGAAGGCCGTGTACTGGATCAGCTGCTGATCTGCGGGCAGCGGGGACGAGGACGCGTTAGTTTGACGGGGGGGACGTCGCCCTCCCCGCCTTCCGAGCCTCGTTGAAGGCCCACCTCCTCCAAGAGGCCTTCCCCGACTAAGTCCTCTTCTCCCACTCCCTTTTGGGGTACCCTGACTCGCTCCCTTTGTTCACCGCCCCCCGTCCCAGCCCCACAGCACTTAGGGACGTATCTGTAATACGGTTATTTCTATTTACGTCTGTCTCCCCCTCTAGACCAAAAGCTCGTCGTGGGCAGATAACGTGTCCGCTATAGTGTTATACTTTAGTACGCTGCTCTGCACGCAGTAAGCGCTCCATAAATCAATCAATCAATCAATCAATCGTACTTATTGAGCGCTTACTGTGTGCAGAGCACTGTACTAAGCGCTTGGGAAGTACAAGTTGGCAACATACAGAGACAGTCCCTGCCCATACGATTAACCGACTGACAGATCTCTCAAATCCCCTCTGCGACACCTTAACATTCCCTCTGGGGACCCAACTCGGACCTCTCGTCTAGAAGAGTGCGCAAACCCATTGCTATTTTCGGCCGCACCCCTTCCTCAGGCACAGATTCCACATATTAGAGCAAACGCCCGGGAGTCGGACGGTCACGGGTTCTGATCGCGGCTCCGCCGCTTTGCTGCGTGACCTTGGGCGAGACACGTCACTTCTCTGGGCCTCCGTCACCTCATCTATCATCACCATCATCAATTGTATTTATTGAGCGCTTACTGTGTGCAGAGCACTGTACTATATAAACTGGGGGTTAAGACTGTGAGCGCCATGTGGACTGTATCCATCCCAGCACTTACTATAATAATAAAAATAATAATGACGGCATTTATTGAGCGCTTACTATGTGCAAAGCACTGTTCTAAGCACTGGGGAGGTTACAAGGTGACCAGGGTGTCCCACGGGGGGCTCACACTTTTAATCCCCATTTTACAGATGAGGTAACTGAGGCACAGAGAAGAGACTTGCCCCAAGTCACACAGCTGACAATTGGCGGAGCAGGGATTTGAACCATGACCTCTGACTCCAAAGCTCGGGCTCTTTCCACTGAGCCACGCTGCTATAGTGCTTGACACGTAGTAAGCGCTTAACAAATGCCAAAATTATTATAGTTATTCCTCTGGTTCTGGGCCTACCCCCCTTCAGATGCTACCATTTGGGTGGTCCTCGATCTCGATGCCGAGAGATCTGGAGAACAGTAATTCCGCGTTCGCCCTGCCTGCGCCCTTCGTGATTCATTCATTCAATCGTATTTATTGTGCGCTTACTGTGCGCACAGCACTGTACTAAGCGCTTGGGAAGTACAAGTTGGCAACATCTAGAGACGGTCCCTACCCAACAGCGGGCTCAGTCTAGAAGGGGGAGACAGACAAAAAAACAACATATTAAACTAAAATAAATAGAATAAAAATAAAATAAACAGAATAAAGTGTGTAAGCTTCCATCAATTCCACCCTCAGCCTGTGTCGATTCAGACCAGGGTCTTAAACGGCCCCTGTGTGTCGACACATTAAATAATCGGACACCATATAATAATAATAATAACAATAATAACAATGGTATTTGTTAAGCGCTTATCCCACACCTGTTCTACAGAAACAGAGTAGAATACTACTACTACTACTACTAATAATAATAATAATGGTATTTGTTAAGCGCTTATCCCACACCTGTTCTACAGAAACAGAGTAGGAATACTACTAATAACAACAATGGTATTTGTTAAGCGCTTATCCCACACCTGTTCTACAGAAACAGAGTAGAATACTACTACTACTACTACTACTACTAACAATGGTATTTGCTAAGCGCTTATCCCACACCTGTTCTACAGAAACAGAGTAGAATACTACTACTAATAATAATAACAACAATGGTATTTGCTAAGCACTTATCCCACACCTGTTCTACAGAAACAGAATAGAATACTACTACTACTACTACTAATAACAATGGTATTTGTTAAGCGCTTATCCCACACCTGTTCTACAGAAACAGAGTAGAATACTACTACTAATAATAACAATGGTATTTGTTAAGTGCTTATTCCACACCTGTTCTACAGAAACAGAGTAGAATACTACTACTACTAATAATAATAACAATGGTATTTGTTAAGCGCTTATCCCACACCTGTTCTACAGAACCAGAGTAGAATACTACTACTACTACTAATAATAATAATGGTATTTGTTAAGCGCTTATCCCACACCTGTTCTACAGAAACAGAGTAGAATACTACTACTACTAATAATAATAACAATGGTATTTGTTAAGCGCTTATCCCACACCTGTTCTACAGAAACAGAGTAGAATACTACTACTACTACTACTAATAATAATAATAATGGTATTTGCTAAGCGCTTATCCCACACCTGTTCTACAGAAACAGAGTAGAATACTACTACTAATTATTATTGTTATTATAATAACAATAGTATTTGTTAAGCGCTTATCCCACACCTGTTCTACAGAAACAGAGTGGAATACACTCTGTTGTGCCCATGGAAAGTGTCCAGAAAACAAACAAAAAATCAGTGGATTCTGTCTCCTCTTTACCCCTGCTTTAATTAAAAAAAAAAAAAAAAAAAAACGGTAGTTGCTAGATGCTTGCTTTGTGCCAAGTCCTTTTTGTAAGCGCTAGAGTAGCTACGAGATAACACACTCCAACGCAGTCCCTGTCCCACCCGGGGCTCGATTTCTAAGGGGGCGGGAGACCTAGTGTTGAACCCCCATTTTCCGGATGAGGAAACCGAGGCCCAGAGACTTGTTCGGGGTCACACGGCGGACAAGTGGGAGAGCCAGCGTGGGAAACCAGGGCCTCTGCTCTTCCCAGGAGGCCAAACAGCTTCCTGCCACCTTACTGAACAGTTGTTCGACCTCTGTTTCTTTTGTTAATATGTTCGGTTTTGTCGTCTGTCTCCCCCTTCTAGACTGTGAGCCCGCTGTTGGGTAGGGACCGTCTCTAGATGTTGCCAACTTGGGCTTCGCAAGCGCTTAGTACAGTGCCCCGCACACAGTAAGCGCTCGATAAATACGGTTGAATGAATGAATGGCTGACGGGGCCCGCCGGGCCCTTTCTCCCCGACAGACTCGGGCTTCCAGGGCTCCCCGCCAACGTCCCGTACTCACCAGATTTGGGCTTCGAGTGCTTCGCGCCCTCGGAAGCGGGCTGCGCCCCGCTAGCCTTGGTGGCTTCCAAACCTTTGGTCTCCAACTGAAAGACAGCAAGGAGCAGAGTTTAGCCTTCCCGCCGGAGGACGGGGCTGAACTGGGAAGGAGAGATCGGACGCGCTCCGAGCGGGGGTGCGTACGAGCTTCCTGTGCCCTCCCCGAAAGGCCACGACCATTCCTTCGAGCCGCTCAACGTCGGGACCGTTAGGAGAGGAAGGAACTGCTTGAGGAAAATGAAACACCCAGAAAAGGTGAGTGTAGAAAGTCAGAGACTTGAATCCTGCCCTCCTTTAGTGTCCTGAACTTTGTAGCTTTGTAAGAGGGTGAGGGGATTGGGGGGGAGGGGATCCACAGGATCGGAATGCTTGCTAGAGCACTGTACTAAGCGCCTGTTAGAGTAAAAATCAATACAGCCGGTAGACGAGACTTGCAGTCTCCAGGAAACGCCCGAGCGGCCCAAAGCCCTGTCTCTGTAGGATACCGGCTTTCTCCTTATCCGGATCGGTTTTCCGACCCGTCCCGGGTGCTTACTGCCCCGCAAGGAAGCTGGTTTTCCCGGTTTTCCCGTGACCGCTCCAGGTTATCTGACTCCGCCACGCGGGAACCGGGAGGGAGTCCCCTCCGAGCTGAGCTCTCTCCGCGTTTTTTTTTTACGACCGCGGGCCCCGAGGGGCACGGGTGGGGGGTGGGGGGAGGAGGAGGAGGGGAAGAGAGGGGAACTTACTTTTGGGTTATTGATGTAATCTGTGGGATTCATCTGAACAGAGCTAGTGAAAAGCTGAAAGAAGCGAGATCGAGAGAGACCGTGAGTGGGAAGGAAACCAAGAGGCAAGGTTAGTCGCTCCGAAGGGTTTTCAGGCGGCGGCCGGGTGGCTTTCCGAGCCGCGGACTGGGAGCCGGTGGGGTCTGCCATCGAGCGCTTAGTCCAGTGCCTTGCCCACAGTAAGCGCTCAATAAATACGACTGAATGAACCCGAACCCCTGCCCCCGGAGACGGCGGAAGAACAGCCGGAACGGCGGAGGGGGCGTGAAATCCGCGACGAAGCAAAAGCCACTCTCAGTCGGGGACTTCCTGCCCCTTTCTATTGTGGGTAATAATAGCAGTAATAATGATGGCATTTGGTAAGCGCTATGTGCAAAACACTGTTCCAAGCGCTGGGGAGGATACAAGGTGATCAGGTTGTCCCACCTGGGGCTCACAGTCTTAATCCCCATTTTGCAGATGAGGTAACTGAAGCCCAGAGAAGTGAAGCGACTTGCCCAAAGTCACCCAGCTGACAAGTGGCGGAGCCGGGATTTGAGCCCATGACCTCTGATTCCCAAGCCCGGGCTCTTTCCACTGAGCCAAGATAATAATAGTAATAATAACAATAACAATCATAATGGTACTTGTTAAGCATCTCCTATGTGCCAAGCACTGCTCTAAGCTCTGGGGCAGATACAAGTTAATCAGGTTGGACAGAGTCCCTGTCCCACACGGGGCTCACGGTCTTAATCCCCGTTTTACAGAGGAAGGTACCTGAGGCCCAGAGAGGTGAAGTGACTTGCCCAAGGTCACACAGCTGACGTGGCGGAGCCGGGATCAGAACTCGGGTCCTTCTGCTTCCCAGGCTCGATCCACTCAGCCACGCTGCTTCCCAACGCCTAGTATGTGATCAACGGTATTATACCGAGTGCTTACCGTGTACAGAGCACTAGTAGTTGTACATGACAAGTGCTTAGCGCCTACCACGCTTATTTTGTTTTTCCCGGGAACTGTACCACGGTGGTGTCTACATCTGACCTGGGGGATGCTCCCTCCCCAGTCATTCACTCAATCGTCTTTATTGAGCGCTTACTGTGTGCAGAGCACTGGACTCATTCATTCATTCAATCGTATTTATTGAGCGCTTACGGTGTGCAGGGCACTGTACTAAGCGCTTGGGAAGTCCAAGTTGGCAACGTATAGAGACGGTCCCTACCCAACAGGGGGCTCACAGTCTAGAAGGGGGAGACAGACAGCAAAACAAAACGTATTAACAAAAGAAAGAGGTCGAACAAAGGATGACGGGGTTAGGAGCAGGGAGCGGCACGGACACCTTCCAACTTTCCAACCCCAGATGCCCAACGTCCAAGGCTTCCTACACTTCCGCCACACACGAGGGTGGCGAGACGAAATCTAAGCCTGCTGTGGGCAGGGAACGTATCTACCAACTCTGTTACAGTAGACTCTCTCAAGTGTCTAGTCCACTGCTCTGCACACAAGCAGCCCTCAAAGCGGAGCAGCACGGCCTGGTGGAAAGGACCGCGGGCCTGGATATCACAGGACCTGGGTTCTAGACCCGGCCCCGCTCAACGGCTGCTGTGTGACCTTGGACAAGGTACTTCTCTGGGCCTCGGTTCCCTCTTCTGTCAGAATAATAATAATCACGATGGCATTTGTTAAGCGCTTATAATTATATTATATTAATGCCATTTATTAAGCACTTAATATGAGCCAAGCACCGTTCTAAGCTCTGGGGAGGTTACAAGGGGAACAGGTTGTCCCACGGCCGGCCCACAGTCTTAATCCCCATTTTACAGATGGGGGAACTGAGGCACAGAGAAGTGAAGTGACTTGCCCAAAGTCACACGGCTGACAATTGGCGGAGCCGGGATTTGAACCCATGACCTCTGACTCCAAAGCCCGGGCTCTTTCCACTGGGCCCCGCTGCTTCTCTACTCTGTGCAAAGCGCTGGTCTAAGCGCTGGAGTTCATCCCACACCTGAGGTCCTTCCTACTTAGACTGTGAGCCCCGTGTGACACAGGGACCGGGTCTGACGTGATTACTGTGTACCTTCGCCAGGGCTTAGAATAATAATAATAATAATAATAATAATAATAATAATAATGGCATTTATTAAGCACTTACTATGTGCAAAGCACTGTTCTAAGCTCTGGGGAGGTTACAAGGCCATCAGGTTGTCCCACAGGGGGCTCACAGTCTTAATCCCCATTTTACAGATGAGGCACAGAGAAGCTAAGTGACTTGCCCAAAGTCACCCAGCTGACAATTGGCGAAGCCGGGATTTGAACCCATGACCTCTGACTCCAAAGCCCAGGCTCTTTCCACTGAGCCACGCTGCTTCTCTGTGCTCTGCACACAGTAAGTGCTCCATAAATACCATTGAATGAATACATACGATTGAAATACGACTGAACGAATGCCTGACGCATAGGAAGTGCTTAACGACCACTACAGTTATTAATAAATACCACTGATTGACTTTAGCTCGCTGCGGGCAGGGAATGTGTCTACCAACCCTGTTGTATTGTACTTTCCCGAGTGGTGCTCAGTACAGCAGGAAGCGCTCAATAAACGACTGACTTTACCACTCGGCAATGAAAAAATGCGCTTCAATAACTCTTCGGTTTTCTACACCGATGAGCGTTTTTCTCAATCATTTTAGACAAGTGCGTGCGGGCGTGCACCCACGTACACACAGGCATCAGTTTACCTAGCCAAACACCATCCGAACTGGCACCAGACTCCTTCCCCTTCAAATCCCGATTCTATCACGTGGCCAAATGAAAAGTTTTGCAAAACGATAAACGCGCCTAACAACTAAACGTTTAATACAGCCTGCTGGCGTGCCTACGCTGGGGCATATATTCAAAGCGGCGTGGCTCATTCATTCATTCGATCGTATTTATTGAGCGCTTACGGTGCGCAGAGCACTGTACTAAGCGCTTGGGAAGTACAAGTTGGCAACACATAGGGACGGTCCCTACCCACCAGTGGGCTCACAGTCTAGAAGGCTCAGTGGGAAGAGCCCGGGTTTGGGAGTCAGAGGCCGTGGGTTCGAATCCCGGCTCTGCCACCTGTCAGCTGGGTGACTAAGCGCTTGGGAAGTACAAGTCGGCGACAAAGAGAGACGGTCCCTACCCAACAACGGGCTCGGTCTAGAAGCGGGGAGACGGACAACAAAACGGGTGTCAAGTCATCAGAATAAATAGAATTAAAGCTAAACAATAATAATAATAATAATAAGGATGGCATTTATTAAGCGCTTACTATGTGCAAAGCACTGTACGAAGCGCTGGGGAGGTTACAAGGTAATCAGGTTGTCCCACGGGGGGGCTCACAGTCTTAAGCCCCATTTTGCAGATGAGGCCCAGAGAAGTGAAGTGACTTGCCCAGAGTCACCCAGCTGGCAAGTGGCAGGGCCGGGATTTGAACCCATGACCTCTGACTCCAAAGCCCGGGCTCTTTCCACTGAGCCACGCTGCTTCTCTAAATGCACATCAGTAACGAAATAAATGGAATAGTAAATATGTAGAAGTCAAATGAAGAGGGTAATAAACCTGTACGAACACCTCCACAGCAGAGACAAAGGGAGAGGTGAGGGAGTGGTGAGAAATGGGAAAATGGCTCCCGCGGCCCTGACTATTCCCAGAAGAGGCATCGAGGCCAAGGAACGCGGGTCAGTGGCCCGAACACTTCCTCAGCCAGTTCTGAATCCTGAATGGCCTGTGAGTAACATAATAAGCACTTAACAAACGCCATAAAAAACTGAAACAAACCCTGCCCTCCTTTGCGAAACCCCTGAAGGATCAGGAACTATTGCCCGAACAGCAGCGTGGCCTGACAAGACACAGAACGGGCTTGGGAGTCCAGAAGGATCTGGGTTCTAATCCCGGTCCCGCCACCTGTCTGCTCTGGGACTTTGGGTAAGTCATTTCACTTCTCTGTGCCTCAGTTCCCTCCCCACCACCTGTCTGCTCTGGGACCTTGGGCAAGTCATTTCACTTCTCTGTGCCTCAGTTCCCTCGTCTGTAAAATGGGGATTAAGACTGGGAGCCCCACGTGGGACCCGGGCTGTGTCCAACCTGATTAGCTTGTATCTACCCCAGGGCTCAGTATCGTGCTTGACTCACGGTAAGCGCTTAACAAATCCCACCATTATTATTATTATTATTATTATTCCGTTGCTCCCCAGCATTTTGCACAATGCTTCGCCCCGCACTTCTCTCTACTAGAGTTTTTCCCAGGAGGCCCTCACTCTTCAGCCACGATCCCGGTTGTGGGGAAAATCCAGTTTTCTCCAAGCGGCTGAGAAGAGAGAACCGGCTGGGTGGGGCAGGGGGACGCGCGGCCCCCCGACTGCACCAACCGCTTCCGCCGCTCCAAGCCCACCCACTTCTCCGTGCCTCAGTCCCCTCATCTGTAAAATGGGGATTGAGGCTGTGAGCCCCATGTGGGGCGGGGACTGTGTCCAACCTCCTCTAGACTGTAGGCTCACTGTGGGCGGGGAAAGTGTCTCTGTTTATTGTTGCCTTGTACTCTCCCCTAAGCGCTTAGTAGAGTGCTCTGTGCACAGTAAGCAATATAATAATAATGCTGGCATGTGTTAATGCTGGCATGTGTGCTGTGGCATGTGGCATGTGTGCTGGCACGTGGCAGGCTTTTAGACTGTGAGCCCACTCTTTTAGACTGTGAGCCCACTGTTGGGTAGGGACTGTCTCTATATGTTGCCAATTTGTACTTCCCAAGCGCTTAGTACAGTGCTCTGCACATAGTGAGTGCTCAATAAATACGATTGATGATTGATGATGTTAAGCGCTTATTATGTGCAAAGCACTATTCTAAGCGCTGGGGGGGGACACAATGTGATCGGGTTGCCCCACAGGGGGGGCTCACAGTCTTAATCCCCATTTTACAGATGAGGTCACTGAGGCTCAGTGAAGCAGACACGTGGCGGAGTCGGGATTAGAACCCACGACCACTGACTCCCAAGCCCGGGCTCTTTCCACCGAGCCACGCTGCTTCTCTTACTGAATGAATAAATGATTGGCTGGTATCTAATCCAGTGCTTAGTATAGTGCGTAGCAGAGAGTAAGCGCTTGATACCATTATAATAATAGTAGTAATACTTATTATTATTATTAACATTATTAATGGAAGCGATGATCAGGGCAGAAGCGCTTAGTTGGGTCATGAGGCAGTGATCCATTCGATCGAGAAGATGGTACCAAAGTCCCCCAATCAATCAATCGTATTTATTGAGCGCTTACTGTGTGCAGAGCACTGTACTGAGCGCTTGGAAAGTACAAGTTGGCAACATATAGAGACGGTCCCTACCCAACAGTGGGATTGATGAGGCCTCACGTCAAGTTGGGGCCTGGAAAAACCATACCACTATACTACTGCTACTACTACTAATAATGAGGGCATTTGTTAAGCGCTTACTATGTGCCAGGTACTGTACTAAGCGCTGGGGTAGGCACAAGTTAATCAAGTTGGACGCAGTCCCTGTCCCACATGGAGCTCACAGTCTCAATCCCCATTTTCCAGATGAGGTCACCGAGGCCCAGGAGTTGAGTGACTTACCCAAGGTCATCCCGGAAGCCGGGAAGTTTGAGTCTGATTTACTAACCCCCTGCCCCTCCCCCTGGAGTGTGTGTTTGCTTGTTTATTTTTTTACACACTGGTATGTACAATTCATAGGATATTTGTTACTCACTGACTAGGTAGAGGTTATCTGTCTACAAGACTTTCTCTAAACACTGAAATTCTCCAATGCCCTGCTATGGGAACAAGGAAGATTCAGATGCTGGTGGTATCAAATATTTCTTTCTGCATCAGATATTTAAGAGACACCTATGAGACTGTGTTGAAAATACAATTGAGACTTTTTCCTCTTGGCTGGGTCATCACAACACTATGTTAGGAAACACCTGGACAGTGTTAACAGCCATTGGAAAACGTTTTTCAGATGCTGGTGGTATCAAATATTTCTTTCTGCGTCAGATATTTAAGAGACATCTATGAGACTGTGTTGAAAATACAATTGAGACTTTTTCCTCTTGGCTGGGTCATCACAACACTATGTTAGGAAACACCTGGACAGTGTTAACAGCCATTGGAAAACGTTTTTCAGATGCTGGTGGTATCAAATATTTCTTTATGCATTAGATATTTAAGAGACATCTATGAGACTGTGTTGAAAATACAGTTGAGACTTTTTCCTCTGGGCTGGGTCATCACAACACTATGTTAGGAAACACCTGGACAGTGTTAACAGCCATTGGAAAACGTTTTTCAGATGCTGGTGGTATCAAATATTTCTTTATGCATTAGATATTTAAGAGACATCTATGAGACTGTGTTGAAAATACAGTTGAGACTTTTTCCTCTGGGCTGGGTCATCACAGCACTATGTTAGGAAACACACAGTGTTAACAGCCACTGGAAAACGTTTTTCAGATACTGGTGGTATCAGATATTTCTTTCTGCACCAGATATTTAAGAGACATCTATGAGACTGTGTTGAAAATACAACTGAGACTTTTTCCTCTGGGCTGGGTCACCACAACACTATGTTAGGAAACACACAGTGTTAACAGCCACTGGAAAACGTTTTTCAGGTGCTGGTGGTATCAGATATTTCTTTCTGCACCAGATATTTAAGAGACATCTATGAGACTGTGTTGAAAATACCATTGAGACTTTTTCCTCTGGGCTGGGTCATCACAACACTATGTTAGGAAACACCCGGACAGTGTTAACAGCCATTGGAAAACGTTTAGTACATACTTACTATTCTTTTTATTTTGTTAATGATGTGCATCTAGCTTTAATTCTGTCTGTTCTTTCAGACTGTGAGCCCAATGTTGGGTAGGGACTGTCTCTCTATGTTGCCAACTTGTACTTCCCAAGCGCTTAGTACAGTGCTCTGCACATAGTAAGCGCTCAATAAATATGATTGATTGATTGATTGATTCTGACGATTTTGATACCCGTCTACATGCTTTGTTTCGTTGTCCGTCTCCCCCTTCTAGACTGTGAGCCCGCTGTCGGGTAGGGCCAGTCTCTATACGTTGCCGACTTGTCCTTCCCAAGCGCTTAGTCCAGTGCTCTAGCACACAGTAAGCGCTCAATAAATACGACTGAACGAATGGGATGAGAAAGCAGGCCCGCGCTGTAGGCACAGAGCCACGCACCCCGGGTCCGGTGGGAGGGTGGGCGGAGGGCACTCGGACGCAACAGGAGGACATTTTAACCCGGTCATTCCCCGACTCCGGTGTTTCCTCCCCAACGGGCCCCCCGGGATCGAGCCGGGGCCGCGGCCCAGAGGGAGGGAGGGAGGGGAGGCCGAGACACCTACGTCCACCAGCAGATCCGGGTCTATGCTGAACTGCCGCCCCGAGAGCATGGCCTGGAAATCCTCCAGGCTGCAGTCGATGCTGTCCAGGTAATCCAGGAGCTCGACTCTGGAAGGGCCGGGGAGGGGAAGGAAAGGAGAAAGACCCGATGGCGCGTTCATTCCCTTCGATTAACGCCTCCCTCCCCCGCCAAACCCTCCGCTCCTGGCGGGGCGGGAGCGTGCCGGTTCCATCGCTCCCTCCCAAGTGCTCGGCACCCGGGGAGCGCTCAGTTTCCGAGGGAGGAGGCTGCGGCGCCCCGCCACTCACTTCCCCAGGAGGTTGATGTTCTCGTTGAGGATGGAGTCCATCATGGAGACGGGGTCCTCGGCGGTCAGGGCGGACGGGCCGTTCAGCCGGACGGCGCTGGACATGAGGGGGCTGCTGGCGTCGCCGGCGGGGCTCAGGGGGTCGCCGGGCGGCTCGGGGGGCTTCTCCCCGCTCTGGACCACGGGGGCGAAGTCGTCCTCGTTGTCGTCTTCCACGATGACGATGTCGGGGGAGTGGCTGCAGCTGGCCCCGCCGGGCCGGACAGAGAAGCGGCAGCGTTCAGCTGAGCCCTAGGGAACGCTGTCCCTCCCCTCTCTCTCTCTCTCCTCCAGCGCTTTTCCCCTTCCCTCACGCCGCAGGACGTGCGGCGCAAGTTGACGGGGGCCACGAAACTTTGGGGGGCTTACAGCATCCAGACTCTCCTAGGCTGAGGTCTCCCGAGGCACCGTCTTGCCAAAAAGCAAAGCCGCGTGGCCCGGTGGAAAGAGCACGCGCCCGGGAGCCAGGAGGATCTGGATTCGAATCCCCGCTCTGCCACCTGTCCGCTGGGTGGCCTCGGGCAAGTCAGAGAAGCAGCCAAGAGGCCGGGCTTTGGAGTCGGAGGTCGGGGGTTCAAATCCCGGCTCCACCAACTGTCAGCTGTGTGACCTCGGGGAAGTCACTTCTCTGGGCCTCAGTGACCTCATCTGGAAAATGGGGATGAAGCCTGTGGGACAACCTGATCACCTTGTCACCTCCCCAGCGCTCAGAACAGTGCTCTGCACAGAGTGAGCGCTGAATGATAAACGCCGTCACTTCAAAAACGGGGATTAAGACTGGGGGCCCCGTGTGGGACGGGGACTGTGCCCAGCTTGATTAGTTTCTATCTTACGCCAGCGCTTAGCGGAGTGGCCGGCACACAGAGAAGCGGCGTGGCTCGGGGGAAAGAGCCCAGGCTTGGGAGTCGGAGGTCGTGGGTTCAAATCCCGCCTCCGGCACTTGTCAGCTGTGTGACCCTGGGCAAGGCACTTAGCTTCTCTGTGTCTCAGTGACCTCATCTGTAAAATGGGGATTAAGACTGTGAGCCCCACATGGGACAACCTGATCACCTTGTATCCTTCCCAGCATTTAGAACAGTGCTTTGCACATAGTAAGCGCCTACAAAATACCAAAATTATTATTATTATTATAGTAAGTGCTTCACAGATACCATTTTTTAAAAAGTGCTTGCATTCTCATGCACAAGTGTGCGCACACACACATATACACACATGCACACAAACACCCCCACCCACCCCCCACCCCTTCCCCCAGCTCCGCTCACTTGGACTCGTCAGATCGGCCGTCCTCGGTGGTTTCGGGAGTCACCGGGGCATTCTCTTCATCTGTGATATCGTCCGCCATGTCGTCGGTGATGTCGTAAATGATGATGTCGTCGGAAATCTGCTCCCTTTGCTTTATACCCTCGGGCCTACTGTGGGAAGGCTGTAAGGAAGAGGGATCCAGTTGGCGGAGTAAATTCCGGGCCAAGGCGGGACAGCGGAGAGGGACGTTTAGCACCATTTACTTTGGCCTCTACTGACCCCCTAGCTATTCATTCATTCAATCGTATTTACTGAGCGCTTACTGTGTGCGGAGCACTGGACTAAGCGCTTGGGAAGTACAAGTCGGCAACGTCTAGAGATG
Organism: Tachyglossus aculeatus; assembly: GCF_015852505.1. Classification (NCBI taxonomy): domain Eukaryota; kingdom Metazoa; phylum Chordata; class Mammalia; order Monotremata; family Tachyglossidae; genus Tachyglossus; species Tachyglossus aculeatus. The sequence goes on from NC_052067.1 coordinate 95,327,163, forward strand.
GTCCCTACCCAACAGTGGGCTCACAGTCTAAAAGGGGGAGACAGACAACAAAACATATTAACAAAATAAAATAAATTGAATATGTACGAGTAAAATAAAGCAATAAATATATAAAAACATATATACATATATATCTATTATTAGCGCTCAGAACAGTACGAGTAAAATAGAGTGATAAATATGTAAAAACATATATACATATATATATATTATTATTACTGTGCAGGGCGGACAGTAAGCGCTTACAAAATGCCGTGGTTATTATTGTTGCGTTTCGCACAGGAGGAGGAGGAGGAAGGCGCGGGCGGGCAGGAGCCGGGACAGCCCTGGCCTGGGCCCCGGGCCCGGTCAATCAATCAATCGTATTTATTGAGCGCTTACTGTGTGCAGAGCACTGTACTAAGCGCTTGGGAAGTACAAATTGGCAACATATAGAGACATAAAGAGACGGTCCCAACCCAACAGTGGGCTCACAGTCCTACTACAAACTCTGTCTGTCTTCCTCATTAAACTGTACGATTAAAGGGCCTGTTTTATCTGGTGTGTTCCTCGGGCACCTAGCTCAGAGCTTGAGTAGGTGGGTGGCTAGTACAGCGCCGATCCCGGTGATTCTGAGACCAACGGGAGAGAGACGACGATCCACAGTGACTGGCTCATTAAACCAGGAGGCCTTCCCAGACTGACTCTTCCCCTCCCCACAGCACCTGTATATATGTTTGTACGTATTTATTACTCTAATTTATTTGTGCATATTCTATTTATTTTATTTTGTTAATATGTTTTGTTCTCTGTCTCCCCCTTCTACACTGTGAGCCCACTGTTGGGTAGGGACCATCTCTATATGTTGCCAACTTGGACTTCCCAAGTGCTTAGTACAGTGCTCTGCACACAGTAAGCGCTCAATAAATCCGATCGAATGAATGAATGAATGAATCAGCACATACAGAAGAACGCCACAAGCCCTGAGCTTTGCAAAACTGATGGAAAACCTACATCCTCAATCTTGCACGGTTTTCCTGGGGCACACCCCCTCATTTCCCCTGCCCCCCAGTCCAGTCCCTCCACATCTACAAACAAGATGTTGGGGTGAGGCATTCCTTTTTAACATGCCCACGAGCCTGGGCACGGCAATTCCTTTCTTTAGGCTCTACAACCCCGGCCCCCGGGAACAAGCCATCTCCTGCTAATAGCCAAGAAATCCAGACTGTGGGATTCCTCCTTGGGCTGGAGATGTCCCGTTAGGGCCCTCAGTTCCCTGGGGAACTGCAGACATTCATTCGATCGTATTTATAGAGCACTTACTGTGTGCAGAGCACTGTACTTGGGAGAGCACGAGACAATGAAACACGGACTCATTCCCTGCCCACAGTGAGCTTACAGCCTAGAGGCGGGGAGACAGACATCAATACAAATAAATACATTACAGATCTGTACTGCTGGAAGGGGGGGAAAGAACAAAGAGAGCAAGTCAGGGAGATGCGGAAGGGAGTGGGAGAAGAGGAAAGGGAGGCCCCTTGGAGGGGATGGGCCTTCAGTGAGGCTTTGAAGGCGGGGAGAATAATTGGCGGATGTGAGGAGGCAGGATGTGGGCCGGGGGTCGGCGGCGGGACAGGAGAGATGGGGGCACGGTGAGAAAGGTTAGCAGGAGAGGAGCGAAGTGTGCGGGCTGGGATGTGAAGGAGAGAAGGGAGGTGAGGTAGGAGCAGGCCGGAGGGCGAAGGGCTTTAAAGCCAAAGGTGAGGCGTTCCTGTTTGATGCGGACAAATGCCTGCAGTGCTGTCAACCCACACGATCGAATCCCACCGGACCAGGCCCACTAGGTCCCGGCTGGGAAACACGCTTTAGGCTCTTAGCTTTGTACTTGGGCCGTGCCCTCCGACCCTGGCAGAGGCTGGGGCGGGCCGGGCCAGGCTCGGGCGGCGCAACGAACCGTTACCTTGTGATGGTTGTTTTCGGCCGGTTCCTTCACGATCTGCTGGAACAGGTTGGTCTTGGGGGTGCCGTTGGTATTGAGCAGGAGAGGCCTGAAATGAGAGGGAGACCCCAGTCGGACGGCGACCCTTCCACCGCCGCCGGGTGGGCGAGTGCTTCCCTATCCACGTGCTTCACGGCCGGGCTGGCTCCCGAGGAGAACCCCAAATCCTAATCTACAAAACTACAAGTCCAAGCCCCTCTCCGTTACTCCTCTCCCAAGTTCACCGTTTTCTTAATGGTATCTGTTAAGCGCTTACTGTGTGCCAAACACGGTTCTAAGCGCTGGGGCGGACGCGAGTTAATTAGGTCGGACCCGGTCCCTGTCCCGCAGGGCGCTCACGGTCTAAGTAGGAGAGGGAGAACGGGCATTTAATCCCCGTTTTACAGCTGAGGAAACTGAGGCCCAGAAAAGCTGAGTGACTTGCCTGCGGTCACACGGCAAGCAGTTGGCAGGGCTGGGATTAGGACCCAGGTCCTTGCTCTTTTCACTGTGACCCTTCCACTTCTGACCCTTTGTTCACTCCCTCCCTCTTCAAATCCACGCCTGCAACGGAAATAACTAAGAAACTTTGTAACTTCATGCGAACAATGATAGAAAGCTTTAATTCTGTTTGTTCTGACGACTTGACACCTGTCCCCATGTTTTGTTTTGTCGTCCGTCTCCCCCTTCTAGACTGTGAGCCCACTGTTGGGTAGGGGCCGTCTCTATATGTTGCCGACTTGTACTTCCCAAGCGCTTAGTGCAGTGCTGCGCACACAGTAAGCGCTCAATCAATATGATTGAATGAATGAATAAATAGATCAAGAATAGATAGTTCTATTATAGCAGTAATTCTATTTGTTCTGATGATTTTGACACCTGTCTGCATGTTTTGTTTGGTTGTCCGTCTCCCCCTTCTAGACTGTGAGCCCATTGTTGGGTAGGGGCGCTTGTACTTCCCAAGCGCTTAGTACAGTGCTCTGCACACAGTAAGCGCTCAATAAATACAACTGAATGAATGAATGGTTAGATCAAGAATAGATAGTTCTATTATAGCTGTAATTCTATTTGTTCCGACGATTTTGACACCTGTCTACGTTTTGTTTTGTTGTCTGTCTCCCCCTTCCAGAATGTGAGCCCACTGTTGGGTAGGGACCGTCTCTATATGTTGCCGACTTGTACTTCCCAAGCGCTTAGTACAGTTCTCTGCACATAGTAAGCGCTCAATAAATATGATTGAATGAACAGATCAAGAATAGACAGTTCTATTATAGCTGTAATTCTATTTGTTCCGACGATTTTGACACTGTCCACACGTTTTGTTTTGTTGTCTGTCTCCCCCTTCTAGACTGTGAGCCCGTTGTTGGGTAGGGACCGTCTCTATCTGTTGCCGACTTGTACTTCCCAAGCGCTTAGTACAGTGCTCTGCACACAGTAAGTGCTTAATAAATATGATTGAATGAATGAATGAATCAGACCAATCAATCTATTTATTGAGTGCTTACTGTGTACAGAGCACTTGTACTAAGTGCTTGGGAGAGTAGACTATAACAGAGTTGGTAGACCACCTCTCTTCCCACACATAAAGCCCTCCTGAAATCCCATCTCCTCTAGGAAGCACTCCTTGACTGAATTCCCCATATCATTCATTAATAATAAATAATAATAATGGTATTTATTAAGCACTTACTATGTGCAAAGCACTGTTCTAAGCGCTGGGGAGGTTACAAGGTGATCAGGTTGTCCCACGTGGGGCTCACAGTCTTAATCCCTATTTTTCAGATGAGGTCACTGAGGCACAGAGAAGTTAAGTGACTTGCCCAAAGTCACACATCTGACAACTGGCGGAGCCGAAATTTGAACCCATGACCTCTGACTCCAAAGCGCATACTCTTTCCACTGAGTCACACTCCTTCTCTTGCTTCTCGCTGCTTCATTCATTCAATCGTATTTATTGAGCGCTCACTGTGTGCAGAGCACTGGACTAAGCGCTTGGGAAGTACAAGTTCAAGCAGCGTGGCTCAGTGGGAAGAGCCTGGGCTTTGGAGTCAAAGGTCATGGGTTTTATTTTGTCAGTATGTTAAGTTTTGTCTCCCCCTTTTAGACTGTGAGCCCGCTGTTGGGTAGGGACTGTCTCTATATGTTGCCAATTTGTACTTCCCAAGCGCTTAGTACAGTGCTCTGCACACAGTCAGCGCTCAATAAATACGACTGATCATGATGATGATCTTCGACCTGCTGCTTCCCTGTGGGCGGAGGCTGGAGATCCAGGGAGAGGTTGCACCCAGCCTGCCGGGCACCGGCTCTGCTTCCCTTCTTCTTCTTCCTTCCTTCAATCGTATTTACTGAGCGCTTACTGTGTGCAGAGCACTGTACTAAGTGCTTGGGAAGTACAAGTCGGCAACATACAGAGACGGTCCCTACCCAACAGTGGGCTCACAGCCTAGAAGGGGGAGACTGTGTGGGTCGCCGGGAGACCGTGAGTGGGGAGGAGCTGGGTGAGGGACAGGAGCGCGGCTACTTTTTGTGTGACTGCCCAGAGCGGCCTGACCTGGTGGCAAGAGCCCGGCTTGGGAGCCTGAGGACGTGGGTTCTAATCCCGGCTCCGCCACCCTCTCGGCTGTGTGACCCTGGGCAAGTCACTTCACCTCTCTGGGCCGCAGTTCCCTCGTCTGTAAAACGGGGACTGAGACTGTGAGCCCCCACGTGGGACAAACTCATGACCTTGTATCTTCCCCCGTGCTTAGAACAGTACATGGCACATAGTAAGCGCTTAACAAACACCATCATTGCTATTATTAGTCTCATATGGTAGTGACCCAGCCACCTCGTTACAAACCCTGCCAGGCTGGAACCCCTTGAAAGGGGGAGGAGGGGACGACTCATCAAATCTGGTGTTGTACTCTCTCACTCATTCATTCATTCAATCGTATTTAATGAGCGCTTACTATGTGCAGAGCACTGTACTAAGCGATTGGGAAGTACAGGTTGGCAACGTATAGAGACGGTCCCTACCTGACAACGGGCTCACAGTCTAGAAGGGGGAGACAGACAACAAAACAAAGCACGTGGACAGGTGTCAAGTCTTTAGAACAAATAGAAATAAAGCTAGACGCACATCATTAACAAAATAAATAGAATAGTAAATATGTACAAGTATAATAGAGTAATAAATCTGTGCAAACATATATACAGGTGCTGTGGGGGGGGGGAAGGGGAGGAGGAGAAGAAAAAGGGGGCTCATTCTGGGAAGGCCTACGCTCAGTACAGTGCTCTGCCCGCAGTAACCTCTCAATAAGCAAACTGTGACTGATTAACTTGTCAATAAATAGTGGGAGTCAGAACTCACAAGCCAAGCCTGGCCCCGGGGATGAAGGGCCAGAAGCCAGTAGAGACTGGTTATTACCGGGTCAGTAAGCTGACCACCTTTTCAGGGACAGCTGGTCAACCATTCAATTGATGGCATTTAAAACACGCTTCCTTTGTGCAGAGCACTGCACTAAGCGCTTGGGGAGACTACACCAGAGTTGAGAGGTGCGTTCTCGGCCCACAGCCGCCTTCCCGACTCCTTTCCAGACCCTTACCTTTTACGTTTTAAGCTCACCAGCTGATTATTCTGCACCAGCGTCACGATGAACTGGACAATCTAGAAAGAGAGAGGCTGCGGTCACCCACTCCGGAGAGTTCCCAAGTCCGCACCAAGGCGGAGCCCGCAAAACCCAGCGCTGGAAGGGAGGACAGAGAGGCGTCTAGAAATCCAAGAACGGCTGCCACTTGGACTGGGGCAGGGGAGAGACCGTGACTAACCTAAACGGTTCCCCCCAAAAGACCCTCTTACTAATCTTAAGGTCGTGACCCGCCTCCTAGATTTAGACAGCCGCCCACCCCATGAGGTTTGGCTTCCTTTTCATTTCAGGGGAAACTCCTCTTACCCGAGGAGCAACAGGGGTGCTTGGCCGCCCACCCCACACCCCCGACACCTGTCACCTCAAGCCCACCGAGGGTCCGGAAGAGAACCGGCCCCACGAAACACCCCCCTTCGCGGGCTCTGAAGGCATCCGGGTGGGTCACCCCCCCCCTCAGCCGGCTCTTCTCCCCAGGCTAAATAACTCCAATTCCCGGCACCGTTCCTCAGGACCCATTTTCCGGGCCTTTAATCGTTCTGCTCTGCCTTGCCGGTTCCTCTCCGGGGTCTCCGGGGCCAGGGTTCGGGGGCAGAGACCAGAAAGCCCAGCAGGCCTGAGTGGAGCAGACGCCGGCGGGGACCTGATCTGAATTTGCAAACGAGAAGAGGCAGGAGACCCCGAGACCTGGGTGGGGGGCGATTTCAGCTCCTCTCGGATGGGCTGCTATTGGGGGACACGGCTTTTTTCACAGAAGGATGCTAACGCCACCGATACGTAACCACCTTTACCAACCACTTTGCTCCTCGCTGGGCTTTCCCACCGCCGACCTCATCCTGTCCTCAGAAGATCCCCGCGCGGGGGACAGACATTATCCATACTGTACAGATGAGGAAACTGAGGCCCAGGGCGATAAAGCAACCTGCCCGAGGTCCCACAGCTACTCAGCGGCATAGCTGGGCGTACCAGCCAAACGGTATTTGAGCACTTACTCTGTACAGAGCACCGGACTAAGCCCTCGGTATCAGGAGCTGGGTCTCCCGATTTCCAGCCCCGGGATCTTCCCGTCAGACCAGCTAGCCCCCTTGGCGACGTCCTCCGGCTTGTAAAACGGACCCTGCCTCTGAACGCCAAGAAATTCACTTCTGGCCCGCTTTAACCGGGAGAGGGATCGGATCCGGTGAGTCATTTTTGGTTTCTGGGTTGGGCAAACCCACCAAGGCGTCGGCATGAGGAATTGGGGCGAAACAAGCAGGGATTTGATACCGGCCTTCCGCTCTCCTGTAGCTCCCTTTCCCTCCAGATCCCCATTTTGGGGGACAAGACAGACGATACATCCCCCCGGGGTACCCCAACCACCTCAGATGCCCAGCGGCTCACCTTCCGGATGACCTGCTGCTGCTGCGTGTGCTTGGCTCGAAGTTCGGCCACCTCCCTCCAGAGAGATTCGTTCTCCCTGGGCCACGGGGTTTCGGGGGAAGACACCATTTAAAAAGAAAGAAAAGCTAAAGAGTTAGGCTACCTGGACGGGAAACGGATGAAGGGATTTCCTTCTCCCCATTTCACAGACGAGGGGACTGAGGCCCTCGGGGGTTAGGCGACTCGGCCGGGGAGGTGGTCGCCTGACTCGCGCTCGCTCCTATGGCCCCCGCTGTTGCCGATGCTGAAGTGGGCTGTGAGCATGCAAACACTAGATTCAGGCTCTCAATTCCCTCAAGCGCCCGGAAATTTTAGGAAATGTCCATTCTTCTCCTGATTATTATTATTATTATTATTATTATTATTAGACTATTATTACATTCTCGGTGTCAAGCACCAGGGTAGGTACAAGTACGTCAGTTTAGACAAAGCCCCCATCTCAACTGGAGCTCACAGTCTAAGCGGGAGGGAGGACAGGGATTAATAATAATAATAATAATTGGCATTTATTAAGCGCTTACTATGTGCAAAGCACTGTTCTAAGCGCTGGGGAGGTTACAAGGTGATCAGGTTGCCCCACGGGGAGCTCACAGTCTTCATCCCCATTTTACATATGAGGTCACTGAGGCCCAGAGAAGTGAAGTGACTTGCCCAAGGTCACCCAGCTGACAACTGGCGGAGCCGGGATTTCAACCCATGGCCTCAGACTCCAAAGCCCGGGCTCATCCCACTGAGCCACGCTGCTTCTCGATGACTGCCTCCCCATTTTACAGATGAGGTCACTGAGGCCCAGAGAAGTGAAGGGACTTTCCTAAGGTCACCCAGCAGGCAAGTGGCGGGGCCGGGGATAGAAACCAGAACCTCTGATTCCCAGGCCCGGCTCTTTCCATTTTCGCTTTCATCATTTGCCCTTAAAATAAGGATTCCCCACTCACGGAACCCTCACGGGCAACACAGCGCTCTGCACACAGTAAGCGCTCGAGAAATACGATTGAACACGGGGGCCGCTCCCCCAAATCTGGCACCCCGCAGGAGCACCGCGTCTGTTGTATTTGACCTTGCTCTTCTTACTGCTCATCACGGATTCTTACTGTTCTCCATGCCTGCCTTTCAATCAATCAATCGTATTTATTGAGCGCTGTGTGCAGAGCACTGCACTAAGCGCTTGAGAAGTACAAGCTGCAGGTGAGACAGGCGAGGGTATCTGAATCGATGACCCCAACGCCCAGCAGAGGATCAGGCACCTAATAAGCGCTTGCTAGGTGCCACGAACCGCAATGATGATAATCAATCAATTGTATTTACTGAGCCCTTACTGTGCGCAGAGCACCACACTAAGTGCTTGCGAGAGTATAATAGAAGAGCAGAACAGAGTTCATCATCATCATCATCATCAATCGTATTTATTGAGCGCTTACTATGTGCAGAGCACTGTACTAAGCGCTTGGGAAGTACAAATTGGCAACACATAGAGACAGTCCCTACCCGACAGTGGGCTCACAGTCTAAAAGGGGGGAGTTGGTAGACCACGTCCCCTGCCTGCAGTGAGCTTATAGTAGCAGCGAAGCAGTAGAGCAGCCAAGTAGTAGAGAAGCAGTGTGGCTCAGTGGAAAGAGCCCGGGCTATGGAGTCGGAGGTCATGGGTTCAAATCCCGGCTCCGCCAACTGTCAGCTGTGTGACTTTGGGCGAGTCACTTCACTTTTCTGTGCCTCAGTTCCCTCGTCTGGAAAACGGGGATGAAGACTGTGAGCCCCCCGTGGGACAACCTGATCACCTCGTAACCTCCCCAGCACTTAGAACAGTGCTTCGCACATAGTAGGTGCTTAATAAATGCCATCATCATCATTATTATTATTATTATCATTATTAATTCCCACTCAAGAAAACAGCGTGGCCAAGTGGACAGAGCAGGAGCCTCGGGGTCAGAATAATAATAGTAATTACGGTATTTGTTACCCGCTTACTATGTGCCAAGCCCTGTTCTAAGCGCTGGGGTAGATACACGTTAACCAGGTTGGACACAGTCCCTGGCCCACATGGGGCTCGCACTCTTATCCCCTTTTTTTACAGACTAGGTAACTGAGGCACAGAGAAGTCAAGTGAGTTGCCCAGGGTCACATCATCATCATCGATCGTAATATTTATTGAGCGCTTACTGTGTGCAGAGCACTGTACTAAGCGCTTGGGAAGTACAAATTGGCAACATATAGAGACAGTCCCTACCCAACAGTGGGCTCACAGTCTAAAAGGGGGAGGTCACACAGCAGACATATGGTGGAGCCAAGATTAGAACCCACATCCTTTTTTTTTTTAATGGCATTTATTAAGCGCTTACTATGCGCAAAGCACTGTTCTAAGCGCTGGGGAGGTTACAATGTGATCAGGTTGTCCCATGGGATGGCTCAGTCTTCATCCCCATTTTCCATATGAGGTAACTGAGGCCCAGAGAAGTTAAGTGACTTGCCCAAAGTCACCCAGCTGACAAGTGGCGGAGCCACTTGGGACAACCGTGATTACCTTGCATCCCCCCCAGCGCTCAGAACAGTGCTTGGCACATAGTAAGCGCTTAACGAACACCAACATTAGTATTATTAAATACCATTTTAAGAAAGAGAAAGAAGGCTTGGGCTGCTTTTTGTGCCAGGGTGCGACAGGCCAAATCCCTCTCCGGATCTGGGATGCCGGAAACGGTGCCTTTCCCTACCCATTTTGGCTGGAAAGCTGCCTTTGTCCACCCGCGCTCGGTTTGGATACGGTGCCCTTTCACGTGGGCTGAATGCTCTATCATCATCAATCGCATTTATTGAGCGCTTACGGTGTGCAGAGCACTGTCCTAAGCGCTTGGGAAGTCCAAGTTGGCAACATATAGAGACGGTCCCTACCCAACAACGGGCTCACAGTCTAGAGGGGGGAGACAGAGAACAAAACCAAACATACTAACAGAAGTTAGTATGCTCTGGTGCAAACTTTCTTCCACGCGGGGCTTTGCATGAGTGCGACCGCTGCAATCGGCCCCAGATGGCCGCCTTAAATGAAAGCAAACAACGCGCCCCAGCCCCTTGGCTTCTCCCTCAGGTCCGCCATCCCTCCTCCCTCGTCCGGGGGACGAGCTGACCGCTCACCACTGCTAGTCCCGGCTCCGCACCATCCCCCCCCCCCCCCCGCACCCTCCGGGGTGGACGGGGGATCCCCGACTCCCCCCCTTACCTTTTCAGGGCCGACAGCCTGGACTCGATGGTCTCCTGCTTCACCTGAACCTTCTGGGCGCTGCTGATGATTTTCGATAAGTCCTCCTGGCGGATTTTGTTCTCTTCGGGTTTGGAGGAGGACACCTGCCCAACCGACGCTGACTTTTAGACTGGGAGCCCACTGTCGGGTAGGGACTGTCTCTATATGTTGCCAATTTGTACTTCCCAGGCGCTTAGTACAGTGCTCTGCACATAGTAAGCGCTCAATAAATACGACTGATGATGACGATGATGACTGTCCCGGACTGAGCCCCCTCCTTCCCCTCCCCACAGCTCCTGTATACATGTTTGTACGTATTTATTACTCTATTTTATTTATACATATTTATTCTATTTATTTTATCTCGTTAATATGTTTTGTTGTCTGTCTCCCCCTTCTAGGCTGTGAGCCCGCTGTTGGGTAGGGACCGCCTCTATATGTTGCCGACTTGGACTTACCAAGTGCTTAGTACAGTGCTCTAGCACACAGTAAGCGCTCAATAAATACGACTGACTGACTGAATGAATGAATGAATGAACACAACGGCCCCAAATGCTTGAGGAAGCCCATGCGGAAGAGCAAAGACTACTGCGGCCAGGGAGGCTCTCGGCAATCAATCAGTGGTATTTATCATCATCATCAATCGTATTTATTGAGCGCTTACTATGTGCAGAGCACTGTACTAAGCGCTTGGGAAGTACAAATTGGCAACATATAGAGACAGTCCCTACCCAACAGTGGGCTCACAGTCTAAAAGACTGTATTTATCAAACACTTACTGCGTGCAGAGCACTGTAATAATAATAATGGCATTTGTTAAGCGCTTACTATGTGCCAAGCACTGTTCTAAGCGCTGGGGAAGACACAAGGTGATCAGGTTGTCTCACGTGGGGCTCCCCCTCTTAATTCCCATTTTACAGATGAGGTAACCGAGGCCCAGAGAAGTGAAGTGACTTGCCCAAAGTCACAAAGCTGACAAGTGGCGGAGCCGGGATTTGAATCATAATAATAATAATGATAATGTTGGTGTTTATTAAGCACTGCCTATGTGCAAAGCACTGTTCTAAGCACTGGGGAGGTTACAAGGAGATCAGGTTGTCCCACGGGGGGCTCACAGTCTTAATCCCCATTTTCCAGATGAGGGAACTGAGGCCCAGAGAAATTAAGTGACTTGCCCAAACTCACCCAGCTGACTATCGGCAGAGCCGGAATTCGAACCCATGACCCCCTGACTCCAAAGCCCGTGCTCTTTCCACTGAGCCACACTGCTTCTCGGTACTAAGCACTTGGGAGAGTACAATGCAATGGAGTTAGCAGATAGGCTCCCTGCCCACAACGAGCTTACAGTCTAGAGGGGGGCTGCGGGGAATGACTCCGTCAGGGGTCCCGGGGTGGGAGAACGCGCCTAAAATGCCACAGAACAAGGGAAAAATTACCCAATTCCATGGGAAAAGGCCTCCCTCAGATACCTGCCTGTTCTTCTAGACTGTGAAGCTCGATACAGGCAGGGGGTGTGCCTGCTAATTCTGATGTACTGTACACTGCTCTGCACATAGTAATAGTGTTGGTATTTGTTAAGCGCTTACTCTGTGCAAAGCCCTGTTCTAAGCGCTGGGGGGAACGCAAGGAGATGCGGCTGTCCCATGTGGGGCCCACAGTCTTAGTCCCCGTTTTACAGATGAGGGAACTGAGGCACAGAGAAGTGAAGTGACTTGCCCAAGGTCACACAGCAGACATGTGAGCGCTCAATCAATACCGACCGGTTCCATTAGCTCACTGGCCCACAGCCAGCGGCAGAGTCGGGGCCTTTCTTTCATTCATTCAATTGTATTGATGATTGAGTGCTTACTGTGTGCAGGGCACTGTACTAAGCGCTTGGGAAGGACAAGCCAGCAACACATAGAGACGGTCCCTACCCAACAATGATTTACACGCCTCCCTTCCTTGGAGTGCCCAAACCCGCTTTCTGGGACGTTGTCTTTCAATCCCCTGCCTCGCCTGTCCCAGTCGCCTGTCAAGACCCTGCTGAGAGCTCCCCTCCTCCAGGAGGCCTTCCCAGACTGAGCCCCTTCCTTCCTCTCCCCCTCGTCCCCCTCTCCATCCCCCCATCTTACCTCCTTCCCTTCCCCACAGCACCTGTCTATATGTATATATGTTTGTACATATTTATTACTCTATTTATTTATTTATTTTACTTGTACATATCTATTCTATTTATTTTATTTTGTTAGTGTGTTTGGTTTTGTTCTCTGTCTCCCCCTTTTAGACTGTGAGCCCACTGTTGGGTAGGGACCATCTCTATGTGTTGCCAACTTGTAGTTCCCAAGCGCTTAGTACAGTGCTCTGCACACAGTAAGCGCTCAATAAATACGATTGATGATGATTTTTAAACACAGAACGCATGTGCCGGGGCAACCCTCCTTCTGAACACAGCAAGCGACCCATCAGTGTGGTACTTACTGAGCGCTCACTGTGCGCACAGCACAGTACTAAGCCCTCGGGAGAGAACGAAAAAGAAGTAGCCACGATCCCTGCCCTCAAGGTGCTGCCGGTCTCACCTACATTATTTTAAAATTATATATTGTAAATTACTTCGCATTAATGTCTGCCTCCCCCTTTAGTCTGCACGCGCGTTATGGGCAGGGAACAGGTTCTGCCAATTCTGTTGCATTGTACTTCAAGTGCTTAGTACGGTGCTCTGCAAATAATAATAATATCTACGATAATAATGATGATAGCATTTGTGAAGCGCTTACTATATGCCAAGCACGGTTCTAAGCGCTGGGGTCGGTAACAACAATAATAATAATGGCATTTATTAAGCGCTTACTGTGTGCAAAGCCCTGTTCTAAGTGCTGGGGAGGTTACAAAGTGATCAGGTTGTCCCACATGGGGCTCAGTCTTAACCCCCATTTTACAGCTGAGGTAACTGAGGCCCAGAGAAGTGAAGTGACTTGCCCAAAGTCACCCAGCTGACAATTGGTGGAGCCGGGATTTGAACCCACGACCTCTGACTCCAAAGCCCGGGCTCTTTCCACTGAGCCACGCTGCTTCTACGGGCTAATCGGGTTGGACACAGTCCCATGGGTTCAAATCCCGGCTCCGCCACTTGTCAGCTGGGTGACTTTGGGCAAGTCACTTCACTGGGCCTCAGTTCCCTCATCTGGAAAATGGGGATGAAGTCTGTGAGCCCCATGTGGGCCAACTTGATTACCCTGTGTCTACCCCAGTGCTTAGAACAGCGCTTAATAAATGCCATCATCATCATCATCCTCCCACATGGGGCCCACAGTCTTGCTCCCCATTTTAAAGACAAGGTACCCGACATCCAGAGAAGTGAAGTGATTTGCCCGAGGTCACACAGCCGACACGTGGCGGAGCCGGGATCAGAACCCAGATCCTCCTGATTTCCAGGTCTGTGCCCTGGGGAAGCAGCGTGGCTCGGTGGGAAGAGCCCGGGCTTGGGACTCAGAGGTCATCGGTTCAAATCCCGGCTCCACCGCTTGTCAGCTGGGTGACTTTGGGCAAGTCACCTCCCTTCTCTGTGCCTCGGTTAACTCATCTGTAAAAGGGGGATGAAGACTGAGAGCACGCCCCCGTGGGACAACGTGATCACCTTGTATCCTCCCCAGCGCTTACAACAGCGCTTTGCACATAGTAAGCGCTTAACAAACGTCATCATCATCATCCACTAAGCCGCACCGCACATAGTAAGTGCTCAATAAATGAGTGATTGATTGGAGCAGCGGTGGCAGTGGCCGCAGAGTGGATTCATTCATTCATTCAATCGTGTTTACTGAGCGCTTACTGGGTACTAAGCGCTTGGGAAGTACAAGCTGGCGATATATAGATGGTCCCTACCCAACAACGGGCTCACGGTCTTCAGCTGGAGCGGCGCTTTCGCCCCGACTCTCCCCACCCCGACCCCCGCCGCGGTGAAGAAGGGATGGCACCCGTGCCCCGGACGGAGGGTGAGGGGCTCCTGGGGGGTGGAGGGACCACTCTTACCTTCCTCTTAATGTTTTCCAGCAGGTCATCCTGGCCCTGCTTGAAATACGGGTGCTGAAATTCCACCGGGCCATCGCGCTCCTGCTTCACCACCCCCGAGTCCACGTGGACCACCTTGCGGAAGCCGTCTGAAAGGCAAACGCCGGGGCCGTGAACGCCGGGAAACCCCCCCATGGAATAATAATAATAAGAAGAAGAAGGATGGCATTTGTTAAGCGCTGGCGTGGATACGAGCAAATCGGGTTGGACACAGTCCCCGTCCCACCCCCGGTCTCGATCCCCATTTTACAGCCGAGGGAACTGAGGCCCCGAGAATAATAATAATAATGTTGGCATTTGTTAAGCGCTTACTACGTGCGGAGCACTGTTCTAAGCGCTGGCGGGGGACACACAAGCTGATCAAGTTGTCCCACGTGGGGCTCACAGTCTTCATTCCCATTTGACAGATGAGGGAACTGAGGCCCAGAGAAGTGGAGTGACTGGCCCGAAGTCCCACAGCTGACAAGTGGCGGAGCCGGCTTTCGAACCCGCGACCTCTGACTCCAAAGCCCGGGCTCTGAGAAGTGAGGTGGCTTGTCCAAGGTCACCCAACAGACAGGTGGCGGAGCCGGGATGGGAACCGGCGGCTCAGCGGGAAGAGCACGGGCTTGGGAGTCAGAGGTCATGGGTTCAGATCCCTGCTCCGCCAATTGTCAGCTGTGTGACTTTGGGTAAGTCACTTCACTTCTCTGGGCCTCAGTTACCTCCTCTGGAAAATGGGGATTAAGACTGTGAGCCCCCCGCGGGACAACCTGATCACCTCGTAACCTCTCCAGCGCTTAGAACAGTGCTTTGCACATAGTAAGCGCTTAATAAATGCCATCATCATCATTATTATTATTATAACCCATGACCTTCTCACTCCTCAGGCTCAGGCTCTAGCTGCCGTTACACGATGCCTCCGTTACTTCTCCAAGGGGAGATTCCCATTTTAGGGCACAGCGCTCCGCACACGGTAAGCGCTCAATAAATACCACTGAATGAATTTCAGGACGCTCGAGACGCTCGGCCGGCGGGTCGGTCTAGACTTACACATGTTCAGCTGCCTCACAAAGCTCGCCATGTTGTTGTGCTTGAAGTACTTGGGCAAGATTTCTTTTGCAAACCGCTGTTCGTCCAACACCAGGAAACTCTGGCCATTCTGAAATAGAAAGCGAAACATCGGTTAACCGACCAGGCTCACGGAGAAGCGGCGTGGCCCAGTGGAAAGAGCCCGGGCTTTGGAGTCAGTGGTCACGGGTTCAAATCCCGGCTCCGCCAACTGTCAGCTGTGTGTTTTTGGGCAAGTCATTTCACTTCTCTGGGCCTCAGTTCCCTCATCTGGAAAATGGGGATTGACTGTGAGCCCCCCGTGGGACAACCTGATCACCTTGTATCTCCCCCAGCGATTAGAACGGTGCTTGGCACATAGTAAGCGCTTAATAAATGCCAGTACTATTATTGTTATCATCATCATCAATCATATTTATTGAGCGCTTACTATGTGCAGAACACTGTACTAAGAGCTTGGGAAGTACAAATTGGCAACATATAGAGACAGTCCCTACCCAACAGTGGGCTCACAGTCCAAAACGGGGAGATTATTACTATTATTATTATAGTGGGCTCCGATCTGACTTAATTAGCTCGGGACCTTGGCCCCGGGGCACTTGCTCACCCTACTGGATGCCTAAATTCCTGGTTAGGGATGGACCATCCAATGCCCTCCTTCAAATAAAATAAAAAAAAAATAATCCAGCTCAACGGGGAGGATGACTAGTATATTTATGTATTTTAGTATATATATTAGAGAAGCAGCGTGGCTCAGTGGAAAGAGCCCGGGCTTTGGAGTCAGAGGTCAGGGGTTCGAATCCCGGCCCCGCCAACTGTCAGCTGTGTGACTTTGGGCAAGTCACTTCACTTCTGTGGGCCTCAGTTCCCTCCTCTGTGAAATGGGGATTAAGACTGTGAGCCCACTGTGGGACAACTTTACCACCTTGTAACCTCCCCGGCGCTTAGAACGTGCTTTGCACACAGTAAGCGCTTAATAAATGCCATTATTATTATTATATTTGGGGCATGAGTCGAGTGTGGGAGTGAAAGAAAAGGTACGAGGGGGTTAAACTGGATTTTGAGTCCTGCTGCAGGGCGCTCCTCCCTGGCTCTGGATTCCTCCTTCCCTTTTCTCAATCAATCAATCAATCGTATTTATTGAGCGCTTACTGTGTGCAGAGCACTGTACTAAGCGCTTGGGAAGTACAAGTTGGCAACATATAGAGACAGTCCCTACCCAACAGTGGGCTCACAGTCTCCATCCTTCCTCCCTTCCCCTCTCCTTCCCCCGAAACAAGGGTTTCCCATTTCCCTTTAGCCAGCCCTCCCTCCCCCACCCACCCTGCCGCTCACTTTTCTGGCCCTTAGGTCTCATCATCATCATCATCCATCGTATTTATTGAGCGCTTCCTGTGTGCAGAGCACTGTGCTCGTTGCCTGGGCTACGGCAGGCCATTTCCCGACCCTGACTTCGGGGACAGGGAAAATCCCGGTGGAATCAGACCAGCGCAACGAACGACGCACC
Organism: Tachyglossus aculeatus; assembly: GCF_015852505.1. Lineage (NCBI taxonomy): Eukaryota > Metazoa > Chordata > Mammalia > Monotremata > Tachyglossidae > Tachyglossus > Tachyglossus aculeatus. The sequence continues at coordinate 95,343,992 of NC_052067.1, forward strand.
ATCCCGGCGGGCCCGGGGGATCGGAGGACCCGAGCTGTACACCCGATCTGCAACTCTGGGCAACTTAACTGCTCTGTGCCATCATTTTCCTCATCTGTAAAATGGGGATAAATACCTGCTCTCCCCGCTCGCCCTATACCGGGGGCCCCATGTGGGACCAGGCCTGTGTCTGACCTGATTTAGATTTAGACCTTTTAGACTGTGAGCGCACTGTTGGGTAGGGACTGTCTCTATGTGTTGCCAATTTGTACTTCCCAAGTGCTTAGTACAGTGCTATGCACATAGTAAGCGCTCAATAAATACGACTGATAGATTGATTGATTGATTGATTTTCTTGAATCTACTCCAGTGCCTTGGCACGTAGCAGGTGGTTGACAGAGACCACCATTATTATTATTATTTGGGCAGCTTCTCGGTTGATCCGTCCTCCGCTACGATACTATCCGAAGCCGTCTAGGATCGGCCTTAAAACTCGTGACTATGGAAAATTCCTCCACGTTAGGCCGTTGGCCCACGCTCCCTGCTTATCCCTTTTGGGAGCCGGTAGGGCCTGGGGTTGAGGCGAGGAGGAAGGCCTAGATTGGGAGCTCAGTTCTCCACCCGGCCCCCCAAAGAGAAGGCATTATTCCCTCAGGCTTCTGAGCCCTGACTCCATCAGCGGGGGAAGCATCCAGCGGGGGAATTTAATATTTATCGAGCACTTACAATGTGCAGAGCACTGTGCTAAGCGCTTGAGTGTACAATACAGGGAGAAGCAGCGTGGCTCAGTGGAAAGAGCACGGACTTTGGAGTCAGAGGTCATGGGTTCGAATCCTCGCTCTGCCACTTGTCAGCTGGGTGACTTTGGGCAAGTCACTTCACTTCTCTGGGCCTCAGTTACCTCATCTGGAAAATGGATATGAAGACTGTGAGCCCCCTGTGGGACAACCTGATCACCTTGTATACCCCCGGCTCTTAGAACAGTGGCTTGCACATAGTAAGCGCTTAATAAATGCCATTAAAAAAAGAAAAAAGAGCACGGGATTGGGAGGCAGGGGCTGTGAGTTCTAATCCCGGCTCCGCCACTTGGGCAAGTCACTTCACTTCTCTGTGCCTCAGTTCCCTCATCTGTAAAATGGGGTTTAAAACTGTGAGCCCCATGTGGGACAATCTGATTACCCTGTACCTACCCCAGTGCTTAGAACAGTGCTTGGCACACAGTAAGCGTTTAACAAATACCATCACTATTATTAATACAGCAGAATTAGCAGACGTGTTTCCTACCCATAAGGAGCTTACAGTCTAGACGGGGAGACAGACATTAATACGGAGACAGAGCGTGCCACGGTGGATAGAGCACAGGCCTGGGAGCTGGAAGATCACGGCTTCGAATCCCGGCTTGTCTGCAGTGCAACTTTGGACAAGTCACTTCACTTCTCCGGGCCTCAGTTCCCTCATCTGCAAAATGGGGATTAAGGCTGTCAGCCACACTTACGACGGGGACTGCGTCCAACCAGATTTGCTTGGGTTCACCCCAGCCGTTGGTACGGCGCCTGGCACATAGTAAGCGCTTAACAAATACCATCATTATTATTATTATTATAAGGGAGAAGCCCCAGGGACAAGCCTCCAACCGAAAGAGAAGGCATTATGCCCTCAGACTTCTGAGCCCTGACTCATTCATTCATTCACTCAATCGTATTTAGTGAGCGCTTACTGTGTGCTCAGCACTGTACTAAGTGCTTGGAAAGTACAATTCGGCAACAGAGAGAGACAATCCCTACCCAACAACGGGCTTCCAGTCTAGAAGGGGAAGCATCCGGAGGCAGGAAGGCTTTCATTTGACTACCGATCAACGGTATTGATTGGCTTCTTCAAAAGGATGTTCACGGCCAGCTCCCTCACTCTAGCGCTACGCTTATTTTGGCAAATCTAGACTGTGAGCCCGTTGCTGGGTAGGGACCGTCTCTATATGTTACCGACTTGCACTTCCCAAGCGCTTAGTACAGTGCTCTGCACACAGTAAGCGCTCAAGAAATACGACTGAATGAATGAATCAATCCATCCAAGGTATTTACTGACCGCTTCTGTGCGGAACACCGAGCGCAACGGAGTTGGCAGCCACGTCTCCCTGATGGCAACGAGCTTTCTCCGGTCTGGAGGGGGAGATGGATGTTAAGAGAAATAACTTACAATGTGTAATTTAAAGGTATGTACGTTAAGCGTTGCGGGGTGATTATCAAACACCCAAAGGGTGCAGATCCGGGCGCGAAGGCGATGCGGGAGGGAGAGCGAGCCGGGGAAAAGAGGGCTCTGTCAGGGAAGGCCGCGGCGCGGAGGGAGCGGGGATGGGATTCCAGCCCTGCCGGGCGGAGGGGAAGATGGGAAGAAAAGGCAGGAAGGACTACAGCCCATCTCAGGAAGCCACACTCCTCCCCACTTCACCAATCGATGGCATTTATTGAGACACTGTACTAAGCCCCGGGGCGAATACAAGCAAATCGGGTCCCACGGAGTCCCTGGGTTGGACAGAGTCCCCGTCCCGCGTGGGGCTCACAGTCTTAATCCGTTTTTTCAGATGAGGTAACTGTGGCCCAGAAAAGTGAAGTGGGTTGCCCAAGGTGACAGAGCGGACAAGTGGTGGAGCCCGGTTTAGAACCCGTGACCTTCTTCTAGACTGTGAGCCCACTGTTGGGTAGGGACCGTCTCTACATGTTGCCATCTTGGACTTCCCAAGTGCTTAGTACGGTGTTCTTGCACACAGTAAGTGCCCAATAAATACGACTGAATTGAATTCTGAGTCCCAGGCCTGTGCTCTATATGACAGGCAGCGTGGCTCAGTGGAAAGAGCCCGGGCTTGGGAGTCAGAGGTTACGGGTTCAAATCCCAGCTCCGCCACTTGTCAGCTGTGGGACTTTGGGCCAGTCACTTCACGTCTCTGGGCCTCAGTTCCCTCATCTGTAGAACGGGGATGAGGACTGTGAGCCCCTGTGGGACAACCTGATCACCTTGTAACCTCCCCAGCGCTTAGAACAGTGCTTTGCACATAGTAAGCGCTCAATAAATACGATTGATGATGATGATGAGTAAGCGCTTAATAAACGCCATCATCATCATTATTATTAATTATTATTATGTTGCCAATTTGTACTTCCCAAGCACTTAGTACAGTGCTCTGCACATAGTAAGCGCTCAATAAATACGACTGATGATGATGATGATGAGTAAGCGCTTAATAAACGCCATCATCATCATTATTATTATACATCAAGTGCTGTAGGGCAACAAACGTCACGGGGTCACGAGAGGCAACGTGAGGATTACGGCTGTTTACTAAACGAGGACTGTTTAATTTTCCACTCCCCTCCTTCCTTCTTCCCGATCTATTCCGGTCACAGAGTCCCACGCACGCACGCGCAAACCGGCAAGGGCTGCAACCTGGAGAATTTAAGCTGCCTTTCTTCTACTTCTGGAATCTGATGCCTCGAACACCCCCCCCAGATAGATGCCTTGCCTCTTTCTCTGATTATCCACGGACAACAATGAGTCAAGGAACTGGGAATGGGGTGGCTATTCCGGGACCAGCGACTGTTAGGATGTCTGTTTGGAGGGAGCCAAGAGACAGTTTAGAGTGGCCCCGTGTGCTGTAGTCGACTCCTAGCAGGAACTTGCCCCAACACTTTCATCATCATCATCATCAATCGTATTTATTGAGCGCTTACTGTGTGCAGAGCACTGTACTAAGCGCTTGGGAAGTACAAATTGGCAACATATAGAGACCGTCCCTACCCAACAGTGGGCTCACAGTCCTTCAAATGTGTTTGAGTGCTTCCTGAGAAGCTGCGTGGCTCAGTGGAAAGAGCCGGGGCTTGGGAGTCAGAGGTCATGGGTTCAAATCCCGGCTCCGCCAACTGTCACCTGTGTGACTTTGGGCGAGTCACTTCACTTCTCTGTGCCCCAGTTACCTCATCTGTAAAACGGGGATGAAGAATGTGAGCCCCACATGGGACAACCTGATCACCTTGTATCCTCCCCGGCGCTTAGAACAGTGCTTTGCACATAGTAAGCGCTTTAACAAATGCCACCCTTATTATTAAATGCATTAATTATTATTACTGTGTGCACAGCACTGTACCACAAGCTTGGGAGAGTAAAATACAACGATAATCAGTGACATTCCCCGCCCACAACAAGTTTACACTCTAGGCTGCAGGGTGTGGTGGGGTGAGCAGGAGGGAGAGGGATGGACATCAATATAAATGGATACAATTACAGCTATGTAAATAAGTGCTGTGGGGCGGGGGAATCAATCAATCGTATTTATTGAGCGCTTTCTGTGTGCAGAGCACTGTACTAAGCGCTTGGGAAGTACAAGTTGGCAACATATAGAGATGGTCCCTACCCACCAGTGGGCTCACAGTCTAAAAGAACAAAGGAAGAACAAAGGAAGCAAGTCAGGGCAATGCAGAAGGGACTAGGAGAGGAGGGACAGTGGGGCTTAGTCTGGGAAGGCTTCTTGGAGGAGACGGGCCTTCAGTAAGGCTTTGAAGGGGGGTGGGGAGACTGAGGAGACCCGGGTTTTAATCCTGGCTGTGTGACCCTGGACAATTCCTCTGTGCCTTGGTTTCCTCGTTTTTAAAATGGAGATTAAATCCTCCCCGCCCCAGACTCTGAGTCCCCTGTGGAATGGGCAGAATAGTACTAACAATAATAATTATTATGGCATTTGTTAAGCGCTTACTGGAATGCCCTCCCTCCGCCCATCCACCAAGCTAGCTCTCTTCCCCCCTTCAAAGCCCTACTGAAAACACACCACCTCCGGGAGGCCTTCCCACACTCAGCCCCCTCTTTTCCTCTGCTCCTCCTCCCCTCCCCATCGCCCCCGACCCGCCGTACCCCCTTCCCCACCCCACAGCACTTGTGTATATTTGTACATATTTATTACCCTTATTTTTTTAATGGTGCGTATATAGCCATAACGCTATTTATTCTGGCGGTTCTGACACCTATCTACTTTTTATTTTGTTATCTGCCTCCCCCTTCTAGACTGTGAGCCCGTTGAAGCCACCAGGCCCTGCTGCTTCCCAAAGAACGAGGGCCTGGAGTTCGGAGAACTGGGTTCTAATCCAGGCTGTGTGACCTTGGGCAGGTCGCTTAACTTTTCTGTGCTTCAGTGACCTCATCTGTAAAATGGGGATTCAATAACTGTGAGCCCATTGTTGGGTACGGCTTGTCTCTCTTTGTTGCTGAATCGTACTTTCTGAGCGCTTAGCACAGTGCTCTGCATACAGTAAGTGCTCAATAAATACGAGAATGAATGAATAGGGACCGTCTCTACATGTTGCCGATTTGTACTTCCCAAGTGCTTAAGACAGTGCTCTGCACACAGTAAGCGCTCAAGAAATACGACTGAATGAATGAATAGGGACCGTCTCTATACGTTGCCAATTTGTACTTCCCAAGTGCTTAGTACACTGCTCTGCCCACAGTAAGCGCTCAAGAAATACGACTGAATGAATGAATAGGGACCGTCTCTATACGTTGACGATTTGTACTTCCCAAGCGCTTAAGACAGTGCTCTGCACACAGTATGCGCTCAATAAATACGATTGAATGAATGAATAGGGACAGTCTCTATACGTTGCCGATTTGTACTTCCCAAGTGCTTAGTACACTGCTCTGCCCACAGTAAGCGCTCAAGAAATACGACTGAATGAATGAATAGGGACCGTCTCTATACGTTGCCGATTTGTACTTCCCAAGCGCTTAAGACAGTGCTCTGCACACAGTATGCGCTCAATAAATACGATTGAATGAATGAATAGGGACCGTCTCTATACGTTGCCGATTTGTACTTCCCAAGTGCTTAGTACACTGCTCTGCCCACAGTAAGCGCTCAAGAAATACGACTGAATGAATGAATAGGGACCGTCTCTATACGTTGACGATTTGTACTTCCCAAGCGCTTAAGACAGTGCTCTGCACACAGTATGCGCTCAATAAATACGATTGAATGAATGAATAGGGACCGTCTCTATACGTTGCCGATTTGTACTTTCCAAGTGCTTAGTACACTGCTCTGCCCACAGTAAGCGCTCAAGAAATACGACTGAATGAATGAATAGGGACCGTCTCTATACGTTGACGATTTGTACTTCCCAAGCGCTTAAGACAGTGCTCTGCACACAGTATGCGCTCAATAAATACGATTGAATGAATGAATAGGGACCGTCTCTATACGTTGCCAATTTGTACTTCCCAAGTGCTTAAGACAGTGCTCTGCCCACAGTAAGCGCTCAAGAAATACGACTGAATGAATGAATAGGGACCGTCTCTATACGATTTGTACTTCCCAAGCGCTTAAGACAGTGCTCTGCACACAGTATGCGCTCAATAAATACGATTGAATGAATGAATAGGGACCGTCTCTATACGTTGCCGATTTGTACTTCCCAAGTGCTTAAGACAGTGCTCTGCCCACAGTAAGCGCTCAATAAATACGACTGAATGAATGAATAGGGACCGTCTCTATACGTTGCCGATTTGTACTTCCCAAGTGCTTAAGACAGTGCTCTGCACACAGTAAGCGCTCAATAAATACGACTGAATGAATGAATATATGCCAGGTACTCTTCTAAGCACCGAGGTGGATAAAAGATAGTACAGTACGCACTCGATAAATACCACTGATTGATTGACAGGGGCTGTGTCCAATCTGACTGTCCTGAACGCGCCACGCAATAAGCTCTGAACCAGCAGTGTGGCCTAGTGAGTAGAGCACGGGCCTGGGAATCAGAAGGACCTGGGTTCGAATCCCGGCTCCTCCACTTGTCTGCTGTGTGACCTCGAGCAAGTCACTTCACCTCTCTGTACCTCAGTTCCCTGATCTGTAAAATGCGGGACATGGACCGTGTCCAACCTGATGATCTTGTATCTGCCTCAGTGCTTAGTATCCTGCCTGGCACCTAATAAGTACTTAGAAAAAAAAAATTACCAAAATTATTACTTTTGGGATGAGTAGCTTGGCCTCCTGGACCACGGGCTTGGGAGTCAGAGGACCTCCCCCCCCCCCCCCCCCCCCCACTTGTCTATTAGAACAGTGCTCTGCACATAGTAAGCGCTTAACAAATGCCATTATTATTTGAGAAGCAGCGTGGCTCAGTGGAAAAGGTACTCTCTGTGCCTCAGTTACTTCATCTGTAAAATGGGGATTGACTGTGAGCCCCCCTTGGGATAACCTGATCAACTTGCAACCTCCCCAGCACTTAGAACAGTGCTTTGCACACAGTAAGAGCTTAATAAATGCCATTATTATTATTATTATTATTATTTGGAGTCACTGGTCATGGGTTCAAATCCCGGCTCCACCAATTTTCAGCTGCGTGACTTTGGGCAAATCACTTCACTTTTCTGGGCCTCAGTTACCTCATCTGTAAAACGGGGATTGACTATGAGCCCCCCGTGGGACAACCTGATCACCTTGTAACCTCCCCAGTGCTTAGAACAGTGCCTTGCACATAGTAAGCGCTTAATTAATGCCATTATTATTATTATTATTATTTGGAGTCACTGGTCATGGGTTCAAATTCCGGCTCCGCCAATTGTCAGCTGCGTGACTTTGGGCAAGTCACTTCTCTGCGCCTCAGTTCCCTCATCTGTAAAATGGGGATTGACGATGAGCCCCCCGTGGGACAACCTGATCACCTTGTAACCTCCTCAGCGCTTAGAACAGTGCTTTGCACGTAGTAAGCGCTTAATGAATGCCATCATTATTATTATTGTTTGACCTGGGGCAAGTCACTTCACTTCTCTGTGCCTCAGCTACCCCATTTGTAAAATGGGGATTAGAACTGTGAGCCCCATGTAGGACATGGACTGGGTCCACTCCGACTAGCTTGTATCGACCCCAACGCTTAATACAGTGCCTGGTACCTAGTAAGTGCTTAAATCATTAAAAAAAAAAAAAGTACGTGAAGTCACTCTCTCCCCTCCTGCCCCACTTTATCACCTTAGAATAGTTCCCCAACATTTCCGACTTCCCCTGTGGCAAACAAGGCCCTTCGATGAGCGTTTATGCATTCCACACCACCCGACACCCTCACTCCCGACAGTCAATCAATCAATCAATCGTATTTATTGAGCGCTTACAGTGTGCAGAGCACTGTACTAAGCGCTTGGGAAGTACAAGTTGGCAACATATAGAGACGGTCCCGACCCAACAGCGGGCTCACAGTCTAAAAGACAGTCCTGCTACTGTTGAGGGCAGTGAGTTTGTTCTGTTGCTCTCTCCCAAGCGCTTAGTACAGCGCTCTGCGCACGGCGAGCGCTCAAATGCAACGGGACTGACCCCAAGGTGCGGTCCCCTCGGGCCTCCGACCCTGACTCGGCCACCTCTCTCCCCGGCAAGATGGGCAGGAGTCACTGTGGGCAGTGAATGTGTCTGCTTATTGTTGTATTTTAATAATAATAATAATAATAATGGTATTTGTTAAGCGCTTACTATGTGCAAAGCACTGTTCTAAGCGCTGAGGGATACAGGGTGATGACATTGTCCCACGTGGGGCTCACAGTTTTAATCCCCATTTTACAGATGAGGTAACTGAGGCCCAGAGAAGTTAAGTGGCTTGCCCAAGGTCACACAGCTGACAAGTGGTGGAGCCGGGATTCGAACCCACGACCCGACTCCCAAGCCCAGGCTCTTTCCACTGAGTCACGCTGCTTCTCTACTCTCCCAGGCGCTTAGTACAGAGCCCTGCACCCAGTAAACGCTCACTAAACACGACTGAACGAACGCCCAATGCTCTCCTGGGGGGAGGATAATCCCCCAACGCTGCTTTGAAACTTCTGCTGCCGGTGTCCACGGCTCCAGGGGCATTGATTCATTATTATTATTATTATTATTATTATTATTATTATTATTATTGCATTTGTTAAGCGCTTACTATGTGCAAAGCACTGTTCTAAGCGCTGGGGAGGTTACAAGGTGATCAAGTTGTCCCACGGGGGGCTCACAGTCTTCATCCCCATTTTCCAGACGAGGCAACTGAGGCCCGGAGAAGTGAAGCGACTTGCCCAGAGTCCCACAGCTGACAAGTGGCGGAGCCGGGATTTGAACCCACGACCTCAGACTCCCAAGCCCGGGCTCTTTCCACTGAGCCACGGGGTGAGGACTGTGAAGCCCCCCGTGGGACAACCCGACCACCTTAATAATGATGATGGCATTTATTAAGCGCTGACTACGTGCAAAGCACTGTTCTAAGCGCTGGGGAGGCTCCAGAGGGACCAGGTTGCCCCACGGGGGGCTCGCAGTCAATCCCCGTTGTACAGATGAGGGAACTGAGGCCCAGAGGAGTGAAGTGGCTTGCCCAGAGTCACCCAGCTGACAGTTGGCGGAGCCGGGATTTGAACCCACGACCTCTGACGCCAAAGCCCGGGCTCTTTCCACTGAGCCACCCTGCTTCTCTCTCATCTCTCCCGCCGCCCGCGGCGTCCTCCCCATCACAGGTGACCTCCCAAAGGGCAACGGACGCTTCCCCCAACACACGGGCACTTGGCAACGGCGCGGCGAGTCACTTTACGTATTTCACACCGGCTGTCCATCCGGCACCACAAACTGCCAGGGGGAAAGATTCCAGAATGCGCACACCACCATCTATTTTGGGGATGGAAAATATAAACTCAAAGATATTTTTAAAAGGCCCGCAGGCTTTTGTTCTTCTAGGCCTAAATCATCATCAATCGTATTTATTGAGCGCTTACTGTGTGCAGAGCACTGGACTAAGCGCTTGGGAAGTACAAATTGGCAACATATAGAGGCGGTCCCTACCCAACAGTGGGCTCGCAGTCTAAAAGGGGGAGACAGAGAACAAAACCAAACATACTGACAAAATAAAATAGAATAGATATGTACAAATAAAATAAATAAATAAAGAGTAATAAATATGTACAAACATATATACATATATACAGGTGCTGTGGGGAAGGGAAGGAGGTAAGATGGGGGGATGGAGAGGGGGACGAGGGGGAGGGGGGAGTAAATGACTTGGACACCGGCCTTTGTAAAAAATATAAACGGGAAGCGGGCCTAAGAGTCCGAAGGACCCGGGTTCTAATCCCGCCTCTGCCAACTGCTTGCTGCGCGTGACCTTGGGCAAGTCACTTCACTTCTCTGGGCCTGATTCCTCAACTATTAAATGGGGATACCGGTTCCCCCTCCTACTTCAGACTGTGAGCCCAGCACGGGACAGGGGCTACATCCAACATCAATCAATCAATCAATCGTATTTATTTAGCGCTTACTGTGTGCACAGCACTGTACTGAGCGCTTGGGAAGTACAAGTTGGCAACATATAGACACGGTCCCTACCCAACAGTGGGCTCACGGTCTAAAAGACATAATTAATTTGCACCTGCCTCGGCGCTTAGAAGGGTGTTTGACGCATCGTAAGCACTTAAATACCATATTTTTTAAAAAAGGTAAAAATTAAAGTGCAGCAGATCATGATCCCCCAATGCTCGGGAACACCCTGAGGGCGGACTTGCAATTTTTGCGGCTCTTTTTGACACACTCTGCACAAACTTTACCTTAAGAACCTTCTGTTTACCGAACTGGTCCTCCGTTCTGTCTGAAATATTCCCAGACAACGGAAGACCATCAAACAAAGCCGGGACCCTAAGGCACGGAAGCAATCATTCCTAAATAATAGATTTCGGCTTTTCCACTGCCCCTCCCCACTGGGAAATTTCTGACGGAGCTACTTGTGGATTTGGGCTCTTTGGATAAGCGCAGATGGCAATGGACTCAACGATGCCAAAGAGGACCAACTCTGCTTTCCAAACCCTAAAGAGACAGCTGCGGCCTAAAGATACAGAATTCTTCTGGCCTGCTGTGTGACTTCGGGCCAGTCGCAACCTCTCTGGGCCTCAGATTCCTCACCTGCCCAAAACGGGGGAATAAAATGGGAACTCTACCCATTTAAACTGTCACTGTGAACAGTATTAAAGTAGCAGCAACAGCTAGGGCTGATAGGCCTTCCCAGACTGAGCCCCCTCCTTTCCCTCCCCACAGCACCTGTATATATGTTTGTACACATTTATTACTCTACTTTACTTGTACATATTTAATCTATTTATTTTATTTGGTTAATATGTTTTGTTCTGCTGTCTGTCTCCCCCTTCTATCATCATTATCATCATCGATCGTATTTATTGAGCGCTTACTGTGTGCAGAGCACTGTACTAAGCGCTTGGGAAGTACAAGTTGGCAACATAGAGAGACGGTCCCTACCCAGCAGTGGGCTCACGGTCTAAAAGGGGGAGACAGAGAACAAAACCAAACATACTAACAGAATAAAATAAATAGATATGTACAAGTAAAATAGAGTAACAAATATGTACAAACACATATACATATAAACAGGTGCTGTGGGGAAGGGAAGGAGGTAAGATGGGGGGATGGAGAGGGGGACGAGGGGGAGAGGAAGGAAGGGGCTCAGTCTGGGAAGGCCTCCTGGAGGAGGTGAGCTCTCAGTAGGGCCTTGAAGGGAGGCCCTACTTGCCCAAGTTGCCAACTTGGACTTCCCAAGCGCTTAGCACAGTGCTCTGCACACAGTAAGCACTCCCTTCATTCATTCATCCCATCGTACTTATTGAATCGTATCAATACAGAGGACTGAATGAATGAATGAAGGCACGCCCTCCGGCCCGTCGGGGAAACGATGGGGGAGGGTGAGGGCCTTCTAGACTGTGAGCTCGCTGTTGGGTAGGGACCGTCTCTCTATGTTGCCAACCTGGACTTCCCAAGCGTTTAGTACAGTGCTCTGCACACAGTAAGCGCTCGATAAATACGATTTAATGAATGAATACTTGCGGCCACCTCTGATTTCTCTCTTTGTTTGATCTCCTATATCCACACCTCCCTGCCTCCCTCTGCTCTGTTTGCTAGTTACCCAGGGGACTGGTCAACCCTGATTTCTTTTCCCCACCACGGCTGCCCGACTATCTTGGGCTGGCAGAGGGTGCCTCCTCCCTAAAGCTCAAGATCCCTTCCCGACCGGGATGATTCCCTGGATTCCCAGGGCTGCCAGCAAGTGACACTTGGGATCCGGGCGAGGGGGATTGTAGGGCCCGACGGGGCCGTGACGCGGCCCCAGGGGCAACGAGCCCACCCAGGTGGCCCTGCTGACCCCCTCTTCCCCTCCCCGGGCACCGAAGGCTTAGAGCGGCGGCCACCCGGGCCACCTTCCAGCCCGCCAGCCCATTCACTCATTCGTATTTATCGAGCGCTTACTGTGTGCGCAGCGCTGTACTGAGCGCTCGGAAACCTGCGCCACCGGCGGGGCCGTGAGAAGCGGCGTTGCCTAATGGGTAGAGCCCGGGCCTGGGAATCAAAGGGACACGGGTGCTCATCCCGGCTTCGCCACCTGCCAGCTGTGTGACCTTCTCCGGGCCTCAGTTCCCTCACCTGTAAAATGGGGACTGAGACCGTGATCCCCCCCGGGGACAGGGACTGCGTCCGGCCTGATTACCTTGTAATAATAATAATAATAATAATAATGATGATGATGATGGCATTTGTTAAGCGCTTACTACGTGCAAAGCACTGTTCTAAGCGCTGGGGGGATACAAGGTGATCGGGTTGTCCCCCGTGGGGCTCGACCGTCTTAATCCTCCTTTTCCAGATGAGGTCACTGAGGCTCAGAGAAGTCAAGTGGAGCAGAGGAGCAGCGTGGCTCAGTGGAGAAGAGCCCGGGCTTTGGAGTCCGAGGTCACGGGTTCGAATCCCAGCTCCGCCACATGTCTGCCGTGTGACCTTGGGCAAGTCACTTGACTTCTCTGAGCCTCACTTCCCTCGTCTGTAAAAATGGGGATTAAGACTGTGAGCCCCATGTGGGACAACGTGATCACCTTGTATCCACCCCCAGCGCTTAGAACAGTGCTCTGTACACAGTAAGTGCTTAACAAATGCCATTATTATTATTATTAAGTGGCTTGCCCAAGGTCAAACAGCCGGGATTCTAACCCGTGACCTCTGACTCCAAAGCCCGGGCTCTTTCCACTGAGCCACGCTGCTTCCCCGGCCCTTAGGACGGTGATTGACACATAGTAAGCGCTTAACAGATATCGTCACCGTCGCCCACCGATCACACCCGTCCACCCCTACAGCAGAAAAGCGCTTGTACCCACGAGACTTAGACTGTGAGCCCACTGTTGGGTAGGGACTGTCTCTAGACGTTGCCAATTTGTACTTCCCAAGCGCTTAGTACAGTGCTCTGCACATAGTAAGCGCTCAATAAATACGATTGACGATGATGATGATGGTTAGGGAGAGCGCTTGTTTGGGTAGGGAGGGTCCGGGACTGGAGTTGAGAGAGGTGATGGACTGGGGGAAGGCGGGGGGACTCTTCTCCCGACTGCCACTGGCCTACTGTTTGACCTCCAGAAAGCCACTCCACCTTTCTGGGCCTCGGTTCTCTTCCTCTGTACGAACAGACATAATCATCCAAATCTCTCTCTGGCACGATAGAATACGATAACCGATGAGAAAACGCTTAGTACAGTGCTCTGCACACAGTAAGCGCTCAATAAATACGATTGATGACGAGAAAGCGCTGCGGGAAGCCTCGTGGCATGGTGGCAGAAGGAGCCCCCGGCCGGAGAGTCGGAGGACCCGGGTTCTAATTCCGGCCCCTCCGCTTGTCTGCTGTGTGACCTGGGGCAACTCGCTTAATTCTCTCTGCCTCCGTTTCTGCATCTGTAAAATGGGGATTAAGACTGAGCCCCGTGGGGGACGCGCCGTGTAGTATGCATTTAACAAGCACCGCTAAAATAAAATGTAAAGCACGGGGCAGATCCAAAGTGGCATTACTGTGCCAAAATGAGCTCCCCAAGTGGGAAGCGCTTCCCAAAGCGCTCTACACACGGCAAGCGCTCAGTAAATACCACTGATGGATTATCGATGTAGCCCTTCCATGACGCACTCGAGCATCCCAGTCGCAGGAGAGGGTAGGGATTAGAACCGAATCATCCCACTAACCGGAATTTCCTGGAGGGCAGGGAATATGATTTCACGCTCCGTTCCAATGTACTCTCCCAGGTGCTCAGTACAGTGCCCTAGCACATGGTAGGCGCCCAACAAACACCAATTAAGAGGCAGAACGGTGTAGCGGAGAAAGCACAGGCGTGGGAGTTAGATCACCGGTTCTACCTCCGGCTCCACCACTTGTCTGTTGTGTGACCTTGGGCAAACGCCCTTATTTCTCACTGCCTCAGTTACCTCATCCGTAAAATGGGGGGAATCGAGACTGTGAGCCCCACGTGGGACGGGGAGCGTGTCCACCCCGGCGCTTGGTAGGGTGCCTGGCACATAGTCAGCGCTTATGGCTCAATGGAAAGAGCCCGGGCTTGGGAGTCGGAGGTCAAGGGTTCAAATCCCGGCTCCGCCACTTGTCAGCTGGGTGACTTTGGGCAAGTCACTCCACTTGTCGGTGCCTCAGTGTAAAATCTGTAAAATGGGGATTAAGACCGTGAGCCCCCCGTGGGGCAACCTGATCACCTTGTATCCTCCCCAGCGCTTAGAACAGCGCTTTGCACATAGTAAGGGCTTAACAAATGCCATCATTATTATTACTGTTAACAAACACCGTGATTATTATTAACAATAAACACCACCGATGACCGATCAGAACTAAACGCCCCCCTAGCCTGCCCCCTCGGAAAAGTAGTTTGCTCCGTGCCCTCTCTGAGGGCCAGAAGCGGGCGGGCACCTTCCTCCAGGCAGCCGGCCTGTAGTTAGAGAAGCAGCGTGGCTCATCGGAAAGAGCCCGGGCTCGGGAATCAGGGGTCACGGGTTCTCATCCTGGCTCCGCCACTTGTCTGCTGTGTGACCTTGGGCAAGTCACTTGACTTCTCTGAGCCTCAGTTCCCTCATCTGTAAAACGGGGATGACGACTGTGAGCCCTCCGTGGGACAACTTGGTTACCTTGTATCTTCCCCGGCGCTTGGAACAGCGTTTTGCACACAGTAAGCACTTAACAAATGCCATCATCATCATCATTATTATTATTCATGGACACTGTGAGCCAACCTAATCACCTTGTATCCCCCCCGGCGCTTACAACAGTGCTTTGCACATAGTAAGCGCTTAACAAATGCCATCATCTTCATTATTATTACTATTCTTCATGTAGACTGTGAGCCCCCCCATGAGGCAACCTAATCACCTTGTATCCCCCCCGGCGCTTAGAAAGTGCTTTGCACATAGTAAGCGCTTAACAAATGCCATTATTATTATTATTATTATTCACGTAGACTGAGCCCCCGTGAGACAACCTAATCACCTTGTATCCCCCCCAGCGCTTAGAACAGTGCGTTGCACATAGTAAGCGCTTAACAAATGCCATCATTATTATTATCATTATTCATGTAGACTGTGAGCCCCCCGTGAGACAACCTAAGCACCTTGTATCCCCCCCGGCACTTAGAACAGTGCTTTGCACATAGTAAGCACTTAACAAATGCCATCATTATTATTATCATTATTCATGTAGACTGTGAGCCTCCCGTGAGACAACCTAAGCACCTTGTATCCCCCCCTGCGCTTAGAACAGTGCTTTGCACATAGTAAGCGCTTAACAAATGCCATCATTATTATTATTATTCATGTAGACTGTGAGCCCCCTGTAAGGCAACCTAAGCACCTTGTATCCCCCCCGGCGCTTAGAACAGTGCTTTGCACATAGTAAGCGCTTAACAAATGCCATCATCATCATTATTATTATTATTCATGTAGACTGTGAGCCCCCCATGAGGCAACCTAATCACCTTGTATCCCCCCAGTGCTTAGAACAGTGCTTTGCACACAGTAAGCGCTTAACAAATGCCATCATCATCATCATAATTATTATTATTCATGTAGACTGTTGAGCCCCCCGTGAGGCAACCTAATCACCTTGTATCCCCCCAGCGCTTAGAACAGTGCTTTGTACATAGTAAGCGCTTAACAAATGCCATCATTATTATTATTATTATCATCATCATTATTCATGTAGACTGTAAGCCCCCCATGAGACAACCTAATCACCTTGTATCCCCCCCGGCGCTTAGAACAGTGCTTTGCACACAGTAAGTGCTTAACAAATGCCATCATCATTATTATTATTATTCATGTAGACTGTGATCCCCCCGTGAGGCAACCTAAGCACCTTGTATCCCCCCCCCCCGGCGCTTAGAACAGTGCTTTGCACATAGTAAGCGCTTAACAAATGCCATCATTATTATTATTATTCATGTAGACTGTGAGCCCATGAGGCAACCTAATCACCTTGTATCCCCACAGCGCTTAGAACAGTGCTTGGCACATAGTAAGCGCTTAACAAATGCCATCATTATTAATAATAATTATCATTGTAATTATTATATATAATATAATATATATATATAATGATAATAATAATCATTATTATTACTGTCCATGTGCACATCCTGTCCGACACCACGCTCTCCCAGGACCCGGGCCGCTAGACACCCGGCACCGCTACTCATCACCATGTTGGGGAGTGACTGTTTCCAGGAAGCAGAAGCAGAAAGCCAACCCGAGCTAACTGGGGCCCAAGGAGCCGCGCGTGGGGCTGCTTTTTCCTGTGCGAGGGGGGGGAAGAAAAAGAAAAATCTCAAGCGGCCGTGAGGCAGGAGCACGTGTCCGTCCGTCCAGCCGTCCGGCCTGGACCATCGGCGGCCCGCTTTAATCCCCTCCCGGGGGAGCGGAGTCACGGGCGAGGAGCCGCACGAGGCTGAGGCTTATTTTTAACTGCGTGTCCTCTCCCCCCCACCCCCAATCCGGCATTGGGCGCCTAGTACGGTGCTCTGCCCACGGTGAGCGCTCGGTAAATGAGCGCTGCGTGAGAAGCAGCGTGGCTCGGAGGAAAGGGCCCGGGCTTGGGAGTCGGAGGTCGTGGGTTCTCATCCCGGCTCCGCCACATGTCAGTTGTGTGACTTTGGGTGAGTCACTTCACTCCTCTGGGCCTCAGTTCCCTCATCTGTAAAATGGGGGTGAAGACTGGGAGCCCCCCGGGGGACAACCTGTTCACCCTGTATCTCCCCCAGCGCTTAGAACAGGGCTTGGCACATAGGAAGTGCTTAATACCATCATCATCATCATCAATCGTATTTATTGAGCGCTTACTGTGTGCACAGCACTGTACTAAGCGCTTGGGAAGTACAAGTTGGCAACACTTAGAGACAGTCCCTACCCAACAGTGGGCTCACAGTCTAAAAGGGGGAGACAGAGAACAAAACCAAACATACTAACAAAATAAAATAAATAGAATAGATACGTACAATCATCATCACCCAGCCCTCTTCGCCCCGCACCCTTTGGGACCCCGGACCCCCTCCCACCCCCCCCCACAAGGCCGTCCCCCCAGAGCCCCGTATTAAGTATTATTACTATGGTATTTATTAAGCGCTTACTCTGTGCCAAGCACTGTCCTAAGCGCTGGGATACACGGTAATGAGGTCGTCCCCCGGGGAAGCTCAGTTTTAATCCCCATTTTCCAGGATGAGGCAACTGAGGCCAGAGAATAATAATGATGGCATTTATTAAGCGCTTACTATGTGCCCAGCACTGTTCTGAGCACTGGGGGAGGTTACAAGGTGATCAGGTTGTCCCGCGGGGGGCTCACTGTCTGCATCCCCATTTTACAGATGAGGGAACTGAGGCCCAGAGAGTAATAATGATGGCATTTATTAAGCGCTTACTATGTGCCCAGCACTGTTCTAAGCACTGGTGAGGTGACAAGGTGATGAGGTTGTCCCAGGCGGGGCTCACAGTCTACATCCCCATTTTCCAGATGAGGTCACTGAGGCCCAGACTTGCCCAAGGTCACCCAGCAGACGAGTCGAGGAGCCGGGGGGAGCCCTTTGTGGAGCAGCGGCCGTCTCTACGTGTTGCCGACCTGTCCTTTCCAAGCGCTTAGTACAGTGCTCTGTGCTCATTCATTCATTCAATCGTATTGATTGAGCGCTTACTGTGTGCAGAGCTCAATAAATATGACTGACTGGCTGAATGACTGGAAGAAAAAATCCACGCTGCTTCTTCCCAAGTGTTCGGCGCGGCGCTCTGCACACAGTAGGTGCTCCATCGATACAACTGAATGGATGAGTGTGTATATATATATATATATACACACATATATATATATATATGTACACACTGTATATATGTATACATGTATGTACATATTTATTACTCTCCTTTACTTGTACATATTTACTATTCTACTTATTTTATTTTGTTAGTATGTTTTGTTTTGTTGTCTGTCTCCCCCTTCTAGATCATGAGCCCGCTGCTGGGTAGGGACCGCCTCTATCTGTTGCCGACTTGGACTTCCCAAGCGCTTGGTACAGTGCTCTGCACACAGTAAATGCTCAATAAATACGACTGAACGAATGAATGAATGTTGGGTGGGGACCGTCTCTGTATGTTGCCAGTTTGTACTTCCCAAGCGCTTAGTGCAGTGCTCTGCACATAGTAAGCGCTCAATAAATACGACTGAATAAATGAATGAATAAACGTTGGGTAGGGACCGTCTCTATCTGTTGCCGACTTGTACTTCCCAAGCGCTTAGTCCAGTGCTCTGCACACGGTAAGCGCTCCATAAATACGACTGAATGAATGAATGAATGTTGGGTAGGGACCGTCTTTATACGTTGCCAGCTTGTACAGTGCTCTGCTCACAGTAGCGCTCAATAAATATGATTGAATGAATGAATGCTAAGTAGGGACCGCCTCTATCTGTTGCCGACTTGGACTCTCCCAAGCGCTTAGTCCAGTGCTCTGCACACAGTGAGCACTCAATCAATACGATTGAATGAATGAATGAATTAATGTTGGGTAGGGGCTGTCTCTATACATTGCCAGCTTGGACTCTCCCAAGCGCTTACTCCAGTGCTCTGCACACAGCAATCGCTGGATAAATACGAGTGAATGAATGAATGAATAAGTACGATTGAACGAGTGAATGAATGAATGTTGGGTAGGGACCGCCTCAATCTGTTGCCGACTTGTCCTTCCCAAGCGCTCAGTCCAGTGCTCTGCACCCAGTAAGCGCTCAATAAATACGATTGAATGAATGAATGAATGTTGGGTAGGGAATAAATACGATTGAACGAATGAATAAATGTTGGGTAGGGACCGTCTCTATAAGTTGCCAGCTTGGACTCTCCCAAGCACTTAGTACAGTGCCCTGCACACAGTAAGTGCTCCATAAGTACGACTGAATGAATGAATGAATGAATGTTGGGTAGGGACCGCCTCTCTATGTTGCCAACTTGTCCTTCCCAAGTGCTTAGTCCAGCGCTCCGCACACAGTAAGCGCTCAATAAATACGACTGAATGAATGACTGACAATGTTGGGTAGGAACCTTCTCTGTAAGTTGCCAGCTTGGACTCTCCCAAGCGCTTAGTCCAGTGCTCTGCACACAGTAAGCGCTTGATAAATATGAATGAATAAGTATGATTGAATGAGTGAATGAATGAATGTTGGGTAGGGACCGCCTCAATCTGTTGCCGAATTGTCCTTCCCAAGCGCTTAGTACAGTGCCCTGCACACAGTAAGCGCTTAACAAATACGATTGAATGAATGATGGGTAGGGACCGCCTCGATCTGTTGCCGACCTGTCCTTCGCAAGCGCTCAGTACAGTGCCCTGCTCACAGTAAGCGCTCAATAAATACGACTGAATGAATGAATGAGTGAATGAATGAATGTTGGGTAGGGACCGTCTCTATACGTTGCCAGCCTGGACTCTCCCAAGCGCTTAGTCCAGTGCTCTGCACACAATAGTGCTCAGTCAATGCGACTGGATGAATGAATGACCGTCTCTATCTGTGGCCGACTTGTCCTTCCCAAGCGCTTAGTCCAGTGCTCTGCGCGCAGTAAGCGCTCCGTCAATACGACTGAACGGATGAATGAGTGAGTGAATGAATGAACGAACGAACGACCCCGTGACCTCTGACCCTCCAGAATGCCCCCGGGGCCTCCAGGACCGGACCCAGTCTATTCTATTCTATCTATTCTATTTATCTATTCTATTTATTTTATTTTGTTAGTACGTTTGCTTTTGTTCTCTGTCTCCCCCATTTACACTGTGAGCCCACTGTTGGGTAGGGACTGTCTCTAGATGTTGCCAACTTCTACTTCCCAAGCGCTTAGTACAGTGCTCTGCACATAGTAAGCGCTCAATAAATACGATTGATGATGACGACGATGACCCCAAGATGGGCCGGGGGGGGGGGGGGGGGGCGGAGGCCCACAGCCCAACCTCCCCCCGCGGGGCGTGTGCGTCTATTTATTTCATTTGTACCTATTTATTCTATTTATTTTATTTTGTTAATATGTTTTGTTGTCTGTCTCCCCCTTCAAGGCCGCGGGCCCGCCGTTGGGTAGGGGCCGTCTCTATCTGTTGCCAACTTGGACTTCCGAGCGCTTAGTACAGTGCTCTGCACACAGTAATTGCTCCCTAAATACGACTGACTGACTGACTTGCATTTATTTACCATTCAGTCAGTCGCATTTGGGGAGCGCTTACTGTGTGCAGAGCGTCTTGTTAATAGCATCATCGTCAACCGTATGTATTGATGATGCGCAGAGCACTGTACTAAGCGCTTGGGAAGTCCAAGTTGGCAACCCATAGAGACGGTCCCTACCCAACAGTGGGCTTCCAGTCTAAACGGGGGAGAGGGAGGACAAAACCAGACATACTAACAAAATAAAATAAATAGGATCGAGACGGTCCCTACCCAACAGTGGGCTTGCAGTCTAAATGGGGGAGACGGAGGACAAAACCAGACATGCTAACAAAATAAAATAAACAGGATCGATATGGACGAGTAAAATTAATAAATAAATAAATAGGGAATATGTTTTGTCTTGTCCTTCTCCCCCTTCTAGCCGGCGAGCCCGCTGTTGGGGAGGGGCCGCCTTGGCCTTCCCCAGCGCTCAGCCCAGTGCTCCGCACACGGTGGGCGCTCAGTACATAGAATATGTGTATATATATATATATGGTTGTACATATTTATTACTCTATTTATTTATTTATTTTACTTGTCCATATCTATCCTATTTATTTTATTTTGTTGGTATGTTTGGTTCTGTTCTCTGTCTCCCCCTTTTAGACCGTGAGCCCGCTGTTGGGGAGGGACTGTCTCTCTGTGTCGCCCACTTGTACTTCCCAAGCGCTCAGTACAGTGCTCTGCACGTAGTAAGCGCTCAATAAATACGATTGATGAGGACGATGATTGATTGATTAAATGACCCTGGGGGGGAGGGGGGGATGCGCGCGCACCTGGCTCCAGGTGATGAACTCGTTGGTGTGGGCCTCCTCCACCAGCGTCCACAGCTTGCTGAGGAAGGCCGGCACGGCGGAGCTCTGCTTCATCCTCACCGGACCGGACGGGACCGGACGAAACCGGACGGGACCGGACGGGACTGGACGCGACGCGACGCCCGGGCCGGAGGCTGAGGGACCGGCGGCGGAGGCGGCGGCGCAGGCCCCGGATCGCACACCGCGCACGCGCCGCGCTCACGCTCCGCTCCCCTCGCCGCAACACCCCGACCACGGCGCACGCGCGGAACGCCCCCTCCGCGCCGCTCTCCCACGGCGCAGGCGCGGCACGCCCCCCTCGCCTCCTCGCGCACCGCGCAGACGCCGCACGCCCGCTCCGCTCCCTCGCCGCAACACCACTGCGCACGCGCGAAACGCCCCCTCCGCTCCGCTCTCCCACGGCGCTGGCGCGGCACGCCCCCCTCCTCCTCCTCGCGCACCGCGCAGGCGCCGCACGCCCGCTCCGCTCCCCTCGCCGCAACACGCCGACCACTGCGCACGCGCGGAACGCCCCCTCCGCTCTCCCACGGCGCAGGCGCGGAACACCCCCCCCCCCCCCCCGCTCCGCTCTCCCACGGCGCAGGCGCGGCACGCCCCCCTCTCCTCCTCGCGCACCGCGCAGGCGCCGCACTCACGCTACGCTCCCCTCGCCGCAACACCCCGCCCACGGCGCACGCGCGGAACGCCCGCTCCGCTCCGTCCTCCCACAGGCCCTCACCTCCTCGCGCACCGCGCAGGCGCCGCACGCCGCCTCGCCGTATCACCTCCCGCCCAAGGCGCAGGCGCGGCACGCACCGTCCCCTCCCACCCCCGGCCCTCGCCCACAGCGCAGGCGCGGAACGCCCCCTCTGCTCCGCTCTCCCACGGCGCAGGCGCGGAACGCCCCTCTCCCCTCCTCGCGCACCGCGCAGGCGCCGCACGCCCACTCCGCTCCCCTCGCCGCAACCCCTCGCCCACGGCGCAGGCGCGGAACGCCCCCTCTCAACGTGCCGCAAGCCCCTCGCCTACTGCGCAGGCGCGGCACGCCCCCTCCGCTCAGTTCTCCCACGGCGCAAGCGCAGCACGGCCCCTGCGCTCCCCTTGCCCAGTGCGCAGGCGCGGCACGCTCCCTGCCCCTCTTGCCGCAACCCCCCGCAGAAAGCGCAGGCGCGACACGCCCCCATCCCGTCCCCGCCCACTGCGCAGGTGCAATACACCCCTCCTTGCGCCCCGGCGGCCTGGGCACGTGACCCGCCCTTCTGTCAATCAGCGCGTCGAGGATGGCGCCCGGCAGGGCGTACGGCTGCTTCAGGCCTGGGGTCGGCCCAAATAATAATGACAATAATAATAATAATAACGAGAATAATAATACTGATGGAATTTATTAAGAGCTTACTATGTGCAAAGCACTGTTCTAAGCGCTGCGGAGGTTACAAGGTGATCAGGTTGTCCCACGGGGGGCTCCCAGTCTTCATCCCCATTGTACAGATGAGGGAACTGAGGCCCAGAGAAGTGACGTGACTTGCCCAAAGTCACCCAGCTGACATTTGGCGGAGTCGGGATTCGAACCCATGACCTCTGGCTCCAAAGCCCTGGCTCTTTCCACTGAGCCACGCCACTTCTCATGATAGTATTTGTTATTAATAATAATAATAATAATAATGTTGATATTTGGCTAAGCGGCACACCATAGTCACCGCCTCCGTGTGGATTCCGAGATGACCAGCAGGGGGCAGCAGGGCACAGTCACCATCTCCATGTGGATAACAATAGTAATAATAATACTATTAATAATAATACTAATAATGATGGCATTTATTAAGTGCTTACAATGTGCAAAGCGCTGTTCAAAGCGCTGAGGGGGCGTGCAAGGTGATCAGGTTGTACTACGTGGGGCTCACAGTCAATCCC
This sequence comes from Tachyglossus aculeatus, assembly GCF_015852505.1. NCBI lineage: Eukaryota > Metazoa > Chordata > Mammalia > Monotremata > Tachyglossidae > Tachyglossus > Tachyglossus aculeatus. The sequence goes on from NC_052067.1 coordinate 95,367,243, forward strand.
CATTTTACAGATGAGGTAACTGAGGCCCAGAGAAGTGTAGTGACTTGCCCCAATCAATCAATCAATCGTATTTATTGAGCGCTTGCTGTGTGCAGAGCACTGTACTAAGCGCTTGAGAAGTGCAAGCTGGCAACATATAGAGACAGTCCCCACCCGAAGTCACACAGCTGACAGTTGGCAGAGCTGGGATTTGAACCCATGACCACTGACTCCAAATCCCGGGTTCTTTCCACTGAGCCACTGTGCTGCACAATGTTGCCAACTTGTACTTCCCAAGCACTTAGTACAGTGCTCCGCACACAGTAAGCGCTCAATAAATACGATTGAGTGAGAGAAGCAGCGTGGCTCAGTGGAAAGAGCCCGGGCTTTGGAGTCAGGTCATGGGTACAAATCCCGGCTCTGCCCATTGTCAGCTGTGTGACTTTGGGCAAGTCACTTCACTTCTCTGGGCCTCAGTTACCTCATCTGGAAAATGGGGATGAAGACTGTGAGCCCCTCGTGGGACAACCTGATCACCTTGTAACCTCCCCAGCTCTTAGAACAGTGCTTTGCACGTAGTAAGCGCTTCATAAATACCATCATTATTATCATTATTAATTATTATCACCCACACGGAGGCGGTGACCGGGTTCTGCTGCCCCCTGGTGGCCCCCTGCAAATGCACACGGAGGCGGTGACTGGGTTCTGCTGCCCCCTGGTGGGCCCCTGCAAATGCACACGGAGGCGGTGACCGGGTTCTGCTGCCCCCTGGTGGCCCCCTGCAAATGCACACGGAGGCGGTGACCGGGTTCTGCTGCCCCCTGGTGGGCCCCTGCAAATGCACACGGAGGCGGTGACTGGGTTCTGCTGCCCCCTGGTGGGCCCCTGCAAATCAATCAATCAGTCAATCAATCAATCAATCAATCGTATTTATTGAGCGCTTACTGTGCTCAGAGCACTGTACTAAGCGCTTGGGAAGTACTGCAAATCCACACGGGGACGGTGTCTGTGTTCTGCTGTTCCCCAAAGAGAAGGACCAGGGCAGTTCCTCTCCCCTTTTCTTATTTTATGGTGCAGGGACCCCCTCCCCTCCCCGACCTTTGAGGCCGGTCGCGGGGGCCATTCATTCATTCATTCATTCATTCATTCATTCAATCGTATTTATTGAGCGCTTACTGTGTGCAGAGCACTGCACTAAGCGCTTGGGAAGTACAAGTTGGCAACACATAGAGGCGGTCCCTACCCAACAGCGGGCTCACAGTCTAGAAGGGGGAGACAGAAAACAAAACAAAACATATTAACAGAATAAAATAAATAGAATAAATATGTACAAGTAAAATGAATAAATAGAGTAATAAATTTGTACAAACATATATACATATGTACAGGTGCTGCGGGGAGGGGAGGGAGGTAAGGCAGGGGGGATGAGGAGGGGGAGAGGAAGGAGGGGGCTCAGTCTGGGAAGACCTCCTGGAGGAGGTGAGCTCTCAGTAGGACCTTAACATATTAACAAAATAAAATAAATAGAATAAATATACACAAATAAAATAAATAAATAAATAGTGTAATAAGGTGGGGAGGGGGCCGCCCTAAGGATGCCAGGAAAGAGAGGAGAGCCAATGGCCGCCAAGGTTGTTGGCCTTAGGAGGTCGGGGCCGAGTTGGGTCTGTTTTTGACGACTATAGCATGTGCTTTGCTCCTAGTGAGCACCCAATAAATACGGCTGAATAAAATAACGTACGGTTTCAGTCAATTTGACTTCAGGGAACAATAATAATAGCAGTTAAGTGCTTACTATGGGCCAGGCAGCGTGGCTCAGTGGAAAGAGCCTGGGCTTGGGAGCCAGAGGTCATGGGTTCTAATCCCGGCACCGCCACTTGTCAGCTGGGTGACTTTGGGCAAGTCACTTAGCTTTTCTGGGCCTCAGTTACCTAACCTTGGTGTCATCCTCAACACCGCTTCCTCGTTCACCCCCCACATCCAACCCCCCACATCCAATCCGTCACCAAAACCTGCCGGTCTCACCTTCACAACATCGCCGAGATCCGCCCTTTCCTCTCCATCCAAACCGCTACTTTGCTGGTTCAATCTCTCATCTTATCCCGACTGGATTACTGCATCCGCCTGCTCTCTGATCTCCCATCCTCCTGTCTCTCTCCACTTCAATCTATACTTCATGCCACTGCCCAGATCATCTTTGTGCAGAAACGCCCTGGGCATGTTACTCCCCTCCTCGAAAGTCTCCAGTGGCTACCAATCAACCTATGCATCAGGCAGAAACTCCTCACCCTGGGCTTCAAGGCTGTCCATCCCCTGGCCCCCTCCTACCTCACCTCCCTTCTCTCCTTCTCCAACCCAGCCCGCACCCTCCGCTCCTCCGCCGCTAACCTCCTCACTGTGCCTCGTTCTCACCTGTCCCGCCATCGACCCCCGGCCCACATCATCCCCTGGGCCCGGAATGCCCTCCCTCTGCCCATCCACCAAGCTAGCTCTCTTCCTCCTTTCAAAGCCCTACTGAGAGCTCACCTCCTCCAGGAGGCCTTCCCAGACTGAGCCCCCTCCTTCCTCTCCCCGCCTCCTCCTCCCCATCGCCCTGCCACCCTACCTCCTTCCCCTCCCCACAGCACTTGTATATATTTGTACAGATTTATTACTGTATTTTCCCCGTACATATTTACTGTCCTATTTATTTTGTTAATGATGTGCTATATAGCTCTCTCTATATAGCTATATATAGAATTATAGATATATATCTATAGAATTATAGCTATATATAGAATATAGAATTATATAGCTATAACTCTATGTGTTCTGATGATTTTGACACCTATCTACATGTTTTGTTGTCTGTCTCCCCCTTCTAGACTGTGAGCCTGTTGTTGGGTAGGGACCGTCTCTATATGTTGCCGACTTGTCCTTCCCAAGCACTTGGTACAGTGCTCTGCACACAGTAAGAACTCAATAAATACAATTGATTGATTGATTGATTGGGATTAAATCCCAGGTCCTCTGACTCCCCAGGCCTGTGGTCTTTCCACTAGCCGTGCCGCTTCTCAATCTGACTGGCAGTCAGATTGAGAGCCGAATCCTCTAAAATCCGGTTTCTCCCTACTTCCCTCCACTGAGCTCACTCTCCCCAAGGTCAACACTCATATCCCCTCCTCTGCAATCCCATATTTCCTCTTGCCTCTAAAATCTCTCTCCTAGGAGATGGCACCTTAAACTCAACATGTCCAAAGCTGAACTCATCTCCCCTCTCCAGTCTGCAACTTTTCCAGCACAGTTGACGATACTGTGGTCAAGCCCTAACCCTGCTCATGTATAAAAGTGCTTAGCAAATACCATTATGATTATTATTATTAATGCTACTGTCATTGGGTATGTGGACTGATGGGTTGTGCTGAGCTCCACCCAGGAAATCAGCGACCGGCAAGGCCGTGATTTACCTTGTCAGCACTTTTAGCGGCAACCATTCATTCATTCAATCGTATTTATTGAGCACTTACTGTGTGCAGAGCACTGTACTAAGCGCTTGGGAAGTACACGTTGGCAACATATAGTCACCGACCACGACCTGGGGCCCCATATTATCAGCAAACCCTAACAACAATAAATTGGTAGCCCTCAGCCTTGAGACCCCAGGTTGACAGCAAACCCTAACAGCAATAAATTACTGGCTGCAGCCCATAGCCTTGAAACCCAACATCTATGCTTGCTGAAGACTTCTTCAGCCACAGAGTGTCCGCTGGATGACCCAGAGCTGATAATGAAGGAGCTTGGTGTATAATGAGAGGCTAATGAAGACGACAACAAACAGCGGCACGTGATAATAAAAATAATAATAATGATGATAGTATTTGTTAAGCACTTACTCTGTGGAAAGCGCTGTTCTAAGCACCGGGGGAATACAAGGTGATCAGGCTGTCCCACGCGGGGCTCACAATCTTAATCTCTGTTTTACAGATGAGGTAACTGAGGCACAGAGAAGCTGAGTGACTTGCCCAAAGTCACACAGCTGACAAGTGGCGGAGTCGGGATTAGAACCCACAACCTCTTATTTTGTTAGTATGTTTGGTTTTGTTCTCTGTCTCCCCCTTTTAGACTGTGAGCCCAATGTTGGGCAGGGACTGTCTCTATATGTTGCCAATTTGTACTTCCCAAGCGCTTAGTAAAATAATAATAAATAATGTTGGCATTTGTTAAGCGCTTACTATGTGCAAAGCACTGTTCTAAGCGCTGGGGGGGATACAAAGTGATCAGGTTGTCCCATGTGGGGTTCACAGTCTTCATCCCCATTTTACAGATGAGGTAACTGAGGCTCAGAGAAGTTAAGTGACTTGCCCAAGGTCACACAGCAGACATGTGGCGGAGTCGGGATTCGAACCCATGACCTCTGACTCCAAAGCCCGTGCTCTTCCAATCAATCAATCAATCGTATTTATTGAGCGCTTACTATGTGCAGAGCACTGTACTAAGCGCTTGGGAAGTACAAATTGGCAACACATAGAGACAGTCCCTACCCAACAGTGGGCTCGCAGTCTAAAAGGGGGAGACAGAGAACAGAACCAAACATACCAACAAAATAAAATAAATAGGATAGAAATGTATAAGTAAAATAAATAAATAAATAAATAAATAGAGTAATAAATATGTATTACTCTATTTATATATGCATTTGTATTTATGTATATAAATATATATATATGTTTATATATTTATTTATGATATATAAATAATAAATAAATAATAAATATATAAATATTTATTTATTTATTTATTTATATTTATGTACATAAATATATGTATTTATATATATATTACTCTGGAGGAGGTGAGCTCTTTCCACCGAGCCACGCTGCTTCTCGTAGTACAGTGCTCTACACATAGTAAGCGCTCAATAAATACGATTGATGATGATGACGATGATGATTCCCAAGCCCAGGCTCTTGCCACTGAGCCCCGCTGCAATCCAGCGCACGAACAGATAGGACTTGAGGGACTTGGTGCTACGTCACCCGGAGAAGCGGGACCAGCGGGAAATATAAGGATGGGCTCATCCTCAGTTCTTGGTCTTTGGCTGCCAAACAGCCACTGACTTTTTGTTGCAACAAAATGAATAAAAGGCTGACCTAACCTGGACTCGTTAATCATTTCCGACAATATCACCATCCTCCCAATCTCCGAATGGGCATTATCCTTGACTTTCACTGAATGCCCGCATTCGCTCTCCCCTTAAATCATCCTGCTGGCTTTTCCTCCGTGACATTTCCAAGCCTCCTTTTCCATGCAAAATCGACAACACGTTGATCCAGACACATGTGGCATCTAGACTGATGACGGCAACAGCCTCCTCACTCATCTCCTTGCCTCCAGCCTCTGTCCTCTTCAATCCAGATTTCATAAATGTACTTGTTAAGCACTTACTATGTGCCATTAATAATAATAATGGCAGTTATTAAGTGCTTACTCTGTCCAAAGCACTGTCCTAAGCGCTGGGGAGGTTACAAGGTGATCAGGTTGTCCCACGGGGGGGGGCTCACAGTCTCAATCCCCATTTTACAGGTGAGGGAACTGAGGCCCAGAGAAGTGAAGTGACTTGCCCCAAGTCACACAGCTGACAATCGGCAGAGTCGGGATTTGAACCCATGACCTCTGACTCCAAAGCCTCTGCTCCTTCCACTGAGCCACGCTGCTTCTCTTTAAGCACTGTTCTATGCACTACGCATTAATCGGGTCAGACAGTCCCTGTTTCACATGGAGCTCACTCTTATCCTCATTTTACAGATGAGGCAACTGAGGCACAGGGAAGTGAAAGGACTTGCCTAAAATCACATAGCAGACCCATGGCATTAGATTAGAACCTAGGTCCTTCTGATTTCCAGGCCCTTGCTCTAACCATTAAGCCATGCTGCTTTTGCCAGATCAATTTTCTAAAACTTTATTCCGCACATATCTCCCTTTTCCACAAACCATGATTTTCTCTCTGCACCATGCAAAAATTCCTAACTCGGCTTTAAGACACTCAATCAGTTCCCTCTTATTTAACCACTCTCTTTTCCTGCTACCCCTCAGCTTGGGCTCTTTATTCCTCTCAAGCAAACCTACTCATTTTGCCTCTCTTCCCATCTCTGACCTCTTGCTTACATTCCCTTTGCCTTGGAACTCCCATCCCCTTCAAACCTGCCAGATCACAGCTCTTCCCGGTCTTCACAACCCCTTTGAAATCCCATTTCCACCAGGAAGCCTCTCCCAATTAATTTTTCTCTTCCCTGGTTGTATTCTCCTAACTTCCACCTCAGCACCTTTTTGGCCACCTCCACAGTTTTTGCACTAATAATCTTCCATCCACAGCACTTTTATACATAGAGATTTTACTACTCTATCTAAGCATTTAGTGCAGTGCTCTGCACAAAGTAAGCGTTCAATAAATACCATTAACTGATTGGCACTAGAACTCATTTGGGGGTGGGAGAGAAAGGGAAAGAGAGAGAGAGAGAGAGAGAGATAGAGAGAGAGAGAGAGGGAGAGGGAGAGAGAGAGAGAAAGGGGGAGAGAGAGAGAAGAGGGAGAGAGAGAAGAGGGAGAGAGGAGAGAGAAGAAGGAGAGAGAGAAGAGAGAAGAGAGAGAGAAAGAGAGAAAGAGGAAAAGAGAAAGAGAGAAGAGAGAAAGAGAGAGGAGAGGAGAGAAAGAGAGAAGAGAGAAAGAGAGAAGAGAAAAGAGAGGAAGAGAGAAAGAGAGAAGAGAGAAAGAGAGAAGAGAAAAGAGAGGAAGAGAGAAAGAGAGAAGGGAGAAAGAGAGAAGAGAAAAAAGAGGAAGAGAGAAAGAGAGAAGAGAGAGAGAAGAGAGAAAGAGAGAAGAGAGAGAGAAAAGAGAGAGAGAGAAAAGAGAGAGGGAGAAAAGACAGAAAGAGAGAAGAGAGAGAGAAAAGAGAGAGAGAGAAAAGAGAGGGAGAAAAGAGAGAAAGAGAAAAGAGAGGGAAAAAAGAGAGAGAGAAAAGAGAGAGAAAAAGAGAAGAGAGAAAGAGGGAAGAGAGAAGAGAGGAAGAGAGAAAGAGAGAAGAGGGAGAGAAGAGAGAGAAGAGGGAGAGAGAGAAGGAGAGAAGAAGGAGAGAGAAGAAGGATAGAGAGAAGAGAGAGAAAGAGAGAGAAAGAAAGAGAAAGAGAGAAGAGAGAAAGAGAAGAGGGAAAGAGAAGAGAGAGAGAAGAGAGAAAGAGAGAAGAGAGAAAGAGAGAAGAGATGAAGAGAAGAGGGAAAGAGAAGAGAGAAAGAGAGAAGAGAGAAAGAGAAGAGGGAAAGAGAAGAGAGAGAAAAGAGAGGAAGAGAGAAGAGAGAAGAAAGAGAGAAAAGGGAAGACAGAAAGAGAGAAGAAAGAGAGAAGAGAGAGAGAAGTGAGAAACAGAGAAGAGAGAAAGAGAGAAGAAAGAAGAGAGAAGAAAGAGAAAGGGAAAAGGGAAGAGAGGAAGAGAGAAAAGAGAGAAAAGAGAGAGAGAAAAGAGAGAGAAAAGAGAGAAAAGAGAGAGAAAAGAGAAAGAGAAAAGAAAGAGAAAAAAGAGAAAGATAAAGAGAGAAAAAAGAGAGAGAGAGAAAAGAGAAAGAGAGAGCGAGCAAGAGAGAGCAACCTCTAGACTGTAGAACCTGGGTTCTATTCCCAGCTCTGCTACTTGTCTGCTATGACTTTGGGCAGTCACTTAATTTCTCTTGCCTCAGTTACCTCATCTGTAAAATGGAAATTTAGACTGTGAGCCTGTGAGACAAAGGAACCGTATGTAATCTGATTAGTTTGAATCTACCCCAGCACTTAGAACAGTGTTCGACACACAGTAAGCACTAAATATCATCATTATTACTGTAAACCTATTAATAATGATGGCATTTATTAAGTGCTTACTATGTGCCAAGCACTGTTCTAAGCACTGGGGTATATACAAGGTTATTAGGTTGCCCCACATGGGGGGGGTCACAGTCTTAATCCCCATTTTACAGATGAGGTAACTGAAGCCCAGAGAAGTTAATTGTCTTGCCCAAAGTCACACAGCTAAGTGGCAGAGCCGAGATTAGAACCCGTGACCTCTGACTCCCAAGACCATGCTCTTTCCACTAACCACGCTGCTTCTCTCTGTGGGCAGGTAATATGTCTACCAACTCTGTGGCATTATAATAGTAGTAATAATAATGGCATTTGTTAAGCGCTTACTGTGTGCTGATCACTGTTCTAAGCGCTGGGGGAGATACAAGGTAATCGGGTGGTCCCATGTGGGGCTTACAGTCTTAAACCCCGTTTTACAGATGAGGGAACTGAGGCACAGAAAAGTGAAGCAGCGTGGCTCAGTGGAAAGATCCCGGGCTTTGGAGTCAGAGGTCATGGGCTCAAATCCCAGCTCCGCCACTTGTCAGCTGTGTGACTTTGGGCAAGTCACTTCACTTTTCTGGGCCTCAGTTACCTCATCTGTCAAATGGGGATGAAGACTGTGAGCCTCCAGTGGGACAACCTGATCACCTTGCAACCTCCTTAGCGCTTAGAACAGTGCTTTGCACATAGTCAGCACTTAATAAATGCCATTATTACTGTTATTATTATGATTACTAGCCATGAGAAATCGGAGACTCAAGCCTCGTCATAGAGAGCCCTCACTGAGCTTTCCCTTCAAAGCCCTACTGAGAGCTCACCTTCTCCAGGAGGCCTTCCCAGACTGAGCCCCCTCCTTCCTCTCCCCCTCCTCCCCCTCCCCATCCCCCCACCTTACCTCCTTCCCCTCCCCACAGCACCTGTATATATGTTTGTATGTATTTATTACTCTATCTATTTATTTTATTTGTACATATTTATTCTATTTATTTTGTTAATATGTTTAGTTTTTTTCTCTGTCTCCCCCTTCTAGACTGTGAGCCCACTGTTGCGTGGAGACCGTCTCTATATGTTTCCAACATGTCCTTCCCAAGCGCTTTGTACAGTGCTCTGCACACAGTAAGCGCTCAATAAATACGATTGAATGAATGAACGAGTAACCGCTGCTTCCTGCTGTCCTAAATCCAGTCGATCCTACTCACTTACCTGCCGGCCAACATCCACACTTTAAACCCCAAGATTTGGGGTGTTTTCACCACCTGCCTCTCACTCCTCCCGCTTTGGAGAACAGGAGCCTGTCTGCCTTGAAAGCTTCAGGAGCCATCATCATCATGTATATATGTACATGTTTGTATGAATTTATTACTCTATTTGTGCATATTTATTCTATGCATTTTATTTTGTTAATATGTTTTGTTTTGTTGTCTGTCTCCCCCTTCTAGACTGTGAGCCCGTTGTTGGGTAGGGACCGTCTGTAGCTGTTGCCAACTTGGACTTCCCAAGCGCTTAGTACAGTGCTCTGCACACAGTAAGCGCTCAATAAATACGATTGAATGAATTAATTTTCTACCTTTCTCTTTAAGGGAGGGCTAGGGAGCATGAGGCACTATGGGTGAGCTCTCTTCTTCACCTGCTTTTTTCTAGGCCTCCTGGGACACGCACCCCTCCCAGTTGAGAGTTTTCCCAACCAAATCTCCATCAACAGGGATCACCTGGCATCTACCTGAAGGTAAGAACATTTTGCCTGCGTTTTGGTGGCTCTAACTAAAGTCGAAGGCCTCTGATGATTCTGTAGGAGGTGAGATGTTTTGGGTTTTTTGGCATTCTTATGCTCTGTTGATATCCCTCTGAGATCCCAGGACTGTTGTTTTTTGGTAACGCTACCTGAACTTTCTGTACTCTATCTTGGTAGGGAGAGGGAAGGGGAGCGGGAGGAGGTGGTGGATGCAAAAAGCAGGCAAGTATTTCACTAGGCTGAATCTTGGAAATCAATCCATCGTATTTATTAAGCACTTTGTACAGAGCACTGTACTAAGCACTTGGGAGAGTACAGTATAACAATATATCGACAATGTCGATTGACATTAATTATATTGCTCAATATATTGACAGTATAGATTAACAAAATGTTAACAATTTTATATAAGATACTAGCAATATATTGCACTCTCCCAAGCGCTTAGTACAGTGCTCAGCATACAGCACTCAGTAAATAATAATAATAATGACGGTGTTTGTTAAGTGCTTACTATGTGCCTAGCACTGTCCTAAGCGCTGGCATAGATACAAGATGACCTGGTTGTCCCACATGGGGCTCACAGGCTTAATCCCCATTTTACAGATGAGGGAACTGAGGCACAGAGAAGTGAAGGAGGCCTTAAATCACACAGCTGACAAGTGGCGGAGCCAGAACTAGAACCCATGACCTCTGACTTCCAAGCCCGTGCTTTTTCCACTAAGCCACGCTCCTTCTCTAAGTACGACCGACTGATATAACGGAAACGTTCTCTGCCCACCCCGAGCCTACAGTCTAGAAGGAAAAGAAGAATTGAAGTAGCCACAAAAGACGGTTCCATTTAGAAATGCCCTTCGCCCTGTCAAATTAAAACTAGTTACCTTACATGTGGATTTTTTAGAAGGGGGGGGAATTAAAAAGATTTTCTCTTGTCCCACCTAGTTGATGGAGTGTTTCTTTAGAGAGCTTAAAAAGCCACAGTGAGGAACTATTGAATATCCTGGGTTACAATGTTGTGTAAGAGAATCAATCAATCAATCGTATTTATTGAGCGCTTACTGTGTGCAGAGCACTGTACTAAGCTCTTGGGAAGTACAAATTTGCAACATATAAAGACAGTCCCTACCCAACAGTGGGCTCACAGTCTAGAAGGCGGAGACAGAGAACAAAACCAAACATACTAACAAAATAAAATTAATAGAATAGATATGTACAAGTAAAATAAATAGAGTAATAAATATGTACAAACATATATACATATATACAGGCTTGTAAATACCATTATTATCATTATTATGATTATTATTATTGTTATTATCTTGAGCTTTCTCCTCTACCTTGCAGATAGGTAGACTGCCGATACCTTTCCAGACTGTGAGCCCGCTGTTGTATATATGTATATATGTTTGTACATATTTATTGCTCTATTATTTATTTATTTTACTTGTACATATCTATTCTATTTATTTTATTTTGTTAGTATGTTTGGTTTTGTTCTCTGTCTCCCCCTTTTAGACTGTGAGCCCACTGTTGGGTAGGGACTGTCTCTATATGTTGCCAACTTGTACTTCCCAAGCGCTTCGTACAGTGCTCTGCACACAGTAAGCACTCAATAAATACGATTGATTATTGGGTAGGGACCGTCTCTATATGTTGCCAACTTGTACTTCCCAAGCACTTAGTACAGTGCTCTGCACACAGTAAGCGCTCAATAAATAAGAGACGCAGCGTGGCTCAGTGGAAAGAGCGAGGGTTTGGGAGTCAGAGGATGTGGGTTCTAATCCCGTCTGCTGTATGATCTTAGGCAAGCCACTTCACTTCTCTGTGCCTCAGTTACCTCTGAATCTGGGGATTAAGACTGCGAGCCCCATGTGGGACAACTCGATTACCTTGTATATCTACCCCAGTGCTTGGCACATAGTAAGGGCTTGAAAATACCATTATTATCATTATTATGATTATTATTATTGTCATTATCTTGAGCTTTCCCCTCTACCTTGCAGATAGACTGCAGATACCTTTCTAGACTGTGAGCCCACTGTTGGGTAGGGACCGTCTCTATATGTTGCCGACTTGTACTTCCCAAGTGCTTAGTACAGTGCTCTGCACACAGTAAGCGCTCAATAAATACGATTGAATGAATGAATAAGGGAAAGAGAGCTGAATGGGTTTGGCTTTTAGAGTACTCTTCCAAGAGTTTAGGACAGTGCTCAATAAATGTCATTGATTATTTGGGTGACTTTTGACAGGAGAAGATTATAGGAAAGGAACTTGGAGTTCAACCCTGACAGTTAGTTACCCTATCTGGATTGATGTCAGAGTAGGGCTGCGAAGAGCCAGCCTAAGGCAAAACATCTCTTTTGTTTTTATTTCTTATCCTAATACCTCCGAATTTCAAGTCAGAAGAAAAGATAAAAATCACTGGAATTTTTTAAAATGGTGTTTGTTAGGCATTTACTATGCGTCAAACACTGTTGTAAGAGCTGGGGAAGATACAAGTTAATTAGGTCGGCACAGTCTGTCCCGCACGGGACTCACAGTCCAAGTAATAATAATAATAATAATGATGGAATTTATTAAGGGCTTACTATGTGCAAAGCACTGTTCTAAACGCTGGGGAGGTTACAAGGTGATCAGGTTGTCTCACGTGGGGCTCACAGTCTTAATCCCCATTTTACAGATGAGGGAACCGAGGCCCAGAGAGATTAAGCGATTTGCCCAAACTCACACAGCTGACAGTTGGCGGGGCTGAGATTTGAACACATGACCTCTGACTCCAAAGCCTGTGCTCTTTCCACTGGGCCAGTAAGTAGGAGGGAGAACAGGTATCTCTTTAGCAGAAGCACAGAGAAATGTCATGACTTGCCCAAGGCCACACAGCAAGCAATTAGCAGAGGAACAATAGCAGTGCTTAACAAATACCATAATTAATTAACAACTGTGTATCAACTTATTTGAACTTCTTCGAGATGAATGTTTGCTCAAAGTGTTGTGGGTCATTCATTTTTGATGGGTTCTTTTGTTGTTGAAATAAGGTTGAGGTGATACTCTCAAAGCAACATTACCTGTTTTATTATTTAAGTGGTCATAGTTGTTTCTTTGGATGGATTATATTGACTTTTTAACTTTTTAAACTAAGTTAAAGAGATGGGCAGAGAGTAAGTTATTCTCAGCACTTAAGTCATCCTCAGAACTTGGGTATATTCAACTGTACATTCAGCTCTTTATTCAGTGATTTCATCCTGATACATATAGCAATAACAATGATGGTATTAAGCGCTTACTATGTGCAAAGTACTGTTCTAAGCACTGGGGAGGTTACAAAGTGATCCGGCTGTCCCACCCGGGGGGGGGGGGGGGAGGGCTCACAGTCTTAATCCCCATTTTACAGATGAGGGAACTGAGGCCCAGAGAAGTGACTTGCCCCAAGTCATACAGCTGACAATTGGGGGAGCTGGAATTTGAACCCATGACCTCTGACTCCAAAGCCTGTGCTCTTTCCACTGAGCCACGCTGCATATACTTGTACCTGTTTTATTTTAGTTTTGTTGTCTGTCTCCCCACTTCTATGCTGTGAGCCCATTGTTGGGTAGGGATTGTCTCTGTTGCTGAATTGTACTTCCCAAGCGCTTAGTACAGTGCTCTGCACACAGTAAGCGTTCAATAAATGTGATTGAATGAATGAATGAAGCCAGGTCCTTCTGACTCCAAGGCCGGTGGTCTCTCCACTAGACTACATTGCTCCTCGGGCTTGAATTTCGTCAGCATCTGTATAATTCATAGCTAATTAAGTTTTCCAGGAGATTCCTAGAATTGGCCTCTTAATAATAGGCTCTGAGTTCATTGTGCTTTTATCTGCTCACTCCGCCTCCATCTATACCATCCCTTTTTTTACCTTTTTCTCTAAAGCAGGGGGCAAGGTCCCTACAAAGGGAATTAAACAATTCCCCCGTCTCTAGACTAAGCTCTCTGTAGGCAGGGAATGTGTCTGTTTATTGTTGTACTCTCGGGAGAGCTTACACGTGGGGCTTGCGGTCTCAAGCCCCATTTTCCAGATGAGGTAACTGAGGCACAGAGAAGTGAAAAGATATGCCCAAGGGCACACGGCAGACAAGTGGCAGAGCTGGGATTAGGATCTATAACTTTTTTACTCCCAGGCCCGTGCTCTATCAAGTATGACATGCTGCTTCCTAGCGTGGGGCTTACAAGCCACCAAGAGTTTCAAGGGTCCTTCCCAGACTGAGCCCCTTCCTTCCTCTCCCCCTCGTCTCCCCTCCATCCCCCCCATCTTACCTCCTTCCCTTCCCCACAGCACCTGTATATATGTATATATGTTTGTACAGATTTATTACTCTATTTATTTTACTTGTACATATCTATTCTATTTATTTTATTTTGTTAGTATGCTTGGTTTTGTTCTCTGTCTCCCCCTTTTAGACTGTGAGCCCACTGTTGGGTAGGGACTGTCTCTATATGTTGCCAACTTGTACTTCCCAAGCGCTTAGTACAGTGCTCTGCACACAGTAAGCACTCAATAAATACGACTGATAGATTGATGGGTCCGGGGCCAGGGATCACATCTTATTTATTCACATGGATGTCTGTTTCCCCTTCCACTCTAAACTCGTTATGGGCAGCGATCGTGTCTGCTAATGCTGTGGAATTGTAGTCTCCTAAGCGCTTAGTACAGTGCTGTGCATATAAGTGCTCAACAGATACCATTCTGTAGCATTCCAAGCACTTAATATAGTCTCATCTAAATCCCTGAGTACCGGCTTTCCTCTCTGTCCTTTGCCCAGCCGGGGTAGTAGTGCTCTTCTAGACTGTAAACCCACTGTTGGGTAGGGGCTGTCTCTATATGTTGCCAACTTGTACTTCCCAAACGCTTAGTACAGTGCTCTGCACACAGTAAGCGCTCAATAAATATGATTGATTAGTACAGTGCTGTGCATATATGTGCTCAACAGATACCATTCTGTAGCCTTCCAAGCACTTAATATATATTGTCTCATCTTTTAGACTGTGAGCCCACTGTTGGGTAGGGACCGTCTCTATATGTTGCCAACTTGTACTTCCCAAGCACTTAGTACAGTGCTCTGCACACAGTAAGTGCTCAATAAATACGATTGATTGATTGATGGATCTAAATCCTTGAGTACCGGCTTTCCTCTCTGTCCTTTGCCCAGCCGGGATAGTAGCATCAGGTTAGCGAGAAAGGGAGGCAAGAATCTTCAGGATTTGGTGATTGAATGTGGATGTTCATTCATGAGTGCTTACTGTGTGCAGAGCACTGTACTAAGCGCTTGGGAAGTACAAGTTAGCAACATATAGAGACGGTCCCTACCCAACAACGGGCTCACAGAGAGAGAGCGGTTCAAGCAAATGTTGTAATCTTTTCCAACCTTAGCACTTATGTGCAAATCTCTTTAAGCCCATTCTATGTGCCAAGCACTGTACTAAGCGCCGGGGCAGGTACAAGATAATCAGGCCCTAGGTGGGCTCACAGTCTAAGTAGGTATTGCCGGCAGGGAATGTGTCCGTTTATTGTTGTATTGTCCTCTCCAAAGCACTTGGGACTATTCAAGACTAAGAATATAGGGGAGGCTATTACAGTGCATTCATATTCAACCATTAGAATACACCCTCTTTGTGTCTCCCGTTACCCCCACCCCACCCATCAGAGCGGTGTGGGGAGGGGAAGGCCAATAATAATCTGTGCCTCAGTTACCTCATCTGTGAAATGGGGATTAAAACTGTGAGCCCCCCATGGGACAACCTAATCACCTTATAACCTCCCTAGAACAGTGCTTTTCACATAGTAAGTGCTTAACAAATACCGTTATTATTATTAGAGATGCCCTGAAGGCAGGAGGAAATGTGAGCCTGCAGAGAAGGAGAAAGGGCAGTAGATGTAGATTTGGGGATAGAGAAGCAGCTTGGCTCGGTGGAAAAAAGAGCCCGGGCTTTGGAGTCAGAGGTCATGGGTTCAAATCCCGACTCCGCCAACTGTCAGCTGTGTGACTTTGGGCAAGTCACTTCACTTCTCTGGGCCTCAGTTACCTCATCTGTAAAATGGGGATTAAAACTGTGAGCCCCCCGTGGGACAACCTGATCACCTTGTAACCTCCCCAGCGGTTAGAATAATGCTTTGCACATAGTAAGTGCTTAACAAATACCATCATTATTATTATTATCATTAATAATAATAATGACATTTATTAATCACTTACTCTGTGTCACACTCTGTATTAAACACTGGGGTGGTTACAAGCAAATCAGGTTGGACGCAATCCCTGCCCCAAGCAATAGTCCCAAGCACACAGTAGGTCCTCAGTAAATATGAATGATTGAATTGGAGGGAGAAAAGCGTGGCTCAGTGGAAAGAGCCTGGGCTTTGGAGTCAGAGGTCAGGGGTTCAAATCCCGGCTCTGCCACTTGTCAGCTGGGTGACTTTGGGCAAGTCACTTCTCTGGGCCTCAGTTCCCTCATCTGTAAAATGGGGATTAAGACTGTGAGCCAGCCCATGGGACAACGTGATCACCTTGCAACCTTCCCAGTGCTTAGAACAGTGCTTTGCACATAGTAAGCGCTTAATAAATGCCATCATTATTATTATTATTATTATTATTGAATCCCCATTTAGCGGATGAGGGAACAAAGGCACGGAGAAGGTAGGTGACTTGACCAAGGTCACAGAGCAGACAATTGTCAGAGCCAGGATTCGAATTTAGGTGCTTTGACTCCCAGAGCTGGGGTCTTCTCACTAGGCTACGCTGCTTCTCACTTCCCCCAGCCGCCCCCCAGTCTCTGCCTGGGAGCCAGGGCAAGTCGGAGTCGGGCTGGTTAGAGAAGCAGCGTGGCTCAGTGGAAAGAGCCCGGGCTTGGGAGTCATGGGTCATGGGTTCAAATCCCAGATCTGCCACTTGTCTGCTGTGTGACCTCGGGCAAGTCACTTCACTTCTCTGGGCCTCAGTTACCTCATCTGTAAAATGGGGATTAAGACTGCGAGCCCCACGTGGGACAACCTGATCGCCTTGTATCCTCCCCAGCGCTTAGAACAGTGCTCTGCACATAGTAAACGCTTAACAAATGCCAAAACTATTATTATCATCCCCTTCTACTATTCTTTACTACCTGGATAGAGCACAGGCCCGGGAGTCAGAAGATCATGGGTTCTAATCCCAGCTCTGCCACTTGTCTGCTGTGTGACCTTGGGCAAGTCACTTCACTTCTCTGGGCCTCTGTTACCCCATCTGGAAAATGGGGATGGTGACTGAGCCCCATGTGGGACAGGGATTGCATCCAACCTTGTAACCACCCCAGTGCTTAGTAATAATAATAATAATAATAATAATAATGGCATTTATTAAGCACTTACTATGTACAAAGCACTATTCTAAGCGCTGGGGAGGTTACAAGGTGATCAGGTTGTTCCACGGGGTGCTCACAGTCTTAATCCCCATTTTACAGATGAGGGAACTGAGGCCCAGAGAAGTGAAGTGACTTGCCCAAAGTCACACAGCTGACAGTTGGAGGAGTTGGGATTTGAACCCGTGACCTCCGACTCCAAAGCCCGGGCTCTTTTCCACTGAGCCACACTGCTTCTCCACATATATGTGCATATATATACTTAGAACAGTATACTATCATAGAAATATAGAAAATATTTGTTAAGTGCTTACTATGTGCCGAGCTCTGTTCTCAGCACTGGGGTAGATACAAGGTAATCAGGTTATCCCATGTGGGGCTCACAGACTTAATCCCCATTTTACAGATGAGGGAACTGAGGCACAGAGAAGTTAAGGGACTTGCCCAAGGTCACACAGCAGATAAGTGCTTGGAACAGTGCTTTGCATATAGTATGTGCTTAACAAATACCATCATTATTATTAAGTGGTGGTATCGGGATTAGAACCCATGACCTCTGGCTCCCAAGCCTGTGCTCTCCACTGAGCCACAATACAAGCTAATTCATTCAGTCAATCATAATTATTGAGTGCTTACTGTGTGCAGAGCACTGTACTAAGCGCTTGGGAAAGTACAATACCACAATAAACAGTGACATTCCCTGTGAACAACGAGCTCACAGTCTAGAGTGGGGGAGATAGACATCAGTACAAATAAATAAAATGACAGATACACACATAAGTACTTTGGGGCTGGGATGGGGAAGAGCAAAGGGATAAATAAAGTTACAGATATAATAATAAAGATGGCATTTATTAAGCACTTACTATGTGCAAAGCACTGTTCTGAGCATTGGGGAGGTTACAAGGTAATCAAATTGTCCCACATGGGGCTCACGGTCTTAATCCCCATTTTACAGATGAGGTAACTGAGGCCCAGAGAAGCGAAGTGACTTGCCCACAGTCACACAGCTGACAAGTGGCGGAGCCGGGATTTGAACCCCTGACCTCTGCCTCCAAAGCCCGGGCTCTTTCCACTCAGCCACGCTGCTTCCCAAACATACAGATATGTATGTTAGTGCTTTGTAGTAAACCAGTCAGGTTGGACGCAATCCCAGTCCCTCACGAGGGTCACAGTCTTAATCCCCATTTTCCAGATGAGGTAACTGAGGCCCAGAGAAGTGAAGTGACTTGCCCGAAGTCACACAGCAGACACAAGGCCATACTGCAGGCGATAGACAATTGTTTATTGACCAATAAATAATAGAAAGTTTGACAAAGCAAGGGCATCAAAATAATAATAATAATAATGATGGCATTTAAGTGTTTACTATGGGCAAAGCACTGTTCTAAGCGCTGGGGAGGTTACCAGGTGATCAGGTTGTCCCACGGGGGGCTCACAGTTTTGAGCCCCATTTTACAGATGAGGGAACTGAGGCACAGAGAAGTTAAGTAACGTGCCCAAAGTCACCCAGCTGACAGTTGGCAGAGCCGGGATTTGAACCCATGACCTCTGACTCCAAAGCCCGGGCTCTTTCCGCTGAGCCCTGCTGCTTCTCCTGGATTGAAGGAGGTCTGAGGTTTGACATCTCAGGCCCGCTCCCATCCCCACCACTCTTTCTTGGTAGCGGAGAAGAAATGTTTTCCTCCCTTGTCCTAGGCACAGAGCTGAAAGGAGGCTGGAGTTGCCTTGGAAGATTTTGCTTGAAAAAATGAGACTGATCAATCAATCAATCGTATTTATTGAGCGCTTACTGTGTGCAGAGCACTGTACTAAGCGCTTGGGAAGTACAAGTTGGCAACATGTAGAGACAGTCCCTACCCAACAGTGGGCTCACAGTCTAGAAGACTGATCCATCTGCTGCTCGATGTTTGGGGAGGATTTGGTGCTTGTGACCTTGTGATTGAAGCCATTTTTCTATTTTTCATCATTCAGGCCTTTTTTCTACTTAACGTTTTGCTCCTGGGCTCGTGTTCGGAGGGGATGTTTGTTTCCTTGACGCCAGTCAAGCCAGGGCTCGGTGGTAATAATAATGATGGTATTTATTAAGTGCTTAATATGCATAAAACACTGTTCTAAGTGCTGATAATAATGGCATTTATTAGGCACCTACTATGTGCGAAGCACTGTTCTAAGGGTTGATAATAATGGCATTTATTAAGCGCTTACTGTGTGCAAAGCGCTGTTCTAAGCACTGATAATAGTGGCATTTATTAAGCGCTTACTGTGTGCAAAGCACTGTTCTAAGCGCTGATAATAATGGCATTTATTAAGCGCTTACTGTGTGCAAAGCACTGTTCTAAGCGCTGATAATAATGGCATTTATTAAGTGCTTACTGTGTGCAAAGCACTATTTTAAGTGCTGATAATAATGGCATTTATTAAGCGCTTACTGTGTGCAAAGCGCTGTTCTAAGGGCTGACAATAATGGTATTAAGCGCTTACTGTGTGCAAAGCGCTGTTCTAAGCACTGATAATAATGGCATTTATTAAGCTCTTACTATGTGCAAAGCACTGTTCTAAGGGCTGATAATAATGGCATTTATTAAGCACTTACTGTGTGCAAAGCACTGTTCTAAGGGCTGATAATAATGGCATTTATTAAGCGCTTACTGTGTGCAAAGCACTGTTCTAAGCGCTGATGATAATGGCATTTGTTAAGCGCTTACTGTGTGCAAAGCACTGTTCTAAGGGCTGATAATAATGGCATTTATTAAGCACTTACTGTGTGCAAAGCACTGTTCTAAGGGCTGATAATAATGGCATTTATTAAGCACTTACTATGTGCAAAGCATTGTTCTAAGGTCTGATAATAATGGCATTTATTAAGCACTTACTGTGTGCAAAGCACTGTTCTAAGGGCTAATAATGGCATTTATTAATCGCTTACTGTGTGCAAAGCGCTGTTCTAAGTGCTGATAATAATGGCATTTATTAAGTGCGCACTGTGTGCAAAGCGCTGTTCTAAACGCTGATAATAATGGCCTTTATTAAGTGCTTACTGTGTGCAAAGCACTGTTCTAAGCGCTGATAATAATGGCATTTATTAAGCACTTACTGTGTGCAAAGCACTGTTCTAAGGGCTAATAATGGCATTTATTAATCGTTTACTGTGTGCAAAGCGCTGTTCTAAACGCTGATAATAATGGCATTTATTAAGCACTTACTATGTGCCAAGCGCTGTTCTAAGCACTGATAATAATGGCCTTTATTAAGTGCTTACTGTGTGCAAAGCGCTGTTCTAAGCGCTGATAATAATGGCATTTATTAAGCGCTTACTATGTGCAAAGCACTGTTTTAAGCACTGATAATAATGGCATATATTAAGCACTTACTATGTGCAAGCACTGTTCTAAGGGCTGATAATAATAGCATTTATTAAGCACTTCCTATGTGCAAAGCACTGTTCTAAGGGCTGATAATAATGGCATTTATTAAGCGCTTACTGTGTGCAAAGCGCTGTTCTAAGGGCTAATAATGGCATTTATTAAGCGCTTACTGTGTGCAAAGCGCTGTTCTAAGCGCTGGTAATAATGGCATTTATTAAGCGTTTACTGTGTGCAAAGCGCTGTTCTAAGGGCTGATAATAATGGCATTTATTAAGCACTTACTATGTGCAAAGCACTGTTCTAAGGTCTGATAATAATAGCATTTATTAAGCGTTTACTGTGTGCAAAGCGCTGTTCTAGGGGCTGATAATAATGGCATTTATTAAGCACTTACTATGTGCAAAGCACTGTTCTAAGGGCTGATAATGGCATTTATTAAGCGCTTACTGTGTGCTTATCGCTGTTCTACAGGCTGATAATAATGACATTTATTAAGTACTTACTATGTGCAAAGCACTGTTCTAAGGGCTGATAATAATGGCATTTATTAAGCACTTACTGTGTGCAAAGCACTGTTCTAGGGGCTGATAATGGCATTTATTAAGCGCTTACTGTGTGCATATCGCTGTTCTAAGGGCTGATAATAATGGCATTTAAGTACTTACTATGTGCAAAGCACTGTTCTAAGGGCTGATAATAATGGCATTTATTAAGCGCTAACTGTGTGCAAATCACTGTTCTAAGCGCTGATAATATTGGCATTTATTAAGCACTTACTATGTGCAAAGCACTGTTCTACATGCTGATAATAATGGCATTTATCATCATCATCATCAATCGTATTTATTGAGCGCTTACTATGTGCAGAGCACTGTACTAAGCGCTTGGGAAGTACAAATTGGCAACATATAGAGATAGTGTGCAAAGCGCTGTTCTAAGGGCTGATAATAATGGCATTTATTAAGCACTTACTGTGTGCAAAGCACTGTTCTAAGCGCTGATAATAATGGCATTTATTAAGCGCTTACTGTGTGCAAATCACTGTTCTAAGCGCTGATAATAATGGCATTTATTAAGCGCTTACTATGTGCAAAGCACTGTTCTAAGGGCTGATAATAATGGCATTTATTAAGCGCTTACTGTGTGCAAAACGCTGTTCTAAGCGCTGATGATAATGGCATTTGTTAAGCGCTTACTGTGTTCAAAGCACTGTTCTAAGCACTGATAATAATGGCATTTATTAAGCACTTACTATGTGCAAAGCACTGTTCATAGCGCTGATAATAATGGCCTTTATTAAGCACTTACTGTGTGCAAAGCACTGTTCTAAGGGCTGATAATGGCATTTATTAAGCACTTACTGTGTGCAAAGCACTGTTCTAAGCGCTGATAATAATGCCATTTATTAAGCGCTTACTGTGTGCAAAGCACTGTTCTAAGGGCTGATAATAATGGCATTTATTAAGCACTTACTATGTGCAAAGCACCGTTCTAAGCGCTGATAATAATGGCCTTTATTAAGCACTTACTATGTGCAAAGCGCTGTTCTAAGCTCTGGGGAGGTTACAAGGTGATCGGGTTGTCCCACGGGGGGCCCACAATCTTAATCCCCATTTTACAGATGAGGGAACTGAGGCCCAGAGAAGTGAAGTGACTTGCCCAAAGTCACACAGCTGACAGTTGGCGGAGTCGGGATTTGAACCCATGACCTCTGACTCCAAAGCCCGGGCTCTTTCCACTGAGCCACGGTATCTCCTCTCACAAAGCCCTGCTCTGTTCGCAGATTTGCTTCACCTACAGTTTCCACTGCCCTGGGTAACAGAGAGACTTTTATGCAGTTCCTAGTGTCTTAATTTACTGTCTCTTGTGACTCGAGGCCTCATCGTGGCAAGATGAGAAGCAGCGTGGCTCAGTGGAAAGAGCCCGGGCTTTGGAGTCAGAGGTCGTGGGTTCAAATCCCGCCTCCGCCCATTGTCAGCTGTGTGACTTTGGGCCAGTCACTTCACTTCTCTGGGCCTCAGTTCCCTCATCTGGAAAATGGGGATGAAGACTGTGAGCCCCCCGTGGGACAACCCGATCACCTTGTAACCTCCCCAGCGCTTAGAACAGTGCTTTGCACGTGGTAAGTGCTTAATAAATGCCACCATCATTATTATTATTATTAAGAGAGTTTGCATTCGCTGATGAAGGTTAGAGCTATGCTATATAGGGCTACCCATCATGGAAAGGTCTTAGCGTGGCTCAGTGGAAAGAGCCCAGGCTTTGGAGTCAGAGGTCATGGGTTCGAATCCCGACTCATGTCTGCTGTGTGACCTTGGATAAATCACTTAACTTCTCTGAGCCTCAGTTCCCTCATCTGTAAAATGGGGATTAAGACTGTGAGCCCCACATGGGACAACTTGATCACCTTGTAACCTCCCCAGCGCTTAGAACAGTGCTTTGCACATAGTAAGCGCTTAACAAATGCCATTATTATTATTATTATTATTATTATTAGCCGAAGCCTCAAAGTCGATTCATCTGGGCAGCAGGGACGCAGGAAAGAGTCAAAGCCTCTTTGATCCAATGATCAAAACAGTGATCAAGGACAATGTCAGAGACTCTGGTTTTTTACTGCACGGAAGAAGGCAACGGTAAATCACTTCCATATTTTTACCAAGACAACTCTATGTATACACTTAGTAAGCGCTTAACAAATGCTAACATTATTATTATTATTATTATTATTATTATTATTATTATTATAATACACACACCAGAACGACTTTATGAGAAAAGATAGGACACTCTGAAGAAGGTTTGTCCATGGAGTCTCTTTTGGTCGGAAATGACTCAATGGCATTTGAAAATGTATTTTTATTTTTACCGCGAGATGCTCGGAAACATCTATTTAAGAGTTTAGACACTGCTTGAGAAGCAGCGTGGCTCAGTGGAAAGAGACCGGGCTTTGGAGTCAGAGGTCATGGGTTCAAATCCAGGCTCTGCCAATTGCCAGCTGTGTGATTTTGGGCAAATCACTTCACTTCTCTGGGCCTCAGTGACTTCATCTGTAAAATGGGGATTAAGACTGTGAGCCCTTCGTGGCTCCCAGCTCTTAGAACAGTGCTTTGCACATAGTAAGCGCTTAATAAATGCTATTATTATTATTATTATTATTTGAAGCCTACCGCCTAAGAAAATTTATTCAGTGGAGAGTTGGCCCCCAGTAAGCACCGTTATCATTACTAGAGAAGCAGCGTGGCTCAGTGGAGAGAGCCCGGGCTTTGGAGTCAGAGGTCATGGGTTCGAATCCCAGCTCTGCCACTTGTCAGCTGGGTGACTTTGGGCAAGTTACTTAACTTCTCTGGGTCTCAGTGACCTCATCCGTTAAATGGGGATGAAGACTGTGAGCCCCACGTGGGACAACCTGATCACCTTGTATCCCCCCAGCGCTTAGAACAGTGCTTTGCTCATAGTAAGCACTTAGTAAATGCCATAATTATAGCGCTTAGCAAATACCATCAGTATGATGATGATGATGATGAAGTACAACTGACTGAATGGCAATTTTGCTCCTGCCCTGTTTGCTAGCAAACGAAGAGAGCCAAACTAGCTCTCTTTCTCCCTTCAAAGCCCTACTGAGAGCTCACCTCCTCCAGGAGGCCTTCCCAGACTGAGCCCCCTCTTTCCTCTCCCCCTCCCCATCCCCCCGCCCTACCTCTTTCCCCTCCCCACAGCACCTGTATATATGTTTGCACAGATTTATTACTCTATTTTATTAATGATGTGCATATAGCTATAATTCTATTTATTCTGAGGGTATTGACGCCTGTCTACTTGTTTTGTTGTCCGTCTCTCCCTTCTAGACTGTGAACCCGTTGTTGAGTAGGGAACATCTCTATATGTTGCCGATTTGTACTTCTTGAGCACTTAGTACAGTGCTCTGCACACAGTAAATGCTCAATAAGTGCGATTGAATGAATGAATTAAATGCCATTATTATTATTATCTCCCAAGCACTTAGAATAGTGCTTTGCACACATTAGGTGCTCAATAAATACAATTGTATCTAATGAAATACCTTTAAATTAAAAAGTGAAATGAAATAAAAAATATAAATAGCGTGGCTCAGTGGAAAGAGCTCAGGTTTGGGAGTCAGAGGTCATGGGTTCTAATCCCAGCTCCGCCGCTTGTCAGCTGTGTGACCTTGGGCAAGTCACTTGACTTCTCTGGGCCTCAGTTCCCTCATCTGTAAAATGGGGATGAAGACTGTGAGTCCCCCGTGGGACAACCTGATCACCTTGTAACCTCCCCAGCGCTTAGAACAGTGCTTTGCACATAGTAAGTGCTTAATAAATGCCATTATTATTATTATTATTCTCTGGACCTCAGTTCCCTCATATCTGTAAAATGGGGATGAAGACTGTGAGCCCCACGTGGGACAACTTAATCAGCTTGTATCCTCCCCAGCGCTTAGAACAGTGCTTTGCACATAGTAAGCACTTAATAAATGTCATTATTATTATTATTAGTAGTAGTATTATTCTCTGGGCCTCAGTTCCCTCATCTGTAAAAGGGGGATGAAGACTGTGAGCCCCACGCGGGACAACTTAATCAACCTGTATCCTCCCCAGCGCTTAGAACAGTGTTTTGCATATAAGTAGGCGCTTAATAATTGCCATTATTATTATCATTATTCTCTGGGCCTCAGTTCCCTCATCTGTAAAATGGGGATGAAGACTGTGAGCACCACGTGGGACAACCTGATAATCTTATACCCTCCCCAGCACTTAGAACAATGCTTTACACATAGTAAGCACTTAATAAATGCTATTATTATTATTATTATTATTATTATTATTATTATTATTATTATTATTATTCTCTGGGCCTCAGTTCCCTCATCTGTAAAATGGGGATGAAGATTGTGAGCCCCACGACGGACAACCTGTTAATCCTGTACCCTCCCCAGCGCTTAGAACAATGCTTTACACATAGTAAGCTCTTAATAAATGCCAATATTATTATTATTATTCTCTGGGCCTCAGTTCCCTCGTCTGTAAAATGGGGATGAAGATTGTGAGCCCCACGTGGGACAACCTGATAATCCTGTACCCTCCTCAGAGCTTAGAACAGTGCTTTGCACATAGTAAGCGCTTAATAAATGCCATTATTATTATTATTATTATTATTCTCTGGGCCCTAGTACCCTCATCTGTAAAATGGGGATGAAGATTGTGAGTCCCACGTGGGACAACCTGATAATCCTGTACCCTCCCCAGAGCTTAGAACAATGCTTTACACATAGTAAGTGCTTAATAAATGCTATTATTATTATTATTATTATTATTATTCTCTGGGCCTCAGTTCCCTCATCTGTAAAATGGGGATGAAGACTGTGAGCCCCACTTGGGACAACCTGATAATCTTGTACCCTCTCCAGCACTTAGAACAATGCTTTACATATAGTAAGCGCTTAATAAACGCCATTATTAGACTGTGAGCCCATTGTTGGGTAGGGACCGTCTCTATATGTTGCCAACTTGTACTTCCCAAGCGCTTAGTACAGTGCTCTGCACACAGTAAGCGCTCAATAAATACGATTTATTATTATTATTATTATTATTTATTTATTTATTAGGCTCTGACCCACGGGGTTAGAATTGAAAGCAATCCCAAATACCACCACAAGAGGGCACCACAGGCCTAGCTCTCAGGAATAGCACTTTCCGACTCCACTAGGCGGCGCTCAGACCTCAAAGAGCTTCCTCCCTCCCTTCATTCATTCATTCAATCGTATTTATTGAGCGCTTACTATGTGCAGAGCACTGTACTAAGCGCTTGGGAAGTACACGTTGGCAACATATAGAGACGGTCCCTACCCAACAGTGGGTTCACAGTCTCCCTCTCTCCTGGATGGAATTTGTCCTAAATATCAATATAATATCAAATATCAACATAAAGTCCGCTATTCCCTGGACTGCCAGACTGGGAAAGAGATGGAGGTGGATTTTTGCTAATTGCATGTGATTTTTCTTCACCGGTAGGCATGAATTCAGTGTCTCAAGGAATCCAAGGTGTTAGAGAAGCAGCGTGGTTTAGGAGAAAGAGCCCGGGCTTGGGAGTCGGAGGTCGTGGGTTTTAATCCCGGCTCTGCCACTTATAATAATAATAATAATAATAATGATAATAATGGCATTTATTAAGTGCTTACTATGTACAAAACACTGTTCTAAGTACTGGGGAGGTTACAAGGTGATCAGCTTGTCCCCAGGGGGGCTCACAGTCTTCATCCCCATTTTACAGATGAGGGAACTGAGGCCCGGAGACGTTAAGTGACTTGCCCAAAGTCACACAGCTGACAAGCGGGTTCAGTGGAAAGAGCCCGGGCTTTGGAGTCAGAGGTCATGGGTTCAAATCCCAGCTTCGCCAATTGTCAGCCGTGTGACTTTGGGCAAGTCGCTTAACTTCTCTGTGCCTCAGTTCCATCAGCTGTAAAATGAGGATGAAGACTGTGAGGCCCCAGTGGGACAACCTGATCACTTTGTAACCTCTCTAGCGCTTAGAACAGTGCTTTGCACATAGTAAGCGCTTAATAAATGCCATTATTATTGTTATTAATTGGCAGAGCTCGGATGTGAGCCCAATGTTGGGTAGGGACTGTCTCTATATGTTGCCAATTTGTACTTCCCAAGTGCTTAGTACAGTGCTCTGCACATAGTAAGCGCTCAATAAATACGATTGATGATGATGATGATTTGAACCCATGACCTCAGACTCCAAAGCCCGGTCTCTTCCCGCTGAGTGACTTTGGGCAAGTCACTTAACTTCTCTGGGCCTCAGTTACCTCATTTGTAAAATGGGGATTAAGACTGTGAGCCCTTTGTGGGGCAACCTAATTGCCTAGTATCTACCCCAGTGCTTAGGACAGTGCTTGGTACATAGTAAGCACTTAAAAAATACCAACGTTATTATTATTATTATAAGTTTCTAGGTAACTCTCGTGCGCCCTGAAAATCGGCTGCCCCCGGCCCCACTGGGGCCTAGCATGCCGTCCGAACTGGATTTTACCTAATGTCTCAGAAATGTGAGGCTCGAAATAAAGCCTCCTTGTTATTCCACGCAGCGGGAAGGTGGGTGGGAAGGAGAGAGTCGGCTGCCGCCGCTCTGTTCCCAAACACAGTTGAGCGACTTAGAGGGTGGTCTGGCCCGGGTGGGCGGCCTCCTTCGGGTTTTCCCTTCTCCAATGAATGATAATTTATATATTCTCCAAAGTGACTATTGATCAGAGCTTAGTACAGTGGCAGTGCTTGGTACAGTGGCCTGGCACGTAATATGTGCTTAACAAATGCCACCATTATTACTATTACAGTGCTCACACCAGGGATCGAGGGAGTCAACTCCGTTTCATTGTGCTTGATTTGGTTAGAAAGAGAAGACGCAGCCGGAGAGGGAGTGGGCTTTCTGTTCACTCTTTCATCATCATCATCATCATCATCAGTGGTATTTATTGAGCGCTGACTATGTGCAGAGCACTGTACTAAGCACTTGGGAAGTACAAATTGGCAACATATAGAGACAGTCCCTACCCAACAGTGGGCTCACAGGCTAAAAGGGGGAGACAGAGAACAAAACCAAACGTACTAACAAAATAAAATAAATAGGATAGATATGTACAAGTAAAATAAATAAATAAATAGAGTAATAAATATGTACAACCATATATACATATATACAGGTGCTGTGGGGAAGGGAAGGAGGTAAGACGGGGGAGATGGAGAGGGGGACGAGGGGGAGAGGAAGGAAGGGGCTCAGTCTGGGAAGGCCTCCTGGAGGAGGTGAGCTCTCAGCAGGGCCTTTCCAACCCTCAGTCGATGGGGTCCCGAGCTAACTCAATCAATCAATCAGTTGTATTTATTGAGTGCTTATTCATTAAATTGTATTTATTGAACACTTACTGTACTATAGCGGAGTGGAAAGAGCACGGGCCTGGGAGTGAGAAAGTCAAGGATTAAAATCCCGACTCTGCCACTTGTCCGCTGTGTGACTTTGGGCAAGTCACTTCACTTTTCTGGGCCTCAGTTATGTCATCTGGAAAATGGGAATTGAGACTGTGAGCCCCACATGGGACAGGGGCTGTGTCCAACTTTATTTGCTGGGAATATCCACCCCGGCACCTAGTACGGTGCCTGACACAGAGTAAAAGTTTAACAAATGCCATCATTATTACTATGATTATTGTTACTAAGTGCTTACTGTGGGCGGAGCCCTGTTCTATGCACTAAAATAACTCCTGATTGTTCAGAAGATTATTTGTGTATATATATATATACACAGTGCTTAATAATGGGCCTCAATATATATATATATGTACATATATGCATCTAACTCATCTATTAATGGCATTTATATACACATATATACAAGCGCTTATGTACACACACATATATATGTATATATGTACAAATATACTGTGTATATATATATATATATATATACACGAATAATCTTCTGACCAATCAGGAGTTATTTTAGTATATATATTATATACTAAATACTAATATATTTAGTATATATATATATACTATATATACATATATACATACACACATATGTATATATACACAAATAATCTTCTGAACAATCAGGAGTTATTTTAGTATATATATTATATGGTAAATACTAATAAATATATATATATATATATTTATAATATATATATATATACACACACGAATACCCAAATAATACGTCAATAATACCCCCTACCATAAAACCAGCACTTAAAGCAGTGCTTCGCACATACCAAGCGCTTAATAAATGCCATTATTATTATTATTATTATTAGATCTTATATCATTAGCCTACTCCCCCTACTGCTATTCCTTAACCAAGGTTTTGAGTCCTTAGGCCAATGGAAGACTTTCATTCTTTAAAAGTAGAGTCATGTGTTTAGACATGAAGTTAAGGATTAGCAGTTCTTATTTCTCTCTCGGTAGATAAGAATAATTAAACTTCTAATTTTAAATTCACAATCTAATGTTATTATTGACATATTACTTAGACTGTGAGCCCCATGTGGGACCAGGACTGTGTCTGACCTGATTAACTTGCGTTTAGTGCAGTGCTTGACACTTAACAAATGCCATTAATACAAGTGATGAGTCTGGAAAAATAGTCCATTCACCCACAGTCCTTCTAGACGGTGAGCCCGTTGTTGGGTAGGGACTGTCTCTCTATGTTGCCAACTTGTACTTCCCAAGTGCTTAGTACAGTGCTCTGCACACAGTAAGTGCTCAATAAATATGATTGAATGAATGAATTCAACTCAATACATCTGCAGGTATTTAGGTTGGTTTGAGGGATGAAACCAGTAGCAGTAGTGGGATTGAATTGGGGAAGATTTCCTGGAGGAAGCCTCTTTTAAGGAAACTTTGAGAATGAGCAGAATTGTAGTCGGGCAGTTGTGAATGGGAAGGCAGTTCCAGGCTCAGGGGTGGCACAATTAGGAACCAGGAATGGGGAGAAAGTTAGGATGGGGGGAACCAAGAGCCTGAGCTGGAGGGTAATAATAATAATAATAATTATAATAATAATAATGATGACATTTATTAAGCACTTACTATGTTCAAAGCACTGTTCTAAGCGCTGGGAAGGTTACAAGGTGATCAGGTTGTCTCACGGGGGGCTCACAGTCTTAATCCCCATTTTACAGATGAGGCACAGAGAAGTTGAGTGACTTGCCCAAAGTCACACAGCTGACAACTGGCGGAGCCGGGATTTGAACCCATGACTTCTGACTCCAAAGCCCGGGCTCTTTCCACTGAGCCACACTGCTTCTCTGGCAGGTGGAGAGCCGGTATTAATCAATCGGTGGTACTTATTGAGCTCTTACTGTAGGCAATCAATCAACGGTATTTATTGAATGCTTATAGTATGCAGAGCATTGTATTAAGTGCTTATTGTTGTCAAATGCTGTCGAGTCGTTCTGATTCGTAGCAACTTATGGACTCCATAGGGTTTTCTTGGTTAAAGAAAGAATATGGAAGTTGTTTACCATTGCCATCTTCCAGGTAGTAAAAACTTAATCAGTCAATCAATCAATCGTATTTATTGAGCGCTTACTGTGTGCAGAGCACTGTACTAAGCGCTTGGGAAGTACAAGTTGGCAACATATAGAGACGGTCCCTACCCAACAGCGGGCTCACAGTCTAGAAGTCTCTGTCGTTGTCTTTGATCAACATTTTGATCGCTTGATCATCTGCTTTTGACTCTTTCCCAGGCCGCTGCTGCCCATCTCAAGGTGAATCAACTCTGTCTGACGCTTTGGCTTAGACCTTCTCCATGATGGGTAACCCTGGAGGGAGAGTTTCTCTCAGCGGCATAACCCGAAGCGTCAGTGGCCAACGCAAACTCTTCTACCACGATACGGAATTGATTCCCCCTTTTAGACTGTGAGCCCACTGTTGGGCAGGGACTGTCTCTATATGTTGCCAATTTGTACTTCCCAAGCGCTTAGTACAGTGCTCTGCACACAGTAATCACTCAATAAATACGATTGATGATGATTCATCGGAGAGACTTAAGTGGTTGGGAGAAGACAGTATAACAGAAGTCATAGACACCATCCCTGTGCCCTTGAGGACCTTACAATCGAAAAAGATTATCCAAGTCCCTGGTTTCTCTTTTACAGCTTCCCTGACGGCTAAGTATGCCCCTGTTTTGCTACAGCAGCGTGGCTCACTGGAAAGAACACGGGCTTTGGAGTCAGAGTTCATGGGTTCAAATCCCGGCTCCGCCAATTGTCAGCTGTGTGACTTTGGGCAAGTCACTTCACTTCTTTGGGCCTCAGTTCCCTCATCTGTAAAATGGGGATTAAGACTGTGAGCCCTCCATGGGACAACCTGATCACCTTGTAAACGCCCCAGTGCTTAAAACAGTGCTTTGCAAATAGTAAGCGCTTAGTAAATGCCATCATTATTATTATTATTACACATTAGCATTCATTCATTCAATCGTATTTATTGAGCGCTTACTGTGTGCAGAGCACTGTACTAAGCGCTTGGGAAGTACAAGTCGGCAACATATAGGGACGGTCCCTACCCAACAGCGGGCTCACAGTCTAGAAGGGGGAGACGGACAACAAAACAAAACACGTAGGCAGGTGTCAAAATCGTCAGAACAAATAGAATCTTGGCCCTGGACTATTTGAGGAATAATAATAATGATAATAATAATGATGATGGTATTTATTAATAATAATAATAGCATTTATTAAGCACTTACTATGTGCAAAACAGTGTTCTAAGTGCCGGGGACGTTACAAGGTGATCAGGTTGTCCCACGGGGGGCTCACAGTCTTAATCCCCATTTTACAGATGAGGTCACTGAGGCCCAGAGAAGTGAAGTGACTTGCTCAAAGGCACACAGCTGACAATTGGCAGAGCCGGGATTTGAACCCATGACATCTGACTCCAAAGCCCGTGCTCTTTTTTCCACTGAGCGACGCTGCTTCTCTATCCCCAAATCTACATCTACTGCCCTTTCTCCTTCTCTGCAGGCTCACATTTCCTCCTGCCTTCAGGGCATCTCTAATAATAATAATGATGATATTTGTTAAGTGCTTACTATGTGCAAAGCACTGTTCCAAGTGCTGGGGAGGTTACAAGGTGATCCGGTTGTCCCATGGGGGGCTCACAGTTTTAATCCCCATTTTACAGATGAGGAAACTGAGACACAGAGAAGTTAAGTGATTTGCCCAAAGTCACACAGCTGACAATTGGTAAAGCCAGGATTCAAACCCATGACCTCTGACTCCAAAGCCTGTGCTCTTTCCACTGAGCCATTCTGGTATTTGTTAAGCGCTTACTATGTGTCAAGCACTGTTCTAAACTCTGGGGTAGATACAAGCTAATCAGGTTGGACACAGTCCCTGTGAGCCCACATTTTAATTCCCATTTTACAGACGAGGTAACTGAGGCACAGAGAAGTGAAGTGACTTGCCCAAGATCACACAGCAGGAAAGTTTCCCTATAATAATACTGGTATTTATTAAGCACTTCCTATATACCAGGCACTGTGCTAAGCACTGGGATTGATGCAAGCAAATGGGGTTGGACACAGTCCTTGTTCCACGTGGGGCTCGCAGTCTCAATCCCTATTTACAGATGAGGTAACCGAGGCCCAGAGAAGTGAAGCGACGAATCCCCTGCTCAGGGTAACACAGCAGACATGTAGTGGAGCCGGGATTAGAACCCATGACCTTCTAACCCCCAGGCCCGTGCTCTAGCCACTACGCCATGTTGCTTCCCGTGGTGGGCAGGCTGGTCAGTTCCAGTTATAATAATAATGACGGTATTTGTCAAGCACTTACTATGTGCCAAGCACTGTCCTAAGCGCTGGGGGGGAGATGCCAGGTCATCGGGTTGTCCCGCGTGGGGCTCACAGTCCTCATCCCCATTTGACAGATGAGGTAACTGAGGCCCAGAGAAGTGAAGTGACTTGCCCAAAGTCACACAGCTGACAAGTGGCGGAGCCGGGATTAGAACCCATGACCTCTGACTCCCAAGCCCGGCTCTTTCTACTGAGCCACACTGCTTCTCTATGCACAGCCTGGTGGAAGGAACATGGGGCTGGGAGTGAGAGGACGTGGGTTCTAATTCCAGCTCTACCACTTGTCTGCTGTGCGACCTTGAGCAAGTCACTTCACTTCTCTGTGCCTCAGTTACCTCATCTGTATAATGGGGATTAAACACCTGTCCTTCTTCTCCCTTATACTGTGAGCCCCGTGGCGGACAGGGACTACGCCTAACTTCATTAGGTGCATTCCAAGCATTTACCGAATACCAGAATTATTATTATTAGAAGCCCGCTTAATTGGACGCAGCACTTAGCAATAATAATAATAATAATGGTATTTGTTAAGCGCTTACTATGTACCGAGCACTGTTCTAAGCGCTGCGGGGCTCACAGTCTTCCTTCCCATTTGACAGATGAGGGAACTGAGGCCCAGGAAAGTGAAGTGACTAGCCCAAAGTCACCCAGCTGACAAGTGGCGGAGGCGGGATTTGAACCCACAACCTCTGACTGCCAAGCCAGGGCTCTTGCCACTGAGCCACAATACTTCTTTAATAATAATAGTAATAATAATAATCATTCATTCATTCAATCGTATTTATTGAGTGCTTACTGTGTGCAGAGCACTGTACTAAGCGCTTGGGAAGTGCTTAGTACAATGCCTGGCACGTAGTAAGTGCTTAAATATCATAACTTTTCTGGATTTTGTTGCACAAAAGAATGTCTTTTCTGTATTCTTGACCTTGGTGGTCTCAAGTACTCTGACAGCAGTGTGTACTCCTGGGTTGTGCAATATTTGAAATGATTTACGCAGGTGAGTTGCTTTTCTGTTAACCAGTGCCCGCTCAGTCATTTAAATAGAAATTTTAATCGATACAAGGGATGATTGCTTCATTTGCATATTCTGTTGATTACCTGTAGTTGTGGGTAGTTGATGCCAAGACTTTGGCCTATTACCCTGAATAATTGTTCCCCTGGATAATTAACTGACTTCACAAGGATAATAAAAAATCACCATCCCATGACTTGCCCAGACTGGAAAACATAATAATGTGCGTGAAAGTGATCATGCCATTTGTACATTTTCTATTCCTCTCTCCCATAAACATTGTTCCCACCGTCCTCGAGGTGAGAATCCATCCTCTCTACAGACGCTAAATTGGTTAGAATAGCCCACGTAGTTTGGTAAAATTCATTTTCTCACAACAATCCTGGGGTGGAGGGGGTTGGAGAGGAAAATGGGGGTGGAATGGGTGGCTCTCTTTTTTTTTTTAATGCTATAATAAATATTGGGGTAGATAGAAAATAATCTAATAAATAATCCCATAAAACATAATGGGAAGCAGCATGGCTCAGTGGAAAGAACACAGGCTTTGGAGTCAGAGGTCATGGGTTCAAATCCCGGCTCCCCAGTTGTCAGCTGTGTGACTTTGGGCAAGTCACTTCACTTCTCTGGGCCTCAGTTCCCTCATCTGTAAAATGGGGATTAAGATTGTGAGCCCCCAGTGGGACAACCTCATCACCTTGTAACCTCCCCAGCACTTAGAACAGTGCTTTTCACATAGTAAGCCCTTAATAAATGCTATTATTATTATTATTATTATTATTATTATTATTATTATTATTATTATTATAATCAGGTTGGACACAGTTTCTGTTCCAACGGGGCTCACGGTCCAAGTCAGAGGGAGGAGGATTTAATCCCCATTTCACAGGTGAGGGAAATGAGGCACAGAGAAGTTAGGAGACCGGCCCCAGGTCACACAGCAGACAGCCAGGATTAGAACCCGGGTCCTTTGACTCCTGGGCCCATGCTTTACCCACTAGGCCACTCCGTGTTTGAACTGCAGCAATGGAAGTGTTTTCATTCTGAACAGTATTAGGGGAGCCCAGTGAGGTCCGGGAAAAAATGTCGAAATGATGAACTTTTTTCTTTCCTGCGGAGCTATTTCTGTAGCAAGACCGAGGCGTGGGCAGTTAGCTAATGATGATGAGGATGATAATGGTGTATTTATTGGATTTGTACCTTTTATTCACCCCACCACTAGCCCCACAGTACTTATGTACAAATCTATAATTTATTTATTAGTTTGTCTCCTCCTCTGGACTGTAATCTTGTTGTGGCCGGGACCTCTATTATACTGCATTCAACCAAGTACTCAGTACAGCACTCTACACGCAATAAGTGCTCAAAAAATACCATCTATTGATTGATTTAAAAATACAACCTTCTGTAGCCAGAATGGCCAGTGGTCTTGCCATTGTGGGTTCCTTGTCTTGCAAGGAGCCAAATCTCCCCTTTGGAGGCAGAATTAAGGCACTGAGGGGAAGGTGAATGTGGAATCATCCCTAAGAAGGGGAGTCCCTTTTTCCAGAATACAGAGAGTTTTCCAGTTATTAAAGAGGACTCAGAAATAGCAAAGCCTCCTTCAGAAACTGCCCTTCCCATAAGACATTACCTCACACTTCCTGCCTATTCAGAGATCCCGGGAATGGGATCTTTAAAAGGGTAGGGGATAAGCCTTATTCTGCTTCTCTTTGTCTGATGCCTGGGCGAAGCCTGCTGGAAATAATCATAATAGTAATAATTATGGTATTTAATTATTTAATTAAATAATTATTTAATTATGGTATTACTCTATGTATTTATTGTTTATTATTTATTATTACTCTATTTTACTATTACTCTTTATTTTACTTGTACATATCTATTCTATTTATTTTATTTTGTTAGTATGTTTGGTTTTGTTCTCTGTCTCCCCCTTTTAGACTGTGAGCCCACTGTTGGATAGGGACTGTCTCTATATGTTGCCAACTTGTACTTCCCAAGCGCTTAGTACAGTGCTCTGCACACAGTAAGCACTCAATAAATACGATTGATTGACTGATTAAGCGCTTACTCTGTGAGAGGCACTGTACTAAGGCCTGGGGTGGATACAAGCAAATTGGGTTGGACACAGTCCCTGATCCGCATGGGGCTCACAGTCTCGACCCCCATTTTGCATGAGATAACGGAGACACAGGAGAGTTAAGTGACTTGCCCAAGATCACACAGCAACCACCTCAGACTAGGCCTCTATCTTGTTCATTTCAGAAGTTTTCGAAGAGAAGCTTAGACAAAGTGACTGGAGAATCAGTCAGTGCTATGTATTGAAAGCTTATTGTGTTAGTACTTATGAGAGTTTTTTAATGGTGTTTGTTAAGCACTTACTATGTGCCAGGCAGTGTACTAAGCACAGGGGTAAAGAAAAGCTAATCATGTTGGACACAATTCCTGTCTGATGTAGGGCCCACAATTTTATTCCCCATTTTCCAGATTAGGTAACTGAGGCACAGAGAAGTGAAGTACCTTGCCCAAGGTCACAGAGAATACGGCGTGGCTCAGTGGAAAGAGCCCGGGCTTTGGAGTCAGAGGTCATGGGTTCGAATCCTGACTCCGCCACATGTCTGCTGTGTGATCCTGGGCAAGTCACTTAACTTCTCTGGGCCTCAGTTACCTCATCTGTAAAATGGGGATGAAGACTGTGAGCCCCACGTGGGACAACCTCATCACCCTGTATCCTCCCAAGCACTTAGAACAGTGCTTTGCACATAGTAAGCACTTAACAAATGCCAATTATTATTATTATTAAGTCGTGGAGCCAGGATTAGAACCCAGGTCCTTGTAGATCAGTCAATCAATCAGTGGTATTTATTGAGCACTTAGTGTGTGCAGAGCACTGTACTGAGAGCTTGGATTAACAGAATGACCTAGTGGAAATGATAATAATAATAATGGTATTTGTTCAGCACTTTCTATGTGCTGGGCAGTGTTCTAAGCACTGTAGATAGAGAGAGGGTAATAAGGTTGCCCCACAAGGGGCTCACACTTTTAATCCCCATTTTACAGATGAGGTAACTGAGTCACAGAGAAGTTCTTCTAGACGGTGAGCCCACTGTTGGGTAGGGACCATCTCTACATGTTGCCAACTTGTACTTCCCAAGCGCTTAGTACAGTGCTCTGCACACAGTAAGCACTCAATAAATACAATTGATTGATTGATTGATACACCATAGATTCGGTAGACCTGATCTCCACCCAGAGTGATGTTACAGTCAGGAAGCGGAGACTGACATCAAAATGGATTACAGACAGGGGAAATGTCAGAATGCAAGGATATGGAAATAAAAGCGGAGGGGATGAAGGTAGGTTGAGTAACAGATGCTTAATCCATCAGTGGTATTTATTGAGTGCTTACTGTATGTACTGTACTAAGCTCTTGGGAGAGTACAGTTAAACAGAACTGGCAGATAAGTTCCAGGCCCACAAAGAATTTAGAGTCTAGAGGCTGACGAGGTACAGACCATTTAAATAGGTGACGCGGAGGGGAGGGCAAAGAGAGTCAATGAGGGTTTAGTCAGGTAAGCCTTCTTGGAAGAAAAATAATAATATCCGTGGTATTTTTAAGCGCTTACTACGTTCCAACCACTGAATCAAGCCCTGAGATAAATACAAGATAATATGGTTGAACACAGTCTCTGTCCCATACAGGGCTCACAGTCTTAATTGTGCTGCTAATCTCCTCACCGTACCTCGTTCTCGCCTGCCCCGGGGCCTGGAATGCCCTCCCTCTGCCCATCCGCCAAGCAAGCTCTCTTCCTCCCTTCAAGGCCCTACTGAGAGCTCACCTCCTCCAGGAGGCCTTCCCAGACTGAGCCCCCTCCTTCCTCTCCCCCTCGTCTCCCCCTCCATCCCCCCATCTTACCTCCTTCCCTTCCCCACAGCTCCTGTATATATGTATATATGTTTGTACATATTTATTACTCTATTTATTTTACTTGTACATATCTATTCTATTTATTTTATTTTGTTAGTATGTTTGGTTTTGTTCTCTGTCTCCCCCTTTTAGACTGTGAGCCCACTGCTGGGTAGGGACTGTCTCTATATGTTGCCAACTTGGACTTCCTAAGCGCTTAGTACAGTGCTCTGCACACAGTAAGCGCTCAATAAATACGATTGATTGATTGATTAATTCCTATTTCACAGAAGAGGTAACTAAGGCACAGAGAAGTGTTTGGCACATAGTGCTGAAAACACAATTATTGTTATTGTATTACCCTCCCTTGACCCCAAGGCTCACCCCAGTTATCACTCTAACTTCCTCTTACTATTCCTCTCCAAACTCCATGAGCCAGTTGTCTGCACCTGCTGCCTTCCAATTCCTCTCCTCCAATTCTCTCCTTGCCCTCCTCCAATCCAGCTTCCAACCCTACACACCGGCAAAATTGCCCTCTCAAAAGTCAAAAATCATCTCCTCGCCAGAACCAGTGACCTCTTCTCCGTCCTAACCCTCCTCCACCTTTCAGCTGCCTTCAGCACTGTGAACTCCCCACTTCTTCTTGAAATGTTATCCAACCATGACGTAGACGCCGTCCTCTCCTGGTTCTCATCCTACGTCTCTGACTGTTCTCTGTCCATCTCTTTCCCGGATTCCTCCTCTGCCTCCCAACCCCTCACTGTGGGAGTCCCTCTAGGTTCAGTTCTGGGTCCCCTTCTGTTCTCCGTCTCCATCCACTTCCTCGGAGAACTCATTCGCTCCATCGCTTCTACTACCATCTCTATCCCCAAATTTCGCTCCATGGCTTCTACTACCATCTCTATCCCCAAATCTACATCTACTGCCCTTTCTCCTTCTCTGCAGGCTCAGATTTCCTCCTTCCTTCAGGGCATCTCTAATAATAATAATAATAATGATGGTATTTGTTAAGCACTTACTATGTACTGTTCTAAGCGCTGGGGAGGTTACAAGGTGATCAGGTTGTCCCACAGGGGGCTCACAGTCTTAATCCCCATTTTACAGATGAGGTAACTGAGGCCCAGAGACGTGAAGTGACTTGCCCAAAGTCACACAGCTGCCAATTGGCGGATCCAGGATTTGAACCCATGACCTCTGACTCCAAAGCCCTTGCTCTTTTTTCCACTGAGCCATGCTGCTTCTCTATCCCCAAATCTACATCTACTACCCTTTCTCCTCTGCAGGCTCACATTTACTCCTGCCTTCAGGGCATCTCTAATAATAATAATGATGCTATTAAGCGCTTACTACATGCAAAGCACTGTTCTAAGTGCTGGGGAGGTTACAAGGTGATCAGGTTGTCCCATGGGGGGCTCACAGTTTTAATCCCCATTTTACAGATGAGGTAACTGAGGCACAGAGAAGTGAAGTGACTTGCCCAAAGTCACA
This sequence comes from Tachyglossus aculeatus, assembly GCF_015852505.1. NCBI lineage: Eukaryota > Metazoa > Chordata > Mammalia > Monotremata > Tachyglossidae > Tachyglossus > Tachyglossus aculeatus. The sequence goes on from NC_052067.1 coordinate 95,406,318, forward strand.
CAGCTGACAGTTGGTGGAGCCGGGATTTGAACCCATGACCTCTGCCTCCAAAGCCAGGGCTCTTTCCACTGAGCCACTCTGCTTCTCCACTCTACTTGGATCTCCAACGAACACCTCAACCTTAACATGTCCAAAACAGAATTCTTCACCTTCCCACCTAAGCCCTGCCTTTCCCCTGACTTTCCCAACACTGTAGACAGTACCACCACCCTCCCTGTCTCACTAGCTCATTACCCTGGGCAATAACCTCCACTCATCTTTCACGCAATCCACAGACTCAATCTGTCACCCATACCTGTCAGTCCTAGCGTCACAACATGACTAAAACCGGTCCTTTCTTATGCACCAAACTATCATGTTATTCCAAGCATTTATAATAATAATAATAATAATAATAATAATAATAATGGCATTTACTAAGCACTTACTATGTGCAAAGCACTGTTCTAAGCGCTAGGGAGGTTACAAGGTGATCAGTTTGTCCCATGTGGGACTCACAGTCTTAATCCCCATTTTACAGATGAGGGAACTGAGGCCCAGAGAAGTGAAGTGACTTGCCCAAAGTCACACAGCTGACAGTTGGCAGAGCCGGGATTTGAACCCCTGACCTCTGACTCCAAAGCCCAGGCTCTTTCTACTGAGCCATGCTGCTTCTCCTGCTTATCCCATTCCACTTTGATTACTGCATCAGCCTCCTTTCTAACCTCTCTGCCTCCTGCCTCTCCCCATCCCAATCCATGCTTAATAATAATAATAATTTTGGTATTTGTTAAGTGCTTACTATGTGCAAAGCAGTGTTCTAAGCACCGGGGGGGGATGCAAGGTGATTAAGTTGTCCCACTTGGGGCTCACAGTCTTAATCCCCATTTTACAGATGAGGTAACTGAGGCACAGAGAAGTTAAGTGGCTTACCCAAGTCACGCAGCTGACAAGTGGCGGAGCCAAGATTCGAACCCATGACCTCTGACTCCCAAGCTGCTGGATCATTGTTCTACAAAACTGCAGCGTGGCTCAGTGGAAAGAACACGGGCTTTAGAGTCAAAGGTCATGGGTTCAAATCCCAGCTCTGCCAGTTGTCAGCTGTGTGACTTTGGGCAAGCCACTTAACTTCTCTGTGCCTCAGTGACCTCATCTGTAAAATGGGGATAAAAACTGTAAGCCCCCAATGGGACAACCTGATCACCTTGTAACCTCCCCAGTGCTTAGAACAGTGCTTTGCACATAGTAAGCACTTAATAAAAGCTATTAAAAAAATCCAAAACTATTCAGTCCATATTTCCCCAAACTTCAAGAACCTCCAGCGGTTGTCCATCCACCTCCGCATCAAATGCCTTACAATCGATCAGTCATATTTATTGAGGGTTTATTGTGTGCAGGGAACTGTATTAAGCCTTGGGAGAGTACAGTATAGCAATAATAATAATGATGGCATTTGTTAAGTGCTTACTATGTGCAAAGCACTGTTCTAAGCGCTGGGGAGGTTACAATTTGATCAAGTTGTCCCACGTGGGGCTCACAGTCTTAATCCCCATTTTTACAGATGAGGTAACTGAGGCTCAGAGAAGTTAAGTGACTTGACCAAAGTCACACAGCAGACTTGTGGTGGAGCTGGGATTCGAACCCATGACCTCTGACTCCAAAGCCCGGGCTCTTTCCACTGAGCCACACTGCTTCTCTATTAATATAACAATATAACACACTCCCTGCCCACAATGAGCTTACAGTCTAGAGGGACGGCCCAGCCCGCACCCTCCGCTCCTCTGCCACTAATCTCCTCACCGTGTCTCGTTCTCGCCTGTCCCACCGTCAACCCCCGGCCCACGTCCTCCCCCGGGCCTGGAATGCCCTCCCTCTGCCCATCTGCCAAGCTAGCTCTCTTCCTCCCTTCAAGGCCCTACTGAGAGCTCACCTCCTCCAGGAGGCCTTCCCACACTGAGCCCCCTCCTTCCTCTCCCCCTCCTCCCCCTCTCCTTCCCCCCCGCCTTACCTCCTTCCCTTCCCCACAGCACCTGTATATATGTATATATGTTTGTACATATTTATTACTCTATTTTTTAATTTATTTTACTTGTACATATCTATTCTATTTATTTTATTTTGTTATTATGGTTTTGTTCTCCGTCTCCCCCTTTTAGACTGTGAGCCCACTGTTGGGGAGGGACTGTCTCTATATGTTGCCAACTTGTACTTCCCAAGCGCTTAGTACAGTGCTCTGCACACAGTAAGCGCTCAATAAATACGATTGATTGACAGAGGGACTGTAGACTCTTCTAAACTGTGAGCCCGCTGTTGGGTAGGGACCGTCTCTATATGTTGCCAACTTGTGCTTCCCAAGCGCTTAGTCCAGTGCTCTGCACACAGTAAGTGCTCAATAAATACAATTGAATGAATGGAGGGAGGCTTTAAAGCACTCAATCACCTTGCCCATTCCCATTTTCCCTCACTGATTTCCGACCCAGTGCGATCGTTTCACTCTCAGCATTCACTCACACTTCACTCACAGCATTACGTACATACCTGTAATTTATTTTTGTATATTAGTATCTGTCTTCGTCTCCAGACCGTAAGCTCATTGTGAGCAGGGAATGTTTCTACCCACTCTGTTGTACTCTCCCAAGCAATTAGTTAAGTGCTTTGGACACATTAAGTGCACAATAAATATGCCTGGCCTGGGCCACCTCCACCCTCGCCAGTCCTCCTCGGCCTTGTCTGGTTCCCGCCATCCCTCAGCCCTCCCTGCCCCTCGCCATTTGAGAAGCGGCGTGGCTCAGCGGTAAGAGCCTGGGTTTAGGAACCAGAGGTCATGGATTCTAATCCCGGCTCCCCCACACGTCTGCTGTGTGACCTTGGGCAAGTCACTTCACTTCTCTGAGCCTCAGTTACCTCACCTGTAAAATGGGGATGAAGACTGTGAGCCCCACGTGGGACGTCCTGATCACCTTGTACTCCCCCCTAGTGCTTAGAACAGTGCCTCGCACATAGCAAGCGCTTAACAGATGCCATTATTATTATTATTTGAAAATATGTACTGGAATCCTTCAAAAGCCATCTGCAGTACCTTTCAAAGATCTGCTAGCACTTCGATATATTTGGCTCTGTTTTGAGAGCGTGGGATTTATTTTCATCCGAGATAGTCTTGTAAGCCATTTTCCATATCATCATCATCATCATCAATCGTATTTATTGAGCGCTTACTATGTGCAGAGCACTGTACTAAGCGCTTGGGAAGTACAAATTGGCAACATATAGAGACAGTCCCTACCCAACAGTGGGCTCACAGTCTAAAAGGGGGGACAGAGAATAAAACCAAACATACTAACAAAATAAAATAAATAGAATAGATATGTACAAATAAATTAAATAAATAAATAAATAGAGTAAAAAAAAAATATGCCAGGTATCAATCATACCCATCAGTGGTTGGACAGGAGGTGACAACACTGTGTAGTCCTCTATTAAAAAAAAATTTAAATGGCAGTTGTAAAGCGCTCACTATGTGCCAGGCACTGTACCACGACTGGAGTAGATACAAGCTAATCAGGTAGGACAGAGTCCACATGGGGCTCACGGTCCTATTCCCCACTTTACAGATGAGGTAATAGAGGCACAGAGAAGTCAAGTGAAGTAGCGTGGCTCAGTAGGAAGAGCCCGGGCTTTGGAGTCTGAGGTCATGGGTTCAAATCCAGGCTCCACCATTTGTCAGCTGTGTGACTTTGGGCAAGTTACTTAACTTCTCTGGGCCTCAGTTACCTCATCTGTAAAATGGGAATGAAGACTGTGAGCCTCCCGTGGGACAACCTCCTCACCTTGTAACCTTTCCAGCACTTAGAACAGTGCTTTGCACATAGTAAGCGCTTAATAAATGCGATCATTATTAAGTGAGTTGCCCAAGATCACACAGCAGGCGAGTGGTGGATCCAGGATTAGAACCCAGGTCCTTCTGGACTTCTAGACCCCTGCTCTATCCACAAGACCAAGCTGCTTCTCCAGTCCTCTGGACTGTAAGCTCTTTGCGGGCAGGGGACATGTCCACCAGCTCTGTTGCACTGTACTTTCCCAAGTGCTTAGTACAGAGCTCTGCACACAGTGAGCACTCAATAAATACTATCAATTGATTGGGGCTGCATAGGACATGGACACTACATGTTGCTTTCTCCAACATCACATAGGTGGACATGTATGTATCTGTAATTTATTTGTTTTTATTAATGTCTGTCTCACCCTCTACTCAATCATATTTATTGAGTGCTTACTGTGTGCAGAGCACTGTACTAAGCGCTTGGGAAGTACAAGTTGTTAACGTATAGAGACGGTCCCTACCCAGCAGCAGGTGAGATGCACATCATTAACAAAATAAATAGAATAGTAAATACGTACAAGTAAAATAGAGTAAGAAATCTATACAAACATATGCAGGGATTAGAACCCATGACCTCTGACTTTTCACTTATTCACTCAATCGTATTTATTGAGCGCTTACTGTGTGCAGAGCACTGGACTAAGCGCTTGGGAAGTACAAGTTGGCAACATATAGAGACGGTCCCTACCCAACAACGGGCTAGATGCACATCATTAACAAAATAAATAGAATAGTCAATATGTACAAGTAAAATAAATAGAGTAATAAATCTGTACAAACATATATAACTCTGACTTTTCACTCATTCACTCAATCGTATTTATTGAGCACTTACTGTGTGCAGGGCACTGGACTAAGCGCTTGGGAAGTACAAGTCGGCAACATATAGAGACGGTCCCTACCCAGCAGCGGGCTAGATGCACATCATTAACAAAATAAATAGAATAGTAAATATGTACAAGTAAAATAGAGTGATAAATCTGTACAAACGTATATACCTCTGACTTTTCACTCATTCACTCTAGACAGCAAGCTTGTTGTGGGCAGGAATGTGTCTGTTGTATTGCTCTATTAAACCCTCCCAAGCACTTAGTTCAATGGTCTGCACACAGTAAGCGCTCAATAAATGTGATTTGACTGAGTGACAGTCCGGACGCTGGGAGACATGGAAAGGTGGAGCCTTCCCTTCTGAAAATCCAGGGAAATTTTCTTTCTTGCTTGGGATTTTTTTCAAATATAGGATCTAAGGGACATAGAGTTGGTCATGACCAGACGCTTGTTTTGGTACAGTGGGTGCACTTCAAGTGTTAAATGTCTGCTTTTTTCCCTGTCATCTCCTCTTAAAGCTCTTAAATTTATAGTTCTGTCAATCGCTTAAGCCGCTATTATGCTCTTCCTCTGTGAGGCTTTATTTTGAAAATGAACCCGGGGATGGGTGGATCTTGGTGAAATAGCATATTTTTCTTAATATTGAAAACCGAGACAGTGTTTCTCTTCCTGCTGAAGCCTGGAGTGGAGATCTTTGTATGGTTCTTCCTCTTTGATAAACTCCGAGACACAATAATTGTGGTAATTGTGGTATTCATTAAGTACTTTGTGCCAAGTACTGTATTAAGTGCTTGGGTAGATACAAGCTAATCAGATCCAACATGGAGTTCGCAGTCTAGATAGGAGGGAGGACAGGTATTGAATCCCCAATTTACAGAGGAGGAAACTGAGGCACAGAGAAGAAGACATAGGTTAAATTAGGGTTTATAGAAATGGCTTCATTTAATCAAGGTGAGTACAAACAATCAATAGATACCTCGAGGATGCGGAGTATACATTTTTATAAGTTTTCAAATCTACCTATAGGTACACGTAATTCTGTAGATACAACTACACCCTCAAATAAAGATGAAAACTGTCTTTCAGTCAGTTGTATTTATTGAGTGCTTACTGTTTACAGGGCACTGTACTAAGTGCTTGGGAGGGTACAATATAACAGTATAACAGACATATTCTCTGTCCACAGTGAGCTTATAGAATATGGGCAGGGACTGCCTCTCTTTATTGCTATAGTGTACTTTCCAAGCGCTTAGTACAGTGCACTGCACAGAGAATGTGCTCAATAAATATAACTGAATGAATGAATATGGTGTTACCGACAGTAAGATGGTGAAATAATGAAAAGCAGCCTGGCCCAGTGGATAAAGCACAATCTTGGGAGTCAAAGGAACTGTGTTCCAATCTTGGCTTCCCCACTTGTCTGCTGTGTGACCTTGGGCAGTTGACTTAACTCCTCTGTGCCTCAGTTCCCTCATCTGCAAAATGGTGATTCGATATCTCTTCTCCCTCCCACTTGGACTGTGAACCCCATGGGGGGAAGGACTGTGTCTGAACTGATTCATGTCGACCCGTGCATAGTACAGTGCTTGGTATGTTGTATGTGCTTAAATACCGCAATTGTTGTCCATTGGTAAGTGTGGGGCTCAAAAGATGATTGGGTGAACACCACTTCCAGCTGTTCAGCTTTGCACATAAGGATCAATTCTTTCATTCATTCAATCATATTTATTGAGCACTCAGGTGGCACGTGTTGTGGACAGGAATCGTGCCTACCAATGGTTATGTTGTACTTTTCCAAATGCTTTGTACAGTGCTCTGCACACAGTAAGCGCTCAGTAAATATCATTGATTGATTGTTATCTAGCGATTGAATTTCAGCATAATAATCATGGTACCTGTAAAGCGCTTACTATGCACCACGCACTATTCTAAGCACTGGAGTAGATACAAGTTAATCAGGTTGGACAGAGTCCCTGTCCCACGTGGGACTCAGTCTTAATCCCCATTTTACAGATGAGGGAACTGAGACAGAGAAATGAATTGACTTGCCCAAGGTCACACAGCAGACACGTGGCGGAGCCGGGATTAGAATCCAGGTCCTTCTGACTCCCGAGCCCGGGCTCTTTCCACTGAGCCACGCTGCTTCTCTATATCCAACCCCCTCACAACTCCCACCCCGCTTCCCAAACCGATCTCAATTTCAGGCTTATTGGGAGAAACAAGGTAACAGATTGGCAAATTTTGGACACCTCTCAGAACTGTACAAGCCATGGTCTAATTGCTGGGCTTCTTGGCAACTGAAGAAGATCCTTGAAGCTGGCTTTGGGAGGGTCATTTTTTTAATGATAGTTTATCATCATCATCAATGGTATTTATTGAGTGCTTACTGTGTGTAGAGCACTGTACTAAGTGCTTTGGAGAATACAATATAACAGACTGGTAGACACATTCCTTGGCCACCATGAACTTGCAGTCTAGCAGGGAAGACAGACACTGCTAAATTTTTCATTAAGCACTCACTATGTGTCTGGCACTGTTCTAAGCACAGGGGTAGATGCACATTAATCAGTCCAGATACAGTCTTTGTCCCACATGGAGCATGCAATCAAAAATTAGGGAGAACAGTATGCCACTCGTACTTTAAAATCCACCTTCAACCAGTGCACTGGCATTTAGTAAAATTGTCCAGGTAATCTGCTTTCTGGATGACTCAGTGATGAAAGGAAACCAAATTTATGGAATATAAAGGCCTAATATTTCATTTAACTACCACTCCTGAAAACTTGCCTCCATATCTGAATAAATACAGGGTTTGTTGAAATCTTCTACATTCTCTCACTTTCTTTTTCTCTTTCTCTTTCTCCCTTTCTCTTTCTCTTCCCACACCTCTCGCTCACTCTCTCTTGCTTTCTCTCCCTCTCCCTCTCTCTCCCTTCCTCCCTCCCTCTCTTCCTCCTGTATTAGGTTAGATTATTGATCTTTCCAGCCCTGTATTTTTTCTGACTGTGTGGGACATTTGGAAGAGCATGACAATGATGATTGCCCCCTTGAGATTCTTGTCATGTTTTGCCATCAAGAAAGAAGTTGCATAGCCTGGTGGAAAGAGCAAGGGCTTAGGAGTCAAAAGACCGGGGTTCTAATATCCTTGGGCAGGTCACTTCACTTCTCTGTGCCTCAGTTGCATCATCTGCAAAATGATGAATAGGACTGCGAATGCTATGTGAGAGAGGAATTATGCCCAACCTGACAATCTTGTATCTAGCATTTAGTACAGTGCCTAGCATACAGAAAGTGCTTGACAAATGCCATAAATGGAAAAAAAAAAGATAAAGTTGTCATGGTCAAACAGGCTGAGAAAATGAGTTTGTCAGAACAATCTAGATCACAGTAGTGACTTTATGGGGTTATGACTGCTGAACTGGTACTCTCATTTTCCCAGCCTAAAACAGGCTCTGACCTTGGTTGTTGCTAAAGTGACAACTAGATGAAATTCCAAGTGTGTTCAGAAAGGAGACTTAGGATCCTGGAAACTGCTGCTGCTCTTCAGAATTGGGCTTTGCCTGTAATGGCTGCTTAATTTAAGGTTCACATTTTTTTATTCCATTCTTCTTTCTGTTCAGCTCGTGGGTAACAAACTATGAGTAGACAGATTTATCCTAAAGTTCCACATGATATTTTTCACAAAGGTAGTAGATTATGTCATTGTGCCAAGCAGATAAGTTCTTTTGCTGGAAAATATGTCCTACAGCCTCGTAACTTACGTTCTAATGCCTTCTGCGGTTGGCTCTTGCCAGGTGATTATATCACTTTGTGTGGATTTGTGTCCATTTTTGAGACAGCCCTGGGCTGCCTCTGGCCAAATTCCAATGTATTTTAGTGTTTTTGTTTTGCTTTCTTGGAAAAGTCATGTGAGCTGGACCTGTGAGTGGCTGGGTAGCCAATATCAGCAGAACTGACTTTTGATCTCTTAGGACTGACGGCCACCTCGGCAAATTGATCGGAAGTCTAGGAGTGAGGATTAATCCTTTAGTTATGAACTCAGCTCATTCTGCACATAGTGATGTGTTTTCCTGAGCAAAAGCCTGGATAATCAGTCCCTTCTATTTGCGAATGGATTTATAAATCAAAGTGTGAGAAGGAGAGATTCTAGTTTGGTTTTTTTTTTTGTCAAGGCTCTGATTTTGGTTGGTTTGGGGTTTTTTTGGTATCTAAACTGCTTTGGGTAGAACTTTCTTGTCTGGAGGTGTCTAAATCTCTTTTTAAAAAGACTGATTATCCAGGCTTTTGTTCACGAAAACACATCACTATGGGCAGAATGATCTGAGTTCATAACTAAAGGATTAATCCTCACTCCTAGACTTCCGATCAATTTGCCGAGGTGGCCGTCAGTCCTAAGAGATCAAAAGCCAGTTCTGCTGATATTTCTAAGGGCTCACTAGGTGCCAGGCACTGTACTAAGCATTCTTCCTCCATTTAAGTGATTAAAACAGGTTTTTTGACCTGTGATCAATGCCGCAGTGTAAAACGTTCACAGGGCAGTCTAACCTAGGGAGGTAGCATGGGCTTCAATCCAAGGAACTTGAAAAGGCGCATCTCTCTCTGAAACTCTTCCCCTCACCTCTTCCCTCCAGGATTCTGATGGTGGTGGCATTTGGCTGTATCACACAAATGCTAAGGATTCGCTTTGGCACTTAAGAATGTGTTTCCCAACCGTTTCCATTCAACAGCGGTCTTTGGAGCCCATCACACAACAATACATGCCAACTAAGCCTGTTGTAAGCAGGTGGTGGGGAGGGAGTTAATAATAATAAGCTTTGTGGTACTTGTAAAAGCGCTGCGTTTTTTAAATTGTATTTGTTAAGCGTTGGGGTAGATAAAAGTTAATCAGCTAATCTGTCCCAACATGGTAATCACAGTCTAAATAGGAGGGAGTAGGAGTTAATCGCCATTTTACAGACAAGGTAACTGAGGCACGGCAGAGTTAAGTGACTTGCTCAAGGTCACCCTCATATGTTTTGTTTTGTTGTCTGTCTTCCCCTTCTAGACTGTGAGCCCGTTGTTGGGTAGCGATTGTCTCTGTTGCTGAATTGTACTTTCCAAGTGCTTAGTACAGTGCTCTGCGCACAGAAAGCGCTCAATAAATACGATTGAATGAATGAATGAAGCGAATCTCCATTTTGTAGTTGAGGGAACCAAGGAACAGAGAGCCAGGGTTCTAATTTCTGTTCTGCCACTTGTCTGCTGTGTGAACTTGGGCAAGTCACTCAACTCTTCCGTGCCTCATTTGCCACATCTGTAAAATGGGGATTAAGATTGGGAGCTCTGTGTGGGACAGGGACAGTACCCAACCCGATTATCTCGTGACTACCCCAGAATTTAATAGAGCCCCCGGTACATAGTAAGCGCTTAACAAAACCCATTTCTAAAAAAATCACACCAAAAAACCCACTGAGGCGGAGTGGCTTGCCCAAGGTGACCCGGCCAGAAAGTGGATGAGTCGGGATTCAAACTCAGGTTCTCTGACCCCCAGGCCCACACTCTTTCCACTAGATCGAGCCTGCTGTTGGGTAGGGACTGTCTCTATATGTTACCAACCTGTACTTCCCAAGCGCTTAGTACAGTGCTCTGCACACAGTAAGTGCTCAATAAATACGATTGAATGAATGAATGAATAGATCACACTGCTTCTAGATTATGTGCATTGATTCCAGGACCCCAGAGTTCACCGAGAGATTAATCTTTATCAGCCGTGCCTTTTGGCTGTTACTAGACTGGTAGGTACATAGGAGTGGAGAGGGGGAAGAATTGGGCTACGTAGGGGTTAGGAAAATAATATTTTCAAATAGAACAAGAAGTTTCAGATGACCAACTGCGGCAACATAAGCAGGGTGGAGACCTACGCAAATCATTTCATTTCCCGACAAGGCAGGGAACTGATGCGTCTGTCTGTGTCCTTGGGATCTGTACGTTTATTAACCTCCCTGTCGACTGCTCTTAGGGCAGAAAAACACCGGCCCATCTGGTTTCACTGAACACGTTCTCACGTACTAGTACAAGATGTATTACTTGGATCAGCCAGGGAATGGTCGGTCCATTTTCGTCTGATTCTTCTTCTGCTTAATTGCGAGGGACTTGGGGAGCCCTGTGAAGAAAGAGAAGACATTTCTGTGAGAGGCCGCCTTCCTTGTTTCCCCTACCGCTGGCCTGTGACCAGCTGGGGCTTCTGAGAATTAGAGCAGCAGCGTGGCTCAGTGGAAAGAATCAGAGGTCATGGGTTCTAATCCCAGCTGTGTGACTTTGGGCAAGTCACTTAACTTCTCTGTGCCTCGGTTACATCATCTGTAAAATGGGGATTAAGACTGTGAGCCCTACATGGGACAACCTGATAACCTTGTATCCCCCCCCAGCACTTAGAACAGTGCTTTGAACATAGTAAGTGCTTAACAAATGGCATTATTATTATTATTATTATTAGTAGTAGTAGTAGTAATATGCTGGCCATCTAAATATGTGTGGAAAAAAGTCACCGACGTGACAGTGAAAAGCAGAGTTGCAAATACATGTTTGCTGAGCCCGACTCCTGTTTATGTAAAATAATAATAATGATGATGATATTTGTTAAGAGCTTACTATGTGTCAAACACTGTTCTAAGCGCTGGGGCAGATACAAGGAAATCGGGTTGGACACAGTCCCTGTCTCACCTGGAGTTCACAATTCTAATCCCCATTTTCCAGATGAGGTAACTGAGGCCTGGAGAAGTGAATTCACTTGCCCAAGGTCACACACAGAGCTCATTTGAGCTCACCGTGGGTAGGGATTGTCACCGTTTATTATTATATTGTACTTTCCCAAGCACTTAGCCCTGTGGTCTGCACACAGCAAGCGTGTAATAAATATGATTGAATGAATAATAATAAAAACAATAATGATGGTATAGCACTTAGCACTGTGGTCTGCACAGAGTAAGCTTGTAATAAATATGATTGAATGAATAATAATAAAAACAATAATGATGGTATAGGTTAAGCGCTTACTATATGCCATGCACTGTTTTAAACGCTGGCTAACTAGGTGCGACCCTGCTTAGCTGCCGAGATCAGACAAGATCGGGAACATTCAGGGGGGCGTTTTCAGGGACGGTGGAAGCACTTGGGAAGACCTGAGCTGGCTTTAGTTTTGGGAACTTGAGGTCCATCTTCTAATCGTCTTGCTCGTTCAAAGGCAGTGTAGCTGAAGTCAAATTCCGGACAAAAGACAGAGGCTCGACTACATTCACAACTGCCAGCATGGCTTAGGGGAAAAAGCCCTGCCTTGGGAGTTAGAGGTCGTGGGTTCTAATCTCGGCTCCACCACTTGTCAGCTGTGTGACTTTGGGCAAGTCGCTTCACTTCTCTGGGCCTCAGTTCCCTCATCTGTAAAATGGGGATGAAGACTGTGAGCCCCACGAGGGACAACCTGCTTACCTTGTATCTACCCCAGCGCTTAGAACAGTGCTTGGCACATAGTAAGCACTTAAAAATACCATCATCAACATCAAGTGCCGCAGTAGAAGTTGAGGAGAGCCAAGGTGTTTGGTCTGGGGGTCTTCTAGACTGTGAGCCCACTGTTGGGTAGGGACCGTCTCTATACGTTGCCAACCTGTACTTCCCAAGTGCTTAGTACAGTGCTCTGCACACAGTAAGCACTCAGTAAATACGATTGATTGATTTAAGACGATGGAACAATATGCCTACCATCTTGTGTCGATTGAATTAACCAGGAGTCCTGGTTCTCAAGCCATTGTGATCTGCCTTTCCAAAACATAGGGGCTAGATTCAACATAATCCCAACTCCTCCATTTATCTGCTGGGCGACCTTAGGCAAGTTCCTTTATTCAATCATATCTATTGAGTACTTACTGTGTGCAAAGCACTGTACTAAGCGCTTGGGAGAGTACAACAACAGACACTCAAATTCTGTACCCACAATGAGCTCACAGTCTAGTCACTTCACTTCTCTGGGCCTCAGTTCCCTCATCTATAAAATGGGGATTGAGACTGTGAGCCCCACGTGGGACAGGGACTGTATCCAAATCGATTTGCTTGTATCCCCTCCAGTGCTTAGCACAGTGCCTGGTGCATAGGAAGCACTTAACAAATACCATTATTATTATTACTATTTTCTGTGATTCCAGAAATCATTATCTCCCTCTCTAGACTGTAAGCTTCTTGTGGGCAGGGAGTGTATCTATCTACTCTATTTTATTCTACTCTTCCAGGCGCTTCGAACAATGCTCCGCACACAGTAAGCACTCAATAAATGCTATTGACTGTTTTTTTTTAATTGCATTTTTTAAACACCTACTCTGTGTCAGATACTGTATTAAGCACTGGGGTAGATACAAGCTTATCATGTTGGACACAGTTCCTGTCCCACATGGGGCTCACAGTCTTAATCTTCATTTTACAGATGCGGTAACTGAGGCACAAAGAAGTTAAATGACTTGCCCTAGGTCACACAGCAGACAACTGGTAGAGCCAGGATTAGATCCCAGGTCCCCTGACTCCCAGATTGATTGATTAATCATCCTGTCAATTGTCAATTGAAGTGTGTGTAAATTATTTGCTTTTTTTTTTAATGGTATCTCAACTTCTTACTCTGTATCAATCACTTTTATAAACACTGGGGCAGATACAAGTTAATCAGGCTTGTCAGGTGTTCCCATATGGGGCTCACAGTCTAAATTGGAGGGAGGAGGTTTTAATTCTCATTTTATATATGAGGGAACTGAAGCCCAGAGAAGTGATTTACCCAAGGTCACACAGCAGACAGTTGGCAGAGTCGTGATTAGAACTCAATCCTCTGAATCCCAGGCCTGTGCATTTTCCATAAGCCACACTGCTCTCTCTCCTTTCCCCTTCTTGCCCTTGTCTCTATCCCTAATGACGTAGACCCTGAGCCCCATGCAGGACAGGGAATGGGTCATTCATTCATTCAATCATATTTATTGAGCGCTTACTGTGTGCAGAACACTGTACTAAGCGCTTGGAAAGTACAATCTGGCAGCAAATTGAGACAATCCCTAGCCGACAATGGGCTTATAGCCTAGAAGATGGGCTCACGGACTCCAACCTGATAACCTTGTATCTAGCCCAGCGCTTGGAACAGAAAGCACTTAGTAAATGTAAGCACTTAGTAAGCACTTAGCAAATGTTAGGTTGGAAAGGAGCTGGCCAGAGAAGGTCATGGGTCAATGGTACGGTGAGAAAAATATACCCTGGCCCCTCCTTGGACCAAGAATCCTTCTCAGCTTGCTAATGCCTCAGTGGGTCAGCTCTGTTGCATCACTGTCATCAGATCACTGAGGTCACCAGACTGGAATAGGAAATAAAAATAATTGTGGTGTTCGTTAAGCATTCCTTCATTCATTTAATCGTATTTATTGAGCACTTACTGTGTGCAAAGCACTGTACTAAACGCTTGGGAGAATACAACAACAAAACAGACCCATTTCCAGCCCACAACCAACTCACTGTCTAGAAGGGGATGCAGACCTTAATACAAATAAATGAATAAGTTACAGATACATTCATATGAGCTGTGGTTATAAATAAATAAATAAGTTACAGATACATTCATATGAGATGTGGTGAGAAGCATTTACTCTATGCAAAGGACTGTATTAAGCTCTGGGGCCTTGTCTTATGCTGTTGAGTCATTTCTGCCCCAAAGCGACTTCATGGACACAAATCTCCCAGAACACCTGACTCTCCACCTGCAATTTTTCTGGTATTATATCAGAGAATTTTCTTGGTAAAAATATGGAAGGGGTTCACCACGGCCTCCTTCCACGAACTAAACTTGAATTTCCACCCTCAACTGTCCCCCGTGCAGCTGCTGCCCAGCACGGGTGAGTTTTGACTTGTAGCAGATTGCCTGCCACTCTCTAGCCACTGCCCAATTTGTTGCCAATTTGTACTTCCCAAGCGCTTAGTACAGTGCTCTGCACATAGTAAGCGCTCAATAAATACGATTGATGATGATGCCCAAGCTAGGACTGGAATGGACGGGCCTCTACTTGACTCTCCCTCCCGTAGTCGAGACTGGTAGAGGACTGGAAACTCTCCAAGTGCGACCCTGAGAGGGGAAGTTGTGGGGTAGATAGAGCCTAGTCAGCTAAGACTAGAGAAGCAGCTAAGATAGAGAAGCAGCGTGGCTCAATGGAAAGTGCCCGGGCTTTGGAGTCAGAGGTCGTGGGTTCAAATCCTGACCCCACCAATTGTCAGCTGTGTGACTTTGGGCAAGTCACTTCACTTCTCTGGGCCTCGGTTCCCTCATCTGTAAGACTGTGAGCCCCCCGTGGGACAACCTGACCACCTTGTAACCTCCCCAGTGCTGAGAACAGTGCTTTGCACATAGTAAGTGCTTAATAAATGCCATTATTATTATTATTATTATTACTGCACACTGACTATGTGAGATGGTTCATCCCTAGCCATGAGAATGGGCAACCTTCTCCTCCCCACAATTTTCTCATCACAGTGGACAGCACCACCATTCTCTCATCAACCGTGATATGATCCTTGCGTGGCTCAGTGGAAAGAGCCCGGGCTTTGGAATCAGAGGTCCTGGGTTCAAATCCCAGCTCCGCCGATTGTCAGCTGTGTGACTTTGGGCAAGTCACTTCACTTCTCTGGGCCTCAGTTCCCTCATCTGGAAAATGGGGATTAAAACTGCGAGCCTCCCGTGGGACAACCTGATCACCTTGTAACCTCCCCAGCGCTTAGAACAGTGCTTTGCACATAGTAAGCACTTAACAAATACCATCATTATTATTATAAAGCACAGTCCCTGTCCCACAAGAGGCTCAAAGTCTATATAAGACAGAGGACAGGTATTGAATTCCCATTGTTGTATTGTACACCATTTGTTGTATTGTACTCTCCCAAGAGCTTAGTACAGTGCTCTGCACGCAAGTGCTCGATAAATACAATTGATTGATTGAGGAAACTGAGGAAAAGTTAAATGACTTGTCCAAGGTCACACAGCAGGCAAGTAGCAAACCTGGGATTTGAGCCCCAGGTATTCCACCTCCCAGGTCTGTGTGCTTTCCATGAGTCCTTGCTGCTTCCCAAATAGTGTATCGTTGTGTACGTTCCGCATAAATTTGATCATTCCGATAGGCAGAGTTCATTTGATCGGTCTAGCTGACACAGTGGGTGACTCAGGGGCACCTACTGGAACTTGAGAGAGGAGGGATCCAAAAACAAACAGAACTAAGCATAATAATAATGATAATCATCATCATCATGATGGCATTTGTTAAGTGCTTACTATGTGCAGAGCACTGTTCTAAGCGCTGGGGAGGTTACAAGGTGATCAGGTTGTCTCCCGGGGGGCTCACAGTCTTAATCCCCATCTTACAGATGAGGTAACTGAGGCCCAGAGAAGTTAAGTGACTTGCCCAAAGGCACACAGCTGACAAGTGGCAGAGCCAGGATTTGAAGCCATGACCTCTGACTCCAAAGTCCCGGCTCTTTACACTGAGCCATGCTGCTCCAATGATAATGATAATACTTGTTAATAATAATAATAATAATAATGACATTTATTAAGCGATTACTATGTGCAAAGCACTGTTCTAAGCGCTGGGGAGATTACAAGGTGATCAGATTGTCCCATGGAGGGCTCACAGTCTTCATCCCCATCTTACAGATGAGGTAACTGAGGCCCAGAGAAGTGAAGTGATGTGCCCAAAGTCACACAGCTGACAAGTGGCGGAGCCGGGATTTGAACCCATGACCTCTGACTCCAAAGCCCGGGCTCTTTTCCATTGAGCCATGCGGCTTTTCATGCTCAGTATGTGCCAGGCACTGTACTAAGCATTGAGGTGGATACAAGCAAATTGAGTTGGGCACAGTGCCTGTCCCACGTGGGGCTCACAGTCTCAATCCTCATTTTACAGATCAGGTAACTGAGGACTAGAAAAGTGAAGTGACTTGCCCATGGTGGAGAAGCAGCGTGGCTCAGTGGAAAGAGCCCGGGCTTTGGAGTCAGAGGTCAGGGGTTCAAATCCCGGCTCCGCCACTCATCTGCTGGGTGACCTTGGGCAAGTCTGGGCCTCAGTTCCCTCATCTGTAAAATGGGGATGAAGACTGTGAGCCCCACGTGGGACAATCTGATCACCTTGTATCTCCCCAGCGTTTAGAACAGTGCTTTGCACATAGTAAGCGCTTAACAAATACTATTATTATTATTGTTATTGTTATTATTATCATTATTATTATTATTATTATTATTGTCACACAGCAGCAGACAAGTGGTAGAGCTGGGATTAGGAGCCAGTTCCTTTTGCTTCCCAGGCCCGTGCTATATCTCCGATGCCATGCTGCATTTTTCAACTTTGTCCAGTGGTTGAGGAGGGGGGTAGTCATTCAGTCAGTCAGTCAATTGTATTTATTGAACGCTTCCTGTGGGCAGAGCACTGTGCTAAGTGCTTGAAAGATTAAGATATAATATAACAGATACATTCCCTACCTACAATGAGTTTACAGGTGGGGGTCAGGGTTGCCAAGGGCAGTTCTACAGCCAGGATGATTGGCATGCCCCAAAAGTGTTGGGATCATCATCATCATCATCAATCGTATTTATTGAGCGCTTACTGTGTGCAGAGCACTGTACTAAGCGCTTGGTAAGTACAAATTGGCAACATATAGAGACAGTCCCTGCCCAACAGTGGGCTCACGGTCTAAAAGGGGGAGACAGAGAACAAAACCAAACATACTAACAAAATAAAATAAATAGAATAGATATGTACAAGTAAAATAAATAAATAAATAAATAGAATAAGAAATATGTACAAACATATATACATATATACAGATGCTGTGGGGAAGGGAAGGAGGTAAGATGGGGGGATGGAGAAGGGGACGAGGGGGAGAGGAGGGAAGGGGCTCAGTCTGGGATCAGTTGAGTCACTGAAGGGAGAGTTAGTGATGGAGAAAGGAGAGTTAGGGGTGTTGGACGGTCTATCCTTAACCATGAATCAGTCAGTCATATTTATTGCACACTTATTGTGTGCAGAGCACTGTATCAAACACTTGGGAGAGTATAATTGAAGAATACGACAGAGAAGCAAGCCGCATGGCACGGTGGATACAGCAGGGCCGGGGATTCAGAAGGTTATGGGTTCTAATTCCGGCTCCACCACTTGTTTGTTGTGGGACCTTTCATTCAGTCATTCAATCGTATTTATTGAGCGCTTACTGTGCGCAGAACTAAGCGCTTGGGAAGTCCAAGTTGGCAACATATACAGTCCCTACCCAACAGAAGGTTGACAGTCTAGAAGGGGGAGACAGAGAACAAAACATATTAACAAAATAAAATAAATAGAATAAATATGTACAAATAAAATAGAGTAATAAATATGTCCAAACATATATACATATATACAGATGATGCTTTGCTTCTCTGGGCCTCAGTTATCACATCTGTATGAGAAGCAGCGTGGCTCAGCGGAAAGAGCCCGGGCTTTGGAGTCAGAGGTCATGGGTTCGAATCCCAGCTCCGCCACATGTCTGCTGTGTGACCTTGGGCAAGTCACTTAACTTCTCTGAGCCTCATCTTTAAAATGGGGATTAAGACTGTGAGCCTTCCGTGGGACAACCTGATCACCTATCCCCTCCAGCTCTTAGAACAGTGCTTTGCACATAGTAAGCGCTTAACAAATGCCATTATTATTATCTGTAAAACGGGGATTGAGATTGTGAGCCCCACATGGGACAGGGACTGTGTTCAACTCTATTTGCCTGTATCTACCCCAGCGCTTAGTACGGTGCCTGGCACATAGTAGGTGCTTAACAACTATCATCATTATTGTTGGACAGACACATTCCCTGCCCACAGTGAGCTCACAGTCTAGAAGGGAAGACAGACACTATTATAAATAAATAAATTATAGTTATGTACAAAAATGAGTGCTGTGGGGCTAAGAGGGGGTAGTGATCTAAGTCAAGGCAATGCAGAAGGGAGTGGAAGAAAAGGAAAAGAGGCCTTACTTAGGGAGGGCCTCTCGGAGAAGACATACTTTCAACAAGGTTTGAAGGTGGGGAGAGTAATTGTGTATTGGATATAATAATAATAATGGTATTTAAGTGCTTACTATGTGTTGGGTACTCTACTAAGTCCTGGGGTAGATACAAAAAAGTTGGGTTGGACACAGTCCCTATTCATTCATTCATTCATTCAATTTTATTTATTGAGTGCTTTTATTTATTTATTTATTGTATTGTGTTTACAATATAATATTTATTGTATTGTGTATTGTATTGTATTGTGTATTTATTGTATTGTGTTTAAAGTACAATATTTATTGTATTTATTTTAGCATATTTATTGTGTACAGAACCCTGTACTAAGCACTTGGGAACTACAAGTCGGCAACATATAGAGACGGTCCCTACCCGACAACGGGCTCACAGTCTAGAATCGTGGGACTCACAGTCTAGAAGCGTGGGACCCCCAGTCTCGGTCCCCATTTTACAGAGAGGTGACCGAGGCCCAGAGAACTGAACTGACTTGTCCAGGGTCACACAGCAGACAAGTGGCGGAGCAGGGATTAGAACACACGACATCTGATGGGATGACTGAGCCCGTTCTTTCCTCTCCCCCTCGTCCCCCTCTCCATCCCCCCCATCTTACCTCCTTCCCTTCCCCACAGCACCTGTATATATGTATATATGTTTGTACATATTTATTACTCGATTTATTTTACTTGTACATATCTATTCTATTTACTTTATTTTGTTAGTATGTTTGGTTTTGTTCTCTGTCTCCCCCTTTTAGACTGTGAACCCACTGTTGGGTAGGGACTGTCTCTATATGTTGCCAACTTGTACTTCCCAAGCGCTTAGTACAGTGCTCTGCACACAGTAAGCGCTCAATAAATACAATTGATTGATTGATTGATAGGAGGGAGGGTGTTTCAGGCCAGAGGCAGGACGTGGGTGAGAGGTCGGCGGTGAGGTAGATGGGATGGAGGTACAGAGAGTAGGCTGGTATGAAAAGAGAGAAGTGTGCTGGCTGTAGTAGGAGAGAAGCAAGGTGAGGTAGGAGGGGGCCAGGGGATTGGTGAGGGCAGGTGTCCAGCAGGGCGACCAGTACATAGTTCCTCCGAGAGCCCCGGGGCTACTATTGGAGGCAGAGTCCTGGACTGGCTGGAGCTGAGCCAGGGTGGGTCACTAGGGAGCTGATGTTCTTACTCCTTTTTTCTAGGTCATGCTGCTGGGTAGCTGCATTTTCAGTAGTTACAAGAATGCTTTGTTTTTACTGACTCTTCCTCTCCTCCCAAACCACTGGGGGACACGGAGAATGTCTGCCGGAGGACCTTAAAATGTGCAACTTTCCATTTTAGTGAGCTGCGACTGGTATTTCTCTAGCTTTTGCAGTCCTTTCTTTTTGCGCGTTAGGGGAAAGGGGAGTTACTCTGATACTTAAGCATATATACATATGTCTGTCCTTGGATTTCGACTATGAGTTCAGGAGCTGGTTAGGGATCTATAATGAGAGCGGGAAAATGTTTATAATCTACCCCCAAATCGATTCTCTTATTTATTTGGGGGAGCCTATGATTGAGTCCTGAACCCCAGTAAAGTAAATCATTCATGGATTGTGGTCCTTGGAGAACCAGGCTCTAGGATTCATTCATTCATTCAATCGTATTTATTGAGCGCTTACTGTGTGCAGAGCACTGTACTAAGTGCTTAGGTTGCCCGGGGAGTAGTGAATCTGGATCAACCTTCTGATTTGTGTTCCTGGCCGATCTCTAGCATTTTCTTGGGTCTCACTTAACAAATGAGGATGAGGCCAGCTGACATCTTTGGGGACCACAGGATTCCCCATTTGGCTTCCTTTGGGGTTCCCGGAATTCCCAGCTTGGAACTAAGACAGGAAGGGCCGCTGGGTCCTTATGTCTATGGTGGCTGGGTGGACTGTTTCCATTCCTGAAGATTGCAAACGTCAAGTGGAAAATGAGTTGTGTCCCTCTGGGTGTCACTGAAAATGGACTCTGTGGTGTGGATAGGAAAGTTTCCCTCAGATTTTCATTTTTTTTTTAATTTTGTCATGATTTATCGAGCCCTTAGTATGTGCTAGACACTGTATTAAGCACTGAGATAGATTCAAGTTACTCAACTTGGACACAGTGCCTGTCCTACATGGAGTTCACAGTCTGCATCCACGTTTTACAGATGAGGTAACCAAGGCCCAGAGAAGCTAATTGATTTAATAATAATAATAATAATAATAATGCAATAATGCCATTTGTTCACTCATTCATTCCATCATATTTATTGAGCGCTTACTGTGTGCAGAGCGCTGTACTAAGTGCTAAGCACTTACTACTTACAAAGCACTATTCTAAGTGCTGGGGAGGATACAGGGTGATTAGGCCTGTGCTCTTATTTCCTAAGCATTTTAAGAAACAGTGATATTTGGACTTTTGATGGCCAGAATTCTGTCACTTCCCTTTGATAATTCCTAGCTTAATTCATTCATATTTGTTGAGCACTTACCTTGTACAGAGCACTGTACTAAGTGCTTGGGAGAGTATAGTATAACAGTAAGCGGACACATTCCCCGCCCACAACAGCTTACAGTCTAGCCTAAGGAATCCTAGAGTAGGATGCCTCTAAAGACAGAAGTTTCAAGAGTAAGAGGTGACCAAGGATTTTTATTCTATCTCACCTTAAACCCCCAAATCTCTGAATAAGCAACGAGGATCAATAATAATAATAATAATAATAATAATAATAATAATAATAATAATGGCATTTGTTAAGCGCTTACTACGTGCAAAGCACTGTTCTAAGAGCTGGGGGGGATACAATGTGATCAAGTTGTCCCACGTAGGGCTCACAGTCTTAATCTCCATTTTTACAGATGAGGTAACTGAGGCTCAGAGAAGTTAAGTGACTTGCCCAAGGTCACACAGCAGACTTGTGGTGGAGTTGGGATTCGAACCCATGACCTCTGAGCCACGCTGCTTCTCTATGTATCTGGATGATCAGATCTGGAAGTACAGGATACAGCATTCTCATCTCTGGCAAGTGAGAGCAGAGCAATTATACTGTGGGATTCACCGGAAGTTGTATGAGTCTCTGTCGTCAATTATAGTGGAATTAGACATCTAAATCAGCATGGCCTAGTGGAAAGAACACAACACTAGGAGTCAGAAGACCTGGATTCTAATCTCCCACTTTCATTCATTCATTCAATCGTATTTATTGAGCGCTTACTCTCTGCAAAACACTGTACTAAGCGCTTGGGAAGTACAAGTTGGCAACATATAGAGACGGTCCCTACCCAACAGTGGGCTCACAGTCTAGAAGGGGGAGACAGACAACAAAACAAAACATATTAACAAAATAAAATAAATAGAATAAATATGTACAAATAAAATAAATAGAGTAATAAATTTGTACAAACATATATACATACATACAGGTGCTGTGGGGAGGGGAAGGAGTTAAGGCGGAGGAGATGCGGAGGGGGAGGAGGGGTAGAGGAAGGAGGTGGTGCAGTCTGGGAAGGCCTCCTGGAGGAGGTGAGCTCTCAGTAGGACTTTGAAGGGAAGCCACTTCTGCCCCTCTGTCTGGTTTTTTGACCTCGGCCAAGCCACTTAACTTCTCTGTGCCTCCACTTCTTCATATCTTCTTCCTTTTATTTAGACTGTGAGCCCCACGTGGGTCAGGGATTGTGTCTATCCCAGTGTTTAGCGCAGCACCTAGTATAGCAGTGTGGCCTAGAGGGTTGAACATAGGCCTGGGAATCAGAAGGGCTGGGTTCTCATCCTGGCTCTGCTACTTCTCTGCTGTGTGACTTTGGGAGAGACACTTCACTTCTCTGGGCCTCGGTTACCTTATCTCTAAAAGGAGGATCAGGACCGTGAGTCCCTTGGGGGACAGGGACTGTGTCCTACCCGATTTGCTTGTATCCACCCCAGCGCTTAGTTCAGCGCCCGGCACATAGAAAGCACTTGACAAACACCACAATTATTATTAGTAGTACAATGTTTGGCCCAAGCAGCATGGCTCAGTGGAAGGAGCAGGGCTCTGCAGTCGGAGGTCACGGGTTCAAATTCCGGCTCCGCCAATTGTCAGCTGTGTGACTTCGGGCAAGTCACTTAAGTTCTCTGTGCCTCAGATACCTCATCTGTAAAATGGGGATTGACTGTGAGTCCCCCGTGGGACAACCTGATCACCTTGTAACCTCCCCAGCGTTTAGAACAGTGCTTTGCACATAGTAAGAGCTTAATAAATGCCATTATTATTATTATTGTTATTATTAACAGATACCATTACAATGTCATCCAGTCTATTCCTCTCTCGGTAGATAGGATTGCATCCTAACCTCTCTGTAAAGACTGTTCGCTACCTGTTTATGTAGACCATAATGAGGCAAAGCCACCCAACCCAGAACTCTGTTTCAACAGAGTCGAATGTCCCAGGACGTTTATAGGAACTGTATACTGGTTGCGTTCATGGTTGCCATCGGCCTCCCTGATTCTTCTCCTCTCTATTCATAACGTTTCCTCCAGTGACCCCTTCTGAACCCTTCATCCACTGAAAATGTTAACTCTTTTTGAGACTCCTAGCCTCCCTTAATTTTACCCTCTCAAATCATCATCAAACGTATTTACTGAGCGCTTACTGTGTGCAGAGCACTGGACTAAGCGCTTGGGAAGTACAAGTTGGCAACACATAGAGACAGTCCCTACCCAACAGTGGGCTCACAGTCTAAAAGAATAAATAGATAAATAGTCTCAAATCAATCAGTGGTATTAATTAATAATGATGGCATTTATATAAGTGCTTACTGGGTGCAAAGCACTGTTCTAAGTTCTGGGAAGGTTACAAGGCGATCAGGTTGTCTCACGGGGGGCTCACAGCCTTAATCCCCATTTTACAGATGAGGTAACTGAGGCCCAGAGAAGTTAAGTGACTTGCCCCAAGTCACACAGCTGACAATTGGCGGAGCTGGGATTTGAACCCATGACCTCTGACTCCAAAGCCCGGGCTCTTTCCACTGAGCCACGCTGCTTCTCTATTAATTGAGCACTTACCATGTGCAGAGCAGTGACCTAAGCGCTTGGGAGAGTACAGTACCTCAGAGTCGATCAACATAATCCCTGCCCACAAGGAATTTACAGTCTAGAGGGAAGAGTTTACCAAAGAAGATGATTCCAGAATTTTCTTTAGTAAGACTGTCTCACAATCACTAATCAGGAAGTGCTCCTTCATCTGGTTCAAATGAACAATTTAAGTTCATTAATTCATTCATTTATTCAGTCATATCTATTGAACACTTACTGTGTGCAGAGTGCTGTACTAAGTGCTTGGGAGAGTTCGATAAATTCAATACCTCTTGCCTTCCCACTGGGAAAAACAGAGAAAACTCTCAACGTGACTTGTCTAGTAACTTCATGTTCTCTGAAAATCATGTCCCCCCAACAGTAGCCTCCTATGTTGCAGACAAAAATAACCTCAGCCCTTTGGGCTTTCCTCTAGGGGCCATTTCTTTAATTATTTGCTGATTTTCCTTTAGCTCATCCTGACACCTATCCTCCATATCACCGTTCAGTCGTGGGATCTGAACCCGGTACTCACAGTATGGAAAGCAGCATGGGAAGTCAGAAGGTAATGGGTTTTAATCCTGGCTCTGCTGTGTGACCTTAGGCAAGTCACTTCACTTCTCTGGGCCTTAGTTATCTCATCTGCAAATTGGGGATCAAGACTCTGAGCCCCAAGCGGGACAGGGACTGTCTCCAAACCAATTTGCTTGTATCCACTCCAGCACTTCAAATAGTGCCATGCACATAGTAAGCGCTTAACAAATACCATTATTATTATTATTACTCATAGGTGAACTTCAATGTTAGTGCTGTCTTCTTTGAATACAAAGGCAATTGTATATAGAGCAGTGGTAATCAATCGATGACATTTATTGCCTGCTTACTAAGTGCAGAACGCCTTACTAAGAGCTTGGGAGAGTACAAGAAAACGGAGTTGGTCGAAGAGTTGGTAATTGGAGAAACAGCATGGCCTAGTGGATGGAGCACAGGCCTTGGAGTCGAAAGGATATGGGTTCTAATCCTGGCTCTACCACATGTCTGCTATGTGACCTTGGTCAAGTCCCTTAACTTCTCTGTGCCTCAGTTACGTCATCTGTAAATGGGGATTAAGATTGTGAACCCCATGTGGGACAGGGACTGCATCCAACCCGAATTGCTCGTATCCACTCCACCACTTCAAACAGTGCCTGGCACATAGTAAGCGCTTAAGGAATACCACAGTAATCATTATCATAATAATAATAATGACATTTATTAAGCACTTACGATGTGCAAAGCACTGTTCTACATGCTGGGGAGGTTACAAGGTGATCAGGTTGTCCCACAGCCTTAATCCCCATTTTACAGATGAGGTCACTGAGGCACAGAGAAGTAAAGTGACTTACCCAAAGTCACACAGCTGACAATTAGTGGAGCCAGGATTTGAATGCATGACCTCTGACTCCAAAGCCCGTGCTTTTTCCACTGAGCCACACTGCTTCTCATCATCATCATCTTGTTCCCTGTCCACAAGGAGCCTCCGGTCTAGCGGAACGCCCAAACCCTCTAAATAGCTGCAAGACCCAGATCTTACCAAAACACCTCAAATCCTGCAGGAGAAACAGTTTCAGCTGTATAATCGATGGGAGCCAGACACAGCGTCAAATGATAAGGCAGGATCATCAAAGGGAGGTCTGGGTCTCTAGACTGTAAGCTCATTGTGGGCAGGGAATATGTCTGTTTATTCTTTCTTATATTCTTCCAAGCAATTAGTACAGTGCTCTGCACAGAGTAAGTGCTCAATAAATACGATTGAATGAATGAGTGAATGGGAATGCGGGCAGGCAAAGGCACTGAAGCGGAATCATCACTTCTTCACAATTTTGCAGGGTAGAGCATGGGGAGAGATAGACGACAACAGGATACCCAGTCGTCTACTCTAAGATGAGTTGAAATGAGGAATTTGTAAGCCACTGGGATGGAAGATTCACTGATGTGGCCCAGCTGAGACTCAGGAACCAGGAATCCGACTCTACTAGCATACAGCATTAAGGAAAAGGGTTCCTCTCTTAGAGTAGGGACTGCAAGAAGATGGTAATAATGGTGGTGTTTGTTAATAATAATGATGGCATTTAAGTGCTTACCATGTGCCAAGCTCTGTTTTAAGCACTGGGGGGATAGAAGGTGATCAGGTTGTCCCACGTGGGGCTCACAGTCTTCATCCCCATTTTACAGATGAGGTAACAGAGGCACAGAGAAGTTAGGCGACTTGCCCAAGGTCACGCAACTGACAAGCGGCGGAGCTGGGATTTGAGCCCATGACCTCTGACTCCCAAGCCCATGCTCTTTCCACTGAGCCATGCTGCTTGTCTCAGCACTGTATTAAACGCTGGGGTAGATACCAGATAAAAGGTCAGCCACAGTCCCTTGCTACTACATCCCATTTGGATCAATCAATCAGTCAGTTGTGTTTATTGAGCCCTTACTGTGTGCAGAGTACCATACCAAGTGCTTGGGAGAGTACAGATGAAGAAACTGAGGCACAGACAAGTGAAATGACTTGCCCAGGGCTACCCAGCAGGCAAGTGGCCAAATCGGGATTAGAACCCAGGTCCTCTGGTTTCTAGGCCTGTGCTCTTTAATGGAAGATGGAATTAGGCTCTCTAATTAGTACATGTCACAGCAGAGAATAGGACAACTTTGGATCATGTGTATAGTGTGTAAAGAAGTGTGGTTGCACAGCTATCTTTTCAGTCCCACTTTCACACATGGATTAAATCTCATCATTAGAAGCATCATCTTCATTCATGAAAGACAGCATATGTTCTCCATCTCCTGTCTGTCTGTGTGTCTCTGTCTCTCTCCCTCTCCCCCTCTCTCTTCTGCCACACTCCTTCTCCACATGGGAGATAATTATTTCTCAGTTTTGACCCACCCTTGTCATATTGATGTGGCATATTTGCCTACATAATATCCTGCTTGTTTGTCTTGCTAGAGCATTTTATGAACTGTTTCAGATTTAACTTGCTGGGGATTTTTTTTTCCCCTCCGTAGGCAGAGCCGGACCTGTTCCATCTTATTTTTATGAAGTTTGTTTGGTCCCTCGTGGGTGGCTCAGGGTCACTGAAAGTCACTGGGTCTTAGGGTTGGGGAAGCATTAGAACTGGTTTTGGGAGATGAGGTTTGTTACCTCTAATCCTCCATTCATTCATTCATTCAATTGCATTTATTGAGCACTTACTGTGTGCAGAGCACTGTACTAAGTGCTTGGGAAGTACAAGTCAGCAACATATAGAGATGGTCCCTACCCAACAACGGGCTCACAGTCTAGAAGGGGGAGACAGACAACAAAACAAAGCATGTGGACAGGTGTCAAGTCATCAGAACAAATAGCATTAAAGCTAGATGCACATCATTAACAAAATAAATAGAATAGTAAATATGTACAAGTAAGATAGAGTAATAAATCTGTACAGACATATATACAGGCGCTGTGGGGAGGGGAAGGAGGTAGGACAGGGAGGATGGGGAAAAAGGGGGTTCAGGCTGGGAAGGCCTCTTGGAGGAAGTGAGCTCTCAGTAGGGCTTTGAAGGGAGGAAGAGAGCTAGTTTGGCAGATGTGAGGAGGGAGGGCATTCCGTGCCAGGGGGATGACGTGGGCCGAGGGTCGATGGTGGGACAGGTGAGAACGAGGCCCGGTGAGGAGGTTAGCGGCAGAGGAGCGGAGGGTGCGGGCAGAGGGTGTCAGGTGCTTCCCATGTACTCTGGTTGACCCACGTGGGATGGATTGCCTGGGCAGGTCCACCTGGCCAGCCCAGAGAAGGGTGGGTTATTTCTCCCATCCTGCTTATCCTCCTAAATAAAGGGGGCTGGGTATTCTCAAAATGACTTTTCAGCCTACCTGAGGGGAAACTAAGGTGTTCTCTGAGAATTGCACCTGGAGAGTTTCCAGTCCTCTACCAGTCTTGGCTACAGGAGGGAGAGTCAAGCAGAGACCTGTCCATTCTATTCCTAGCTTGGCCAGTGGCTGGGGATTGGAAGGCAATCTGCTAGAAGCCAAAAACTACCCCCTGTTCTGGGCAGCAGTGACATGGGAGAGAGTCGAGGGCCGAGACTCCTGTTTGCCATATGAAAGGAGGCAATGGTAAAGCACTTCCATATTTTGACCAAGAAAACTGTATGGATGCACTACCAGAATGATTGCAGATGAAGGTGGGGCGTTCCAGGAGAGATTTGTCCACGGATTCACTATGGATAGGAAATGACTCGACACCATAAGAAAGACAAATTTGTTAAGTGCTTACTATGTCAATCAGTCAGTTGTATTTGTTTAGTGCTTACTGTGTGCAGAGCACTGTACTAAGCACTTGGGAGAATACAACAGAAAAATATAAAACACATTCCCTACCCACAATGAGCTTTCAGTCTAGAGGGGGAGATAGGCATTAATATAAATAAGACATATACATAAGTGCTGTGGGGGTGGGATGGGGGATGAGTAGAGGGCTCAAGTCAGGGCAATGCAGAAGGGAGTGGAAGAAAAGGAAAAGAGGACTTAGAGAAGGCCTCTTGGAGGAGATGAGCCTTCAGTAAGACTTTGAAATGGGGGAGAGAAATTGTCTGTCAGATATGAGAAGCAGCGTGGTTCAGTGAGAAGCAGCGTGATTCAGTGGAAAGAGCATGGGATTGGGAATCAAAGGTCAAGGGTTTGAATTCCGGCTCTGCCACTTGTCTGCTATGTGATCTTGGGCAAGCCACTTAACTTCTCTGTGCCTCAGTTATTTCATCTGTAAAATGGGGATGAAGACTGTGAGCCCCACATGGGACAACCTGAACACCTTGTATCCCCCCAGCACTTAGAACAGTGCTTTGCACATAGTAAGCGCTTAACAAATGCCATTATTATTATTATATGAAGAGGGAGGGCGTTCCAGGCCAGAGGTAGGATGTAGGCATGGGGTTGGCGGTGAGATAGACAAAATTGAGGCACAGTAAGGAAGTTAACAGTAGAGGAGAGAAGTTTTCAGGCTGGATTATAGTAGGAGAGTAGCCAGGTGTGGTAGGAGGGGCAAGGTGCTATATTAAGCAGCGGGGCAGATACAAGATAATGAGGTTGGACCTAATCTCTGTCCCATGTGGGGCTCACAGTCTTTTAGTCCCCATTTGATAAACTAGGTTACCGAGGCACAGGAGAAGTGACTTGCTCAAGGTCATAAGTGGTGAAACTAGGATTAGAACCTAGGTCCTCTGACACCCAGGTCTGGGCTCCATCCACAAGGCAATCCTGTTTTGTGGCTGAAACTGCTGCAGGAGCATGCCCACAGTGGCAATCTCACAGCATCGACTAGTGGAAAGAGCCTGGGCCTGGGATTCAGAAGCTCTGGGTTCAGGTCTTGCTTAGGAAAGTCACTTAACAGCTCTCTGCCTCAGTTTCCTCATTTGTAAAATGGGGATTCAATTCCTATTCTTCCTCCTACTTTGAGTATGAGCCCCTTGTGGGGCAAGGACTGTGTCTGATCTGCTCGGCACCTAATAATAATGATGGCGTTCGTTAAGGGTTTGCTATGGGCCAAGCACTGTTCTAAGCACTGGGGTAGATACAAGGTCATCAGGTTGGACGCTTAACAAATCCCACAGTGAGGGTTGTTATTCTCCATGTCTCCCACCATTTCCCGCCTTGCGATTTTCCCCTTTGTGATGGGAAGACACAGGACCGACCGGCTATTTTGATTCCAGGGTGGTAATTCTGGGGATAACGATGCAAAACAAGTGGTGACCGCTAATTCTTCCCAGATGTTGGCCAACATCAGCTTATTCTTCACAGGTCTTTGAAGGGGCAAGGAAGTTAATGACTTGGGAATGAGTATTGAAACGAGTCATCTAAAGCCATCCAAAAATCTTCCATGGCCAGATGTTAATCTTCATTAATCTTTATTAAGAACCCTCAGTTCACTGGGCCCCAGAGTAGAGGGGAGTCAGGGACCCTCTCCAAGTTCTCTAATAATAATGATGGTATTTGTTAAGCACTTACTATGTTTGTTAAGCACTTACTTACATAGTAAGCGCTTAATAAATGCCATTATTATGATTATGTGCAGAGTACTGTTCTAAGCGCTGGGGAGGTTACAAGGTGATCAGGTTGTCCCACATAGGGCTCACAGTTTTAATCCCCATTTTACAGATGAGGTAACTGAGGCATGGAGAAGTTAAATGGCTTGCCCAAAGTCACACAGCTGATAGTTGGTGGAGTCTGGATTTGAACCCATGACCTCTGACTCCAAAGCCCGGGCTCTTAACACTGAGCCACGCTGCTTCTTCTGAGCCTCGCTGCTTTAGGTTCTGGTTACGGGGAAATGAGCAAAATCGGGCTCCCGACTCCAGGATGAATGAAGCTGTGTTGAAGGCAGTGGGTTTACTGGCCGGCTAGAACTCGTACTTCTCAGCGTTGGTTTTAGAGGCAGGCGGGTTTGTTGGATGGAACAGCGTGGCCTAGTAGAAAGAGCACAGGCCTGAGAGTCGGAAGGATATGGGTTCTAATGCCGGCTTTGTCGCTTGTCTGCTGGGTGACCGTGGGCAAATTACTTCGCTTCTCTGGGCCTCAGTTACCTCCTCTGCAAAGTGAGGATTAAGACTACCGTGAGCCCAGTGAGGGACATGGACTGTGTCCAATTTGATGATCTTGTATCTATTCCAGCTCTTAGTGTAGTGCCTGGCACATGGTATAACAGACCTGTGGGTTAGGTGGTCATGGGTTCTAATCCCGCCTCCTCACTTGTCTGCTGTGTGACCTTAGGCAAACGATTTCACTTCTCTGTGGCTCAGTTAGCTCGTCTGTAAAACGGGGAATAAGACCGTGAGCCCCATATGGGACAGGGACCGTGGTCCAACCCGATTTCCTTGTATCCAGGAAGCAGCGTGGCTCAGTGGAAAGAGCACGGGCTTTGGAGTCAGGGGTCATGGATTCGAATCCTGGCTCTGCCAATTGCCAGCTGTGTGACTTTGGGCCAGTCACTTAACTTCTCCGTGCCTCAGTTCCCTCATCTGTAAAATGGAGATTAAGACTGTGAGCCTCCTGTGGGACAACCTGATCTCCTTGTAACCTCCCCAGCGCTTAGAACAGTGCTTTGCACATAGTAAGTGCTTAATAAATGCCATTATTATTATTATTATTATTATCCACCCCAGTGGTCAGTACAGTGCCTGGCACATAGTAAGCGCTTAACAAATACCACAATTTTTTTTTTTTTAACAAATACTGTTAATGTATTGATAAAATGGGTGGTTTGGGAGGAGGAGTTTCCTCAACTGTAAAATGGGGATTCAAAGACTGTTTTCCCTCCTACTTAGACCGCAAGCCCCATGTGGGTCAGGCACTGTGTCCAGCCTGATTAACTTGTGTTTTCCCCGGTGCTTAGGATAGTGCTTGACACAGAGTAAGTGCTTAACAAATATAATAATGGTAACAAGGACAATAAAACAACAGCTATTTGAAACAAAGAACACAATTTGGTAAATTGAAAAACAATTCCCCAAAGGGGTTTCGCTAATTATTTTTAGAATATTAAATTCTTTCTCTAGAGTTGTAGAGTTGTATATTTTTGATGAAAGATCTGAACAAGTGCTCTTATTTTCTAGAAAATATGTCAGACTGATGGGGGAGGGGGGTCTTCCCATTTCATTTGTCTTCCATTGTCCTGGGTTTATCCCAAGTATAAAAGCGAGGTCACCTGTATCCTTCAATGCTCAAGTTTCTGCTAAAACTTCAGCAGGCCTCAACGACTGCTTGATAACTCAGCGAGACATATGTACGCTTAATTTGAAATGAATGTGCTCTTACATCAAAAGGCCTCAACTGCCAATTTAAAATGGTAATAATTAGTGTGCTCTTTGATTCTGAGCTGGGCTGACTGGAGAGACGATGAAGGTCAGTTTCAGTTCAGTAGAAAATAATGAGAAAAGAGGATTTGTTGAAGAAGGAATTTACTGAACCCCGAGCACCTATTCGTGACTGGGGTGGTTGGTTGCCTGGGGGCTTGTACTGGACAGTCTGGTTTTCAGCTGCTCAGTTCTCTGTCAAGACAGAGAGAGAGAGTTCCTCCATTATAATAATGATCACATTTATTAAGCGCTTACTATGTGCCAAGCATTGTTCCATTATTCTGGAGAGACATCAGTGGTCATCCTCTGGGTGGGCTTTGGGGTACAGAGCTGTTTTCTCCCCAGTGTTTAATCAATCAATTGGTGGTATTTATTCATCAATCAATTAGAGGTATTTATTGAGCTCTTACTGTGGACAGAGTACTATACTAAAGGCTCAGGAGAGTACAACAGAGTTGGTAGATGTGTTCATTCAATCGTATTTATTGAGCACTTACTGTGTGCAGAGCACTGTACTAAGCGCTTGGGAAGTACAAGTTGGCAACAAGTTGTTGTCCCCTGCCTATGACAAGCTTACAGTCCGGTTTATTATTAATAATAGTAATGATGGTATTTGTTAAATGCGTACTATGTGCCAAGCACTGTTCCAAGTGCTGGGGTAGATACAAAGTAATCAGTTTGTCCCATGTGGGGCTCAAAGTCTTAATCCCCAGATGAGGTAAACTGAGGCACAGAGACGTTAAGTGGCTTACCCAAGGTCACGTAGCAGACAAGTGGTGGAGCCAAGATTAGAACCCACATCCTCTGACTCCCAACCCTGTGCTCTTTTCACTAAGCCAGGCTGCTTCTCTTAGTTTAGGCCCCGGATCCTGCTTCCTCTTCTCAAGCGAACAGTTTTGCAAATTGGAACTTTTAAGGCAATGATACCTGGTTTCTCCTGCAGTGTGCTGTGTTTCTTCCACTGCCGGAAGCAAAAGAGCCTTCCGTTCATTCAAACATTCAATCGTATTTATTGAGCACTTACTGTGCGCAGAGCACTGTACTAAGTGCTTGGGAGAGTATAATAAAAAACAACAGACACATTCTGTTTGTGAAGAAGCAGCGTGGCTTAATGGAAAGAGCACAGGCTTGGGAGTCACAATCTGTAAAATGGGGATTAAGACTGTGAGCCCCACGTGGGACAACCTGATTTCCTTGTATCTACCCCTGTGCTTAGAACAGTGCTTCGCACCCAGTAAGTGTTAACAAAAACCATTATTATTATTATTGTTATTACATTCTCTGCCCACGGTGACTTGAGTATCCTGGGTTCATCAATTTACCCCAAACAGGAGTAGGGTTCTAATCCCACTTATGTGACTGCCCTGCATTGGAGCCTAACTTAACCTCTCTGAGCCTCAATTTCTTCACCTGTAAAATGAATTGCCAGCTGTGTGTGGAACAGGGTCTTGGTCTGATCTTGTGATCGTGTATCTAACACCACATTGAGCGCAGTGCTTGGCAACCTCATAAAACCTTAATAAATACCACAATTAACTCAGTCCTTCAGCAAGAGGTTTACAAGGAAGCGGGTTTGCCATTCAACAAAGGTTGAAAATCCAGGACAAATGCCTGGGACCCAAAACTTCCTTCCTCATCACCTGGGAAGACGATGTCTGTGAATTTCAGATGGAGCTTCAGCGAAGGAGAGGTGGGAGAGGCAAAGTCAGAAAGTCACGTGGCATCAGACCGTTGTTGGGTAGGGACCATCTCTTTATATTGCCAACTTATATTTCCCAAGCGCTTAGTACAGTGCTCCGCATGCAGTAAGAGCTCAATAAATACAATTGAATGACTGAATGAATCAGCACCCATGAAGAGATACTCTGAGAGACCTCTTTTTGAACCATCTGTGGAAATAACCGGTCAGTCCGTCAAATGTATTTATTGAGCGCTTACTGTGTGCAGGGCACCATATTAAGTGCTTGGAAGAGTATAATAGAACAATATAACAGACTAGTTCCCTGCCCACAACAAGCTTACAGTCTAGAGGGAAAGACAGTAATATAAATAAATTACAGAGAAGTACAAAAGTGGTGTGAAGCAGCGTGGCTCAGTAGGAGTCAGAAGTTATGGGTTCCAATCCTGACTCCGCCACATGCCTGCTGTGTGACCTTGGGCAAGTCACTTAACTTCTCTGAGCCTCAGTTATCTGTAAAATGGGGATGAAGACTGTGAGCCCCACGTGGGACAACCTGATCACCTTGTATCCCCCCCCAGCGCTTAGAACAGTGCTTCACATGTAGTAAGCGCTTAACAAATGCCCTCATTATTATTATAGAGAAGCAGCATGGCTCAGTGGAAACAGCATGGGCTTTGGAGTTAGAGGTCATGGGTTCAAATCCCGGCTCTGCCAATTGCCAGCTGTGTGACTTTGGGCAAGTCACTTAACTTCTCTGTGTCTGTTACCTCATCTGTAAAATGGGGACTAAGACTGTGAGCCCCCTTTGAGACAACCTGATCACCTTGTCACCTCCCCAGTGCTTAGAACAGTGCTTTGCACATAGTAAGTGCTTAATAAATGTCATCATTATTATTATTATGAACAAAGGGACGAGTCAGGGTGTTGTAGAAGGCAGTTGATGAAAAGGAAAAGAGGGCTTAGTCAGGGAAGGTCTCTTGAAGGAGATGTGTCTTCAATAAGGCTTTGAACGGGGGGAGAATAATTGCCTGTAGGATAAGACGAGGGAGGGCATTCCAGGCCAGAGGCAGGATGTGGCCAAGAGGTTGGTGGCGAGAGAGATGAGAATCAGGTGCAGTGAGAAGGTTGGCATTAGAAGAGCAAAGTGTGTAGGCTGGATTGTAGTAGGAGAGTAGCAATCAATTAATCAATGGTATTTATTGAGTGCTCACTATGTGCAGAGCATTGTCCTAAGTGCTTTGGAGACCACAACACAACAGAATTAGCAGGCATGTTCCCTGTCCCCAATCACGAACAAAGTCAGAAAGCAGGGTGTGATCGAGCCCGGTGGGTTCAAATCAGATTATTTTTCCTGCTGGTGACCACTTCTGTTTCTTGCCTTTTCTCCTGGGTTCCATGCCATCAGGTATGTTTGAGTGGGTGGATTTGTCAGCCTGAATGTTTGTGAGATCCCGTCTTTGTATGAGAAGGGGTGTGTGGATTTGTGTGTCTACCTTAGTCAGTCTTTGCTACCTTTTTCTTCCTTCCCTCCCCTAACACAAACTTCAAATTTGAGAAAAATCCATCCCCATCAACTTCACCCTCACTGAAGAGGATCTTTCAAGAGTGGCTGAGCTTTGGAATCCCACTGAGCAGAAAGAGGAGCAGCATGGCCTGGAGCGTGGGCTTGTTCTAATTCCGGCTCTGCCACTCATCTGCTGTGTGACTTTAGGCAAGTCATTTCACTTCTCTGTGCCTCATTTACCTCATTTGTAAAATGAGGACTAAGACTGAACCCCACGTGGGACAATCTGCTTACCTTAGAGAAGCAGTGTGGCCTAGTAGAAAGAGCCCTTATTTGGGAATCAGAGAACGTGGATTCTAATCCTGGCTCTGCCACATGCCTGCTGTGTGACCTTGGGCAAGTCACTTAACTTCTCTATGCCTCAGTTACCTCATCTGTAAAATGGGGATTAAGACTGTGAGCCCCACGTGGGACAGCCTGATAAACTTGTATCTGTCCCAGGGCTTAGAACAGTGCTTGGCACATAGTAAGAGCTTAACAAATACCATCATCATTATTATTACCCTAATGCTTGGAACAGTGCTTGGCACATAGTAATCATTTAAAAAATACCATCATTATTATTATACTATTATTTGTGGATAGATTATGGGCCTGGGACTCAGAAGGACTATCTCCTCTACTTGTCTGCTGTGTGACTTTGGGACAGTTGCTTCACTTCTCTGTGCCTCAGCTACTTCACCCACATAATGTGGGTCAAGATTGTGAACCCCATGTGGGACAGGGTTAAACTTGTTTCTGCCCTAGCGCTTAGTATAGTGCCTGGCACAGAGTAAACACATAATAGTAATAATGATAATGATATTGGTTAAAGCTCTTACTATGTGCCAAGCACTATTCTAAGTACTGGGGTAGATACAATCTAATCAGGTTGGATACCGTCCCTGTCCCACATGGGGCTCCTAGTCTTAATCCCCATTTCACAGATGAGGTAACTGGGGCACAGAGTAGCTAAGTGACTTGCCTAAGGTCACACAGCAGACAAGTGACAGATCTGGAATTCGAACCCACGTCCTCTGACTAGCAAGCCCTTGATCTTGCCACAAGACCATGGTGCTTCTTAACAAATGGCCTGATTTATTGTCTGTCACCAAGTCCTGTCAGCTCTACCTTCATAATGTCATAATGCCCTTTCCTCTCCATCTAACAAATGCCATTTTAAACAAAAGTCTCGTATAGAAGACCCCTTCTTAAAATAAAGAGTTTAAACAGTTCCTTGAGCTCTGTCCCCAGAAGCGACTTCACCTCCTCCCCTGGTGCCGCATGAGAACACAACCGTTAAAGTGGAGAGACTTTAAGAGTGAGCCCGCCGTCCCCCGCACAGCGATATTAGTTGATCGTGGCGGTAATGATAGTCTCTCAGGCGTCGCTTACCCCATCCCATTTTCCATCCATAATAGAGCCTTTTCCCCAGTGGGCTCACCCTCTCAGTCTAGTGAGGCGAAACTGATTGAGAGGTGCTGTCGGGCACCCGGCTCGAAAATTAAATTGTGCCAACACCGTTTAATGTGTCGGGCTCGCAGAGCAGAAGAAATGCGTCTGCCGCTTCCTGACATCCCTCCCCAGACTCCCTCTGAATGTCAATAGGAAGCAGACGCGACGGCGTGAGGCCCGTAGCTGCTGGATAATAATAATGATGTTGGTATTTGTTAAGCGCTTACTATGTGCCGAGCACTGTTCTAAGCGCTGAGGTAGATACGTGGGGCTCACAGTCTTCACCCCCATTTTACAGATGAGGTAACTGAGGCCCAGAGAAGTTAAGTGACTTGTCCAAGGTCACACAGTTGACAAGTGGAGGAGCCGGGATTAGAACCCACAACCCCCGACTCTCACTCTCGCCACTAAGCCACTTTGCTTTGGGCTGCTTTGGGCAAGGAACGTGTCTGTTTATTGTTGTATTGTACTGTCCCAAGCACTTAGTACAGTGGTCTGCACACAGTAAGCGCTCAATAAGTATGACTGACTGACTGGCTGGCTTCCCGGATCCTTTGACTAGGACGAGGAAGCATTCAACAGGGTAGAGAAAAGTGCTGCAACCTCATCATGGTAGAGAAGCAGCATGGCTCAGTGGAAAGAGCCCGGGCTTTGGAGTCAGTGGTCATGGGTTCAAGTCCCAGCTCCGCCAATTGTCAGCTGTGTGACTTTGGGCAAGTCACTTCACTTCTCTGTGCCTCAGTTCCCTCATCTGTAAAATGGGGACGAAGACTGTAAACCCCTCCGTGGGACAACCTGATCACCTTGTAACCTCCCCAGTGCCTAGAACAGTGCTTTGCACATAGTAAGCACTTAATAAAGGCCATTATTATTCTTATTATTCTTATTATTCTTCTTCTTCTTCTTCTTCTTATTATTATTATTATCTGTCTGTCTCTTTAAGAAAGCCCTGTCTCCCTCCACTGATTTAGGAGAGTCTGGGATTTTTCCTGTCCCGTTTGATCTGGTTCACCTTAGATGCTTAGTAATTGGGTTCTAAACGGATTCAAAAATCAGAAAGGCCGAAGGGGCCGGGATAAGAAAAAGGCTTGGTGCTCTGACAATCCACCCCAAGCTTATGAAACTGTGGGAAGGAAAAAAGCCCGGCGCTGTCACATTTTTTTTAATTCAGAGAACGGCTGGGCTTAGAGTCTTATGAAAATAATCAGTCTCAATTATTCTGTTAGGCTTATAATGGGGGAATTGAAGAGCAGGAGAACAGAATGTACTGGCGGCTGTTTCTGTGTACCCCCTGAATTGGGTCTTTTTTCTAACAGGCGCAAGTATCTACCTCCCACCTGGCCCTAAAGGAAGCCCCCGTATGTTGGTCATAACCACGGACTATTTGAACTGGGGTGACTGGGGAGTGGATGGCTTCATCGGACTGAAAATCAGGCAAGACTCTTAATCAGGCAACAAAGGAAGCAACTTCCTTTTTAAATGGTTTTGGGGCAGAAAAATGACCTTCTGTTCCCAGCCAGGGAGAGTTATCAATTGGTCAAGTGGCAGGTATTGAGCACTTACTATATGTAGACCGGTAGTCTTTTAGACTGTGAGCCCACTGTTGGGTAGGGACTGTCTCTATATGTTGCCAACTTGTACTTCCCAAGCGCTTAGTACAGTGCTCTGCACACAGTAAGCGCTCAATAAATACGATTGAATGAATGAATGACCACCGTACTAAGTGCTTGGGAGAGTACAAGAGAAGCTGCGTGGCTCAATGGAAAGAGCCTGGGCTTGGGAGTCAGAGGTCATGGATTCTAATCCCGGCTCTGCCACTTAGCTGTGTGATTTTGGGCAAGTCACTTCACTTCTCTGTGCCTCAGTTCCCTCATCTGTAAAATGGGGATGAAGACTGTGAGCCCCATGTGGGACAACCTGATCACCTTGTATCCACCCCCAGCACTTAGAACAGTGCTTGTCACATAGTAAGCGCTTAACAAATACCATCATTGTTGTTATTATTATTACAAGACAAATGAGTTGGTAGGTACCTTCTCTCATTCATTAGTACTCTAAAGGTAGCACACTTTCCGTCTTTGTGCATTCCCTCCATCCCCGACCTTTTATATGGTATTTGTTAAGCACTTACTATGTGCCAGGCACTGTTCTAAGTGCTGGAGTAGTTACAAGATAATCAGGTTGGCCACAGTCCATGTCCCATATGGGGCTCACAGTCTTAATCCCCATTGTGCAGTTGAGAGAACTGCAACAGACAGAAGTGAACTGCCCAAGAGCGTACAGCAAACAAGTGGCAGAAGCAGGATTAGAACCCAGGATCTGGATGCCAGACTCCAGGCCTCCAAGCAAATTCCAGGTCTTGGTGATGGGGGACCGAGAGAGGAAGGAGGTTGAGCATATCAGCGTGGCTCATTGGAAAGAGCCCGGGCTTTGGAGTCAGGGGTCATGGGTTCAAATCCTGACTCCACCAATTGTCTGCTGTGTGACTTTGGGCAAGTCACTTCACTTCTCTGGGCCTCAGTGACCTCATCTGTAAAATAGGGATTAAAACCGTGAGCCCCCCATGGGACAACCTGAGTACCTTGTAACCTCCCCAGTGCTTAGAACAGTGCTTTGCACGTAGTAAGCGCTTAACAAATACCATCATTATTATATCACCATCAGCCTTCAGCACAGCTTGATGGCCAAGTGAGAAGCTGAACACTTATCTGAAAGGCTTCACCCCAGAGACAGCTATGTTTTAAGTTTCTGGCTTCCTGATCCTCCTGTCCACACAACATACCTGTAGTCAGGTTATTCCCAGAAACCTGCCTTGCTGATTCGGGCCAAGATCCAGCTGAAAATGCATACTTCGGGCCGAATCTCTTTGTGTTTCAGCCCAGTTATTCATTCATTCATTCGATCGTATTTATTGAGCGCTTACTGTGTGCAGAGCACTGTACTAAGTGCTTGGGAAGTACAAGTCTGTAACATATAGAGACGGTCCCTACCCAACAACGGGCTCACAGTCTAGAAGGGGGAGACAGACAACAAAACAAAACATGTGGACGGGTGTCAAGTGATCAGAACAAATAGAATAAAGGCTAGATGCTCGTCATTACAACATAAATAGAATAGTAAATATGTACAAGGAAAATAAAGAGTAATAAATCTGTACAAACTTATATACAGGTGCTGTGGGGAGGGGAAGGAGGTAGGGCATGCATTAGAATGTTCTTTCTCTTAGAATGTGGAACAGGAACTGTACCTGACCATATATTTGCCCCAGCGCTTAGTTCTCTGCTTAGCACACAGTAAGCACTTAATAAACTTGGATTTGCACCCTTTATTCACCCCACCCCTAGCCCCACAGCATTTATGTACATATCTATAATTTATTTATTTATATTAACGTCTGCCTCCCCCTCTAGGGGAAAAGTCCATCAACTCTGTAATGTTGTACTCTCCCAAGAGCTTAGTACAGTTCACTGCACCCACTAAGTGTTCAAGAAATACCACTGATTGATTGCAAATATGACTGAACAAATAAGCCATTGTTATATTCTTATTGAGCAACACCAGTCAAATAGTGATCCACCACACTGTATTAAAGCATTCTTCAGGACAGATTTTCCCACCAGAATTTGTTGACAGACAATAGGAAACTCAGGGTCTGGGCTGGATGATGTCTTAAAGAGATGCTGCCCCTTTATAATAATAATACTTTTGGTATTTGTTAAGTGCTCACTATGCGCCAAGCACTGTTCTAAGCACTGGGGAGGATACAAGGTGATCGGGTTGTCCCATGTGGGACTCACAATCTTAATCCCCATTTTACAGATGAGATAACTGAGGCCCAGTGAATAAACTTGCCCAAAGTCACACAGCTGACAAGCGGCGGAGCTGGGATTTGAACCCATGACCTCTGACTCCCAAGCCCGTGCTATTTCCACTAAGCCACGCTGCTTTATTTGACTGTTAGGCCCTGGCCCCTTTCCTACCCTTTTCTTTGTTGCTTAATTCAGCCTCAGGAGGATGGGATGGTTATCTGAGTGGGATGGACCGGCCCAGCTTGTCCCCTTTGGTCAGGACGTCAGCCGGGTCAAGTTAAATCTTACTCCCTCTTAGACTGTGACAGTGCTAGGAACAGAGTAAGTACCGTCATTATTATTGTTATTAGTTATTAGTTATTATTGTCATTAGTCCTGTTTCACTTTTTGCCTCATGACCCTCTTAAAGCTTCTGCCCATGAAGAGCTGCTCCTTTCTGAATCACAATCAATCAATCAATGCTCCAATGAGTCAATCAGTGGTATTTACTGTTCGCCTACTGCGTCCCTCCTCTCAGGATGGCGTCTGGAGAGTTTCCAGTACTCTACTGGTCTTGGCTACAGGAGGGAGAGTCAAGCAGAGGCCTACCCATTCCATTCCTAGCTTGGCCAGTGACTAGCGAGTGGAAGGCGATTTGCTACAGGTCAAAACTCACCTGTGATGGGAGAGAGTCGAGGGTGGAGTCTCATGTTTGCCGCGCGAAAGAAGGCAATGGTAAACCACTTCCGTATTTTGACCAAGAAAACCGTATGGATCCATTACCAGAACAATCGCAGTTGGAAGTGGGGCTTTCTGGGAGAGATGTGTCCATTGAGTCATTAAGGGTCAGAGACCATTTGACGCCATAAGACAAGACAATATTGTGTCCAGGGCACTAAAATAGCCCCAGGGGAGAGTACACTATAGTAGAGTTGGTGGACATGGTTTGTTCTCACAAGGACTTTACAGTCTAGGTGGGCAGGCATGAAAGTAAATTACAGATAGGGGAAGTGGCAGATTGTGAGGATATGTATGAAAGTACTGTGGGGTTGGGGGATTATCAACATCATCATCATCATCAATCATATTTATTGAGCTCTTACTGTGTGCAGAGCACTGTACTAAGCGCTTGGGAAGTACAAGTTGGCAACATATAGAAACAGTCCCTACCCAAC
The DNA here is from genome assembly GCF_015852505.1 of Tachyglossus aculeatus. NCBI lineage: Eukaryota > Metazoa > Chordata > Mammalia > Monotremata > Tachyglossidae > Tachyglossus > Tachyglossus aculeatus. The sequence continues at coordinate 95,447,613 of NC_052067.1, forward strand.
AGTGGGTTCACAGTCTAGAAGGGGGAGACAGAGCACAAAACCAAACATATTAACAAAATAAAATAAATAGAATAGATATGTACAGGTAAAATAAATAGAGTAATAAATATATACAAACATATATACATATATACAGGTGCTATGGGGAAGGGAAGGGGTAAGATCAGGGGGGTGGAGGGGGGAGGAGGGGGAGAGGAAGGAGGGGGCTCAGTCTGGGAAGTCCTCCTGGAGGAGTGTGGTTAAGAGGGACACGGCAAGTGAATAGGTGATGGAGAGAGGAGAGGAGGATGGGTAGGTTTGGAGCAGGCTGATGTTTTTGTGGCAGCTGCCTCGTGGCTCTCTCCAAGTACCCAGGGCTTGCAACGTTCCTCATTTCTATCTCCTTCCTGGAATGAAAGGCTCCTCTTCCAGCTGGTTGAGAAGGAGATCGGGAGAACTGGCTTTGCAGTGGTGTAGATGGAGTTTTAGTGACCCCCACTTCTAAAACGGAACCTGAACCCCATTCCCAGTCGGCTGCAGAAGCTGACTGAATTACTACCGTCTGTGGGCTGGGAGACTCCATTCCGATGCGTAGGTCTGGTTTGTCAGCTGCTTTTTTGTGTTTGGAAACTGAAAAGCCTGAACCCCGTGGATATCCACTGGTTAGGTGTCTCCATGGAAATACTTTCTTTAAAAATGGTATTTAGTATGGTATTTTGTGGTATTTAAGCACTTACTATGTGCCAGGCACTGTTCTAAGTTCTGGGGTAGATACAAGCTAATATGCAGTCCAATCTGATTGATTAATTGTGTTCCACATGGGACTCACAATCTTAATTCCCATAATAATAGTAATAATTGTGGTACTTGTTAAGCACTTACTATGTGCCAAGCACTGGGGTGGATACAAGCAAATTGGGCTGGGCACAATCCCTGTCCCACATAGGGCTCTCAGTCTTAATCCCCATTTGACAGATGAGGAAACTGAAGCCTAGAGAAGTGAATTGATTTGCCCAAGGTCATACAATCGACAAATGGCAGAGCTATAATTAGAACCCAGTCCCTTCTGACTCCCAAGCCTGGGCTCTAACCGCTAGACCATACCGTTACTATTCATTGCCATTATTTTCTGAGGGAGAAGTTCTCTTGAACGTGATGTCCTCAGATGGAAAGAAAAAGAAAAATCTGGGGCTGGGAGGGGGCGTTGAAAAAAGGGAGCAAGCTATTTCACATGGACAATTCTTTCACGTCCAAAGCAAGAATATCTTGAGGCCACAGGGGTGGGATAGACTAGCAGGGGAGGGGGCCGAGAGTGGGAAAGAAAGATCTCTGCTGCATGTCTCCTGAAGGACACCAAATTCCTCGTTGTCAGGGATCATATCTACTGATTTCCTCAACTGGATTTATTGAAGGCTTACTGTGGGAAGCTTACCTCTTGCAGAGCACTGTACAAAGTGCTTGGGAGAGTAAGTATCTATTAATAGAAAATTCTCTTCCTAAAGCAAAAAGAATCTCAGCTGACAGAACAAAGGAGGCAGAGTTCTTGCTCTCTTTTTTCTTATGTGGTGTACCTGAAAGTCCTTACTTTAAAAATAGTCATTCAGTGAGGCCAGACCCTCTCCAGTGAGCCTGCTCTGGGTCTCTGAGAGGCAGCTAGGACATGGTTTCCAATATGATGGAGAAATGAAGGTGAGTTATTGCTCATATTTCAAAGAATGTCTCTCTATATACAACTATCGTCAGGGAGTTTACAAGACATAGAAGATCTTTAGGGTTAAATATTTAAGAAGGCATTCATTTCAAGCAAGTAAGGGCACAAAAATGGACAATTACGCATGTGAAACCGTTGCAACTTTGAGGCTTTATATATGCTATTATACTATATATTTTATGGTAAAGCACTATGTGCTAGGCACTGTACTGAGCGCTGGGGTGGATGGAGGCTAATCGGGTAGGACACAGTCCATGTCCCATGAGGGGATCTCAGTCTTAATCCCCATTTTACAGATGGAGTTACTGATGCCCAGTGAAGTTAGGCGGTTGCCCAAGGTCACGCACAGCAGAGAAGTGGTGGAGTTCAGGATTAGAACCCAAGTCCCCAAACTTAATTTGAAAATTACAACCAATGGAAGGAACATTTCCATCCATCTGGCCAATGATTCACAGCTTTGTGTAAGCTCGAAGTAAGGAGTTGGCTTTAGGGAAAGTAGGAAAAACTGATAAATTGAGAAAGAAAAGTCAGATGGTGTGGGGGAAGGGCAAAGAGAGGGGAAGAGAAAAAAATCGAGGAGAGAGGAGGCTGGGAGAGGGAGGGATGAAGAAAAGGAAGGGGTGAACCACAATGCAGACTCAGGGCTTAGACTTTGGTGGGGTCACAGAACAGGAACAGAAACAAAGGTGCCATTAAATCATTGTGGAAACTCCCTTATTCAGGGACAAAGGCCATTTCTGCCCATTTGAAGACAGATCTGGCAGTGGTGGTGAGCACAGCTGCTGCTACTGCTATCACCACCGCCACCATCGCCTCACCTGAGAGTTTCTCTCCCATGGATTCCTTTACTTCTCAGGCCTTTAGGGTGCCAGCAGAATCCCCTGTGAGCCCGTTGTTGGGTAAGGACTGTCTCTATATGTTGCCAACTTGTACTTCCCAAGCGCTTAGTACAGTGCTCTGCACACAGTAAGCACTCAATAAATACGATTGAATGAATATCAGGCCCGACATGGGCCAGCTAGCTGATCAGTTCAGTTTGGCTCCCACCACACCTCTACCACTTCCTTTTCTAGTCAATTAAAACGTTTAATGAAATGTGTCCTGTCACACCAGAGTGTCCATCTTCCTGCACTAGGCACTAGGCGGGGCCAACTGGATTTAATAATAATAATAATAACTATTATGGTATTTAAGTGCTTATTAAGTGCCAAGCACTGTTCTAAGCACTGGGGTAGATTAAAGTCTCCATCACCTTTAATAATAATAATAATAATAATAATAATCATGGCATTTATTAAGTGCTTACTATGTGTAAAGCACTGTTCTAAGTGCTGGGGAGGTTACAAGGTGATCAGGTTGTCCCACGGGGGGCTCACAGTCTTAATCCCCATTTTACGGATGAGGCACAGAGAAGTTGAGTGACTTGCCCAAAGTCACACAGCTGACAATTGGCGGAGCTGGGATTTGAACCCATGACCTCTGACTCCAAAGCTCATGCTCTTTCCACTGAGCCACGCTGCTTCTCTGTAAGAAGTAGGAGGACCTTTCCCCCTCCTACCTCATCTCCCTTCTCCCCTTCTGTACCCCAGTCCACACACTCCTCTCCTCAGGTGCTCACCGTCTCATTGTCCCCCCATCTTGCCTGTCCCGCCACTGACCCCTGGCCCACGTCCTTTCTCTGGCCTGGGCCCTCCCTCCTCAAATCCGCTAGACATCACCCTACCCTGCCCTTCAAAGCCCCACCGAAGGCACACCTCCTCCAAGAGGCCTTCCCAGACTAAGCCCCACTTTTCCTCAGCTCCCTCTCCATTCCATGTCACCATGACTTGCTCCCTTTGCTCTTCTCCCCCTCCCTGCCCTGAAGCACTTGTGAATATATGTACAGATCTATAAATCTGTTTATATTGATGCCTGTTTACTTGTATTGATGTCTGTCTCCCCCCCGTCTAGACTGTGAGCCCGTTGTGGGTGTGGATTGTCTCTCTTTTGCTGAATTGTACTTTCCAAGCACTTAGTAATAATAATAATGGCATTTACTAAGTGCTTACTATGTGCAAAGCACTGTTCTAAGCTCTGGGGAGGCTACAGAGTGATCAGGTTGTCCCACAGAGGGCTCACAGTCAATCCCTATTTTACAGATGAGGTAACTGAGGCCCAGAGAAGTTAAGTGACTTGCCCAAAGTCACACAGCTGATAAGTGGTGGAGCCGGGATTTGAACCCATGACCACTGACTCCAGAGCCCATGCTCTTTCCACTGAGCCACGAGCTTCCCTAGTACAGTGCTCTGCACACAGTAAGTGCTAAAAAGATACGATTGAATGAATTAAATGAATGAAAGATAATCAGGTTTTCCCACATGGGGCTCACAGTCATAATCCCCATTTTATAGATGAGGTAACTGAGGCACAGAGTAGCTAAGTGACTTGCCCAAGGTCACATAGCAGACAAGTGGTGGAGTCGGGATTAGAACCCATGTCCTCTGAGTCCCAAGCCTGTGTTCTTGCCACTAGGCCATGATACTTCTAATTTCAGGGTCCTCTCTTGTTTCCCGGAGAGCAGTCATTGGGTCTGCCATTTTTTTGTCTTGAGGAAGAGGACAATATTCATTCATTGTCGTATTTATCAAGAGCTTACTGTGTGCAGAGCACTGTACTAAGCACTTGCAAAGAACAATTAGGCAACAAATAGAGACAATCCCTACCCAACAATGGGCTCGCAGTCTAGAAAGGGGGAGACAGATGGCAAAACAAAACAAAAATGCAAGTAGGCAGGCATCAATAGCATCCATATAAACAAATAAAATTATAGATATATAGCATCATTAATAAAATAAATAGAATAATAAATATGTTCATATATACACAAGTGCTGTGGGGCATGGAGGGGGGTAGAGCAGAGGGAGGGAGTCAGAGCGATGGGGTGGAGGAGCAGAGGAAAAGGGGGGCTCAGTCTGGGAAGGCCTCCTGGAGGAGGTGAGCTTTCAGTAGGGCTTTGAAGTGGGGAAGTGTGCTAGTTTATGCAATGGAGGGAGAGAGTTGAGTGGCGCTGGGGGTGATGAGTTGTTCTCTCCGCCTCCTCCTCTTCTGCCATCACTGCCACTTTCCTTCTGCTCGCCATTCCCTGGTGCTTCGGTGGCCAAAACGAGGCAATGGTGATGGAAAAGAAAGGAGGAAAGGGGAAGCAGGGCTGGAAAAGAAAGAGGGAGCCGAGGAAGGGTGCCCTCCGACAGCGCCGCATGTATCAGTGTGAGGCCCGTCCCCACCTCTGTCAGCTATGGAGAGGATGCTGAGGTAAATGGTTGTGGTTGGTGGATGTGTCTGCCAACTCTGTTGTATTGTGTTCCCCCAGGCTCTGCACACAGCAATCGCTTGATAAATATGATCAATTGACTGATTGATTAAAAAAAATAATATTGACTAATAAGCCCTGACAACGTTATTCAAACCAAACAGGAACCTTGAGGATTTCTTGGGATACTTGTTTCTAAAACCCTATGTGGGACAGGGACTGTGTCTGACCTGATAACTTGGTCTCTACCCCAGCGCTTAGAGACTGCTTGGCACATAGTAAGAGCTTAACAAATACCACAATTATAATTATTCTTGGCATCAGTGAAGCACTTTTTATTTTTTTAGCCAAAGTATTTTGCGTCCAAGTGTACTGGTAATTACTTTTTATTTATTCATTCAGTGGTATTAATTGAGTGCTTACTGTGTGCAGAGCACAGTACTAAGCACTTGGAAAGTATAGTACAGCAACAGAGACAATCCCTGCCACAGTGGTCTTACTCAATTACAGCTATGTACATAAGTGCTGTGAGGCTGACAAGTGCAGTGACTTGTCCAAGGTCACACGGCAGACAGGGGCAGGTTTAGAACTCAGTTCCTTCTGCCACCCTGCCCCGTGCTCTATAATAATAATAATAATGGCATTTGTTAAGCTCTTATTATGTGCAAAGCACTGTTCTAAGCACTGGGGGGATACAAGGTGATCAGGTTGTCCCATGCGGGGCTCACAGTCTTAATCCCCATTTAGCAGATGAGGGAACTGAGGCTCAGAGAAGTTAAGTGATTTGCCCAAGGTCACACAGCAGACATGTGGCAGAGAACCCACGACTTCTGACTCCCAAAGCTGGGCTCTTTCCACTGTGCCACGCTGCTTCTCTATCAATACTCTAGACCACGAGGCTTCTCACACTGCCTCTCTGAGCAGAGAGCACAAGCAAGGGCCCCAGGAAGCCTCAGACTTGGAGGTGATAGAAGTCCATTTCCTCATTTTTCATACGGAAAAGCAGAGATGACAGGACTTGTCTAAGATTACCCACTGATATAGGAAAGAACTGAAATTCAGAGGCCACATTTTATCCTTTTGGAGCCACACTGCCGCTCTCCTGTATTAGATAAACACACGTAGCTCTAATATCAGCCTGTCAGTTGTGCAATCCTGACTTTTTAGGTAGGACTTGCCGTGCTTCGACCCTCCTCACCCCCTCCTCGCATTCTTTGCTCCTTCCAAGTCCACCTCTTGGCTGAATTCCACCCTCATTTTGCTCGTCTCCCACCCCGTGCTCGTGTTTGGATCCAGAAGTCTGGAACTCCCTTCCCCACTCTGCCAGACCTCAACCTCTCTCCACCTTTAAAGCCTTCCCAAAATCCCACCTCCTCCAACAAACCTACCTCCATTATCTGTTTCCTGATTTTTATCATCCCTTCAGATTCTTCTTGCTCTGAGGGATTCATTTATTTATGACTAGCCTGATCACTTGTGTCTATTCATATGTCTACTCATTTTGGCTCCCCTATCAGACTGTAAAATGCCCTGTGGGCAGGGAATACATCCTACACTCATATTGCTCTTCCCAAACTTTTACTGCACTGTATTCAGTAGGTGCTTAATAAATTCATTCATTCATTCATTCATTCAATCAATCGTATTTCTTGAGCACTTACGGTGTGCAGAGCACTGTACTAAGCGCTTGGGAAGTACAAGTTGGCAACATATAGAGATGGTCCCTACCCAACAACAGGCTCAAAGTCTAGAAGGGGGAGACAGACAACAAAACAAAAATAATAAATAGCACGGCCTAGTGAACAGAGCACGGGCTTGGGAGTCAGAAGGTCACGGGTTCTAATCCCAGCTCCGCCGGGTGTCTGCTGTGGGACCTTGGGCAAGTCACTTCGCTTCTCTGGCCTCAATAACCTCTTCAGTAAAAGGGGGAGTGAGAATGAGCACCCCACAGGGGATAGAGCTTTGTCCAACCCGATTTGCTTGTATCTACCCCAGCACTTAGTACAATGCTTGCCACACAGTAAGCGCTTAACAAATATTACAGTTATTACATTATAACAGAGTTGGCAGCTTTGTTCCTTGCCCATAAGGAACTTTCAGTCTAGATGGGGAGACGGACATTAAAATAAATTACAGATATATACATAAGTGTCATGCAGCTGAGGATGGGGTGAATAGCAAGTGCTTAAAGGATACAGACCCAAATGCCAGAGTGCTGCAGAAGGGAGAGGAAGTAGAGGAAATGAGGGCTTTGTTGGGGAAGCCTTCTTGAGGAGATGGCATTTTAATAAGGATTTGAAAGTGGGGAGAGTGATGGTTTGTCATATGTGAAAGGGAAGGGAATTCCAGGCCAGTGGGAGGATATGGGCTAGGGGTTGTTGGTGAGATTGACCACATTGAGGTATAGTTGAGAAGCAATATGTCCTAGTGAAAAAGGCATCAGCCTGGACATCAGAGGACCTGGGTTCTAAACCTGGCTTTGCCAATTGCTTTCTGGGTGACCTTGGGGAAGCGACTTAACTTCTCTTTGCTTCAGTTTCCTCAACTACAAAACGGGAATTAAATACCTGTTCTCCCTTCTACTTAGACTGCGAGCCCCACGCGGGATAGGGATTATGTCCGGCCTAATGAATAAGTACCTACCTCGGTGCTTAGCGCAGTGTTTGACATATAGTAAGTGCTTAATAGATACTGTTAAAAAAGTGAGTAGGTTGGCATTGAGGAGCAAAGTGCGCAATCTGAGTTGCAGTAAGAAATCAGTGAGGTAAGATAGGAGACGGTGAACTGATTGAGTCCTAAAGCCAGTGGTGAGGTTTTAAAGCAGATGTGACATGGAGGTAGATTCATTCATTCAATTGTATTTATTGAACGCTTACTGTGTGCAGAGCACTGTACTAAGCGCTTGAGAAGTACAAGTTGGCAACATATAGAGACAGTCTCTACCCAACAGTAGGCTCACAGTCTAGAAGGGCTCACAGCCTAGAAGATGAGCAACCACTGGAGGTTCTTGAGGAGTGGGGAAAAATTGATGGAACTTGTTTCAGGAAATTGATCCGGGAAGCAGAGTCAAGTGTGGACTGAGGTGGAAAGAGGTGGGAGGGATCAGCGAGGAGGCTGATACAATAGTCAAGGAAGATGGGATAAGCGCTTGGATCAGCATGGTAGCAATTTAAATGGAGAGGAAAGGGCAGATTTTAGTGACACTGTGAAGGTAGAGCCATCAGGATTCGGGGTGGGTTATATAACAACTGTAGTATCTGTTAAGTCCTCACTATGCGCCAGGCACTGTACTAAGTGCAGGAGTGAGTACAAGCAAATCGGGTTGGACAAAGTCCCTTTCCCATACGGGGCTCCCAGAATTAGTTCCCATTTTACAGATGAGGTAACTGAGATCCAGGGAAGTGAAGTGACTTACCCAGGGTTACACAGTAGAAAAGTGGCAGAGCCAGGATTAGAACCCAGGTCCTTCTGACTCTCAGACCTGTGTTCTATCCACTAGGGCATGCTGCTTCTCATGAGACCAACCCATAGTATGGTGCTCTGCACACAGTAGGTGCTCAATAAATACACTGACTGACTGATTTCTCCACGTACACTGATGCTAACTTTAAAACCTGGGACCATTTTCCAAAGGAGAATTTAGCACCCTGCACCGTGGCATGATGAGATGCCTGTGAGCAAGACATCTTTCCTTCTTCATTGTTCACACTGTCACCAGGAGTAAGCGCTCAGTACAGTGCTTTGCACACAGCAACTGCTCAATAAATGATTGAATGAATGACCCCAGATAATGAGCAAACATCCAACTCCAGCAATGCTGACCAGTATCTTTCAATGCAGGCAATTAACACCTTCTTTCAGCCCGAAAACAAAATTAGGCTCCTCTACCTTTTACCACCCTTCAGAATTATCTTCCCTCCTTCGTACCTTTCGCAAAATCTGAATCTCTGTCAAGAGACCAAGTTTATTGTAAACCATCTTCCTCTGAGTACCTCTTTCCTGTAGTCTAGATGTTGAAACCAATTAATCTAGGTGTGTAATGGAATTTTTAACAGGACAACTTTGTCTTCCCAAATGTGAATGTCAATAGCAAATTCACACTATGGTTGTATATTTTTTTCTCAAACTTACTGGTTGCCTTAAAACAGTATCGGAAATCAGGGATATGATATTGTTTCATGCCTGATGGTTATTATTGTGAAAAAGCAATAAGCTGAAAAACCAGAAATATCAAGTGGTCTTGGAACAAGACTGCCACCTTTTCTTTTTGGTGGTGGGGGGGAGGGGGAGGAGACGTTCTGTTCAAAAACGGCCCAAAGCATAGAATTTGTGAATATGATTCACTTTCCAGAAATCACTTGAGTTGAGCTATTTTCAGAATACCTAATTAAGGAACAATTGATAATTGTAAATTTCACTGCTTTCCAATTGAAGGAGAAGTTGTTAGATTAGGGTTGGATTCTTGGAGTTCATTTGTGTAGGTAGATTCTATTTATCCTTTCAGCAGCCATGCCATATTATTAAATCTCATGAAATCTTTCGCAAGGTTTCTGGGCATTAAATGATCTTCTCGGGCTCACTACTGTCCAAGCTTTTTCTGAACCAAAATATTCCAACACCCAGAAAGAATCATTTTCTAAAATACAGACCACTGGCTGGCAATTTAGAAAATCTTTCACCATAACCGTTCTCTTAAAGAATCAATCAATCAATCAATTGTATTTATTGAGTGCTTACTGTGTGCAGAGCACTGTACCGAGCACTTGGGAAGTACAAGTTGGCAACATATAGAGACAGTCCCTATCCAACAGTGGGCTCACAGTCTAAAAGGGAGAGACAGAGAACAAAACCAAACATACTAACAAAATAAAATAAATAGAATAGATATGTACAAGTAAAATAAATAAATAGAGTAATAAATATGTACAAACATATATACACATATACAGGTGCTGTGGGGAAGGGAAGGAGTTAAGATGGGTGGATGAAGAGGGGGATGAGGGGGAGAGGAAGGAAGGGGCTCAGTCTGGGAAGGCCTCCTGGAGGAGGTGAGCTCTCAGTAGGGCCTTGAAGGGAGGAAGAGAGCTAGCTTGGCGGATGGGCAGAGGGAGGGCATTCCAGGCCCGGGGGATGACGTGGGCCGGGTGTCGATGGCGGAACAGGCGAGAACAAGGCACGGTGAGGAGATTAGCGGTGGAGGAGCAGAGGGTGCGGGCTGGGCTGGAGAAGGAGAGAAGGGAGATGAGGTAGGAGGGGGCGAGGTGATGGACAGCCTTGAAGCCCAGGGTGAGGAGTTTCTGCCTGATGTGCAGATTGATTGGTAGCCACTGGAGATTTATGAGGAGGGGAGTAGCATGCCCAGAGCGTTTCTGGACAAAGACAATCCGGGCAGCAGCATGAAGTATGGATTGAAGTGGGAAGAGACATGAGGATGGGAGATCAGAGAGGAGGCTGATACAGTAGTCCAAACGGGATAGGATGAGAGCTTGAACGAGCAGGGTAGCGGTTTGGATGGAGAGGAAAGGGCAGATCTTGGCAATGTTGTGGAGCTGAGACAGGCAGGTTTTGGTGACGGCTTGGATGTGAGGGGTGAATGAGAGAGCGGAGTCGAGGATGACACCAACTTTGCGGGCTTGTGAGACGGGAAGGATGGTAGTGCCATCAACAGAGATGGGAAAGTCAGGGAGAGGGCAGGATTTGGGAGGGAAGACAAGGAGTTCAGTCTTGGACATGTTGCGTTTTAGGTGGCGGGCAGACATCCAGATGGAGATGTCCTGAAGGCAGGAGGAGATGCGAGCCTGGAGAGAGGGGGAGAGAGCGGGGCAGAGATGTAGATTTGGGTGTCATCGGCGTAGAGATGATAGTTGAAGCCGTGGGAGCGAGTGAGGTCACCAAGGGAGTGAGTGTAGATCGAGAACAGAAGGGGACCAAGCACTGAACCTTGGGGAACCCCCACAGTAAGGGGATGGGAGGGGGAGGAGGAGCCTGCAAAAGAGACTGAGAATGAACGACCGGAGAGATGAGAGGAGAACCAGGAGAGGACAGAGTCTGTGAAGCCAAGGTCGGATAGCGTGTTGAGGAGAAGGGGGTGGTCCACAGTGTCGAAGGCAGCTGAGAGGTCGGGGAGGATTAGGATAGAGTAGGAGCCGTTGGATTTGGCAAGCAGGAGGTCATTGGTGACCTTTGAGAGGGCAGTTTCCGTGCAATGCAGGGGATGGAAGCCAGACTGGAGGGGGTCGAGGAGAGAGTTGGTGTTGAGGAATTCGAGGCAGCATGTGTAGACAAGTCATTCAAGGAGTTTGGAAAGGTATGGTAGGAGGGAGATGGGGTGACAACTAGAAGGTGAGGTGGGGTCAAGAGAGGGTTTTTTTAGGATGGGAGAGACATGGGCATGTTTGAAGGCAGAGGGGAAGGAACCAGTGGAGAGTGAGCGGTTGAAGAAGGAAGTTAAAGAACATATAAATCAACCAAACCCGTTCAAAGACTGACAGCGGACTGAACGGCTGAACAAGAATGCTCCCCGCTTCTGAAATAGGTGATGGATTTCTGAATGTTGGTTTTCCAGGGAAGGGAGGATCTCAATCAGGAAGGAGTACTAAAGTCTCTGACTATTGATGTTCTCCAAATGAGGCAGCCCGGAATTGATCTGTGGCAGGGTGTTGGGGAAAGATCTGAAGAGGAATCTCAGCACGGTGGCAAACAGGATGGTGTTTGGATGAAAATACCCTTTGGGAGGGTATATGGCTGGCTGAAATAGAAAATATTGGCCTTCAAGTGGACTTTCTTCTTCTAGTCCCACGCAGGGCAAGGCTGCATATGAAACTCTCAACTGGGATCACTGACGAGTTAATAATTGTGGTCTTTGTTTAGCATTTATTCTGGCCAGGGCCCTGGTGAAGGTGTTAAGATAACCAGGTCGGTCACAGTACCTGTCCCACATGAGCCTCGCAGTCTAAAGGGGAGGGAGAGCGGGTGTTGGGTCTCCATTTTGCAGATGAGGAGACTGAGGCATGAAGAAATTGAATGATCTGGCCATGGTCACACAGCAGATGAGGGGTGGATTGGGGATTAAAACCCAGGTCTCTCAGGCTCATACTCATTCCATCAGGCTGTGGAATTGGATTAAAGATTTGCCACGTTTTGTCAGGGGCTGCACACTTTCTGGACAGGGTAGAAACTGAGTTGTGTGACTTCTGGCATCACCCCGTTGGAAACTGCTCTTCCCCTCTTCTTTTCTGCATCCATTTGCATCCCTCTTCATCAGTCAGGAGCTCACAGTTCATGATGTGATTTAGTACTGTGGCAGGATTTTCCTTCACCCTCATTTCTCCTTGCAATCCTTATACTGTCTTAGCAACACCATGGACACATCCCTCCCAGAAAGCCCCTCCTCCATCTGCAATCGTTCTGGTCGTGTATCCATACAGTTTTCCTGGTAAAAATATGGAAGTGGTTGACCATTGCCTCATTCTGTGCAGTAAACCTGAGTCTCTGCCCTAGCCTCTTTTCCATGCCACTGCTGCCCAGCGCAGGTGAGTTTTGACTTGTAGCAGATTGCCTTCCCCTCGCTAGCCACGGCCTAAGCTAGGAGTGGAATGGACAGGCCTGTGCTTGACTCTTCCTCCTATAGCCGAGACTGATAGAGGACTGGAAACTCTCTATGTGCAACCCTGAGAGGGGCCTGGTAATCCTAGCGAAGTCTTAATTAAAAACAAGAAGGCCCATCATATTTTTAAATTATATTTTTAAGCACTTACTGAAAATGTGTCTGTTCATTGTTGTACTCTCCCAAGCACTTAGTACAGTGCTCTTCACACAGTAAACACTCAATAAATATGATTGAATGAATGTGCCAGGCACTGGGGTAGATGCAAGCAAGATAATCAGGATGGACGCGGTCCCTGCCCCACATAGGGTTTCCAGTCTTAATCCCCATTTTACAGATGAGGTAACTGAGACAGTGAAAAGTTAAGGGATTTGCCCAAGGTCACACAGCAGGGAAGCAGCAGGGCCGGGACTAGAACCCGGGTCCTCTGATTCCCAGGCCTGTGCTCTTTCCAGTAGGCCACACTGCTTCTCAACACTGAGAACCTTGTTGTAGTGAAAAAACATAAAACGAAGACCATGGTTGTTTCTGGGTCATACCCATGGTCCTCCCGGCCTCGGGCTCTGGCCTCAGTGGCATCAGGATGCTTGGACATTTGTATCTCCCAACTTAATTTGTGTACTTTCTCTACTTAACTGAATTACGCTTCATTTATTTATTCTTCCGTACTTTTTGCTGTCAACAGCCAGATCTTTATTGATTGAGTTCTGTCTGTTAGTCTTCCCATTAGAATATTAACACTCTGAGGGCAGGGTCTGTGTCTAAGTTGTATTCTCCCAAAATGTTAGTAGTGTTCTGTGCACTCAATAAATACTGGTGACTGAGGGGCTGGAAGAGCTGTTCCTTGGACACTCACTGTCATTCATTCAATCATATTTATTGAGCACTTACTGTGTGCAGAGCACTGTACTAAGCGCTTGGGAAATAAAAAATGGCAACATATAGAGACGGTCCCTACCCAACAATGGGCTCACAGTCTAGTCACTGTCCTAACTTTCCCCTCTCTCTGCTGACTTCCCCTCCAATAATCTATCAAAGACCACCCGCATCTCTCTCACCTCCCCCTTCCCTCTGGCCCCAACTAAATTCTGTCAATTCAACCTTTACAACATCCCTAAAATCCACCCTTTCCTCACCATCCAAACTGCTACCATGTTAATCCAAACATTCATCCTATCCTTCCTTGATTACTGCATCAGCCTCCTTGCTGACGTCCCAAACTCCGGCCTCTCCCGACTCCAATCCATACTTTGCCACCCTGATCATTTTTCTGCAAAAACAATCAATCCATGTTTCCCCATTCCTCATGCCCATCCACCTTGGCATTTTCAGTCATATTGCGTGCTTACTGTGTGCAGAACACTGTACTAAGCACTTGAGAGTACAGTAAAACAATAAACAGATGCATTCCCTGCCCACAATGAGCTTACAGTCTCGAGGGGGAGACAGTCATTAATATAAGCAAATAATTTAGAGATCTGTACATAAATGCTGTGGGGCTGGGAAGGGGAATGAATAAAGGGAGTGGGAGAAGTGAAAAGTGGGGCTTAGTCAGGGAAGGCCTCTTGGAAGAAATGTGCCTTCAGTAAGGCACAAAATAAGACATCAAACAGAAACTTTTTACCAGCGGCTTTAAAGCAATCACTCATTTTCCCTCTCCTTGATGATAATAATAATAATAATAATAATAATAATAATAATAATATTTACGTATTTACTATGTGTGAGGCACTGTACTAAGTAGCTTCCCCTTGAAGAGAAGCAGCGTGACTCGGTGGAAAGAACACGGACTTTGGAGTCAGAGGTCAAGGGTTCAAATCCCGGCTCTGCCAATTGTCAGCTGTGTGACTTTGGGCATGTCACTTAACATTCATTCATTCAATTGTATTTACTGAGTGCTTACTGTGTGCAAAGCACTGTACTAAGCGCTTGGGAAGTACAAGTCGGCAACCTATAGAGACGGTCCCTACCCAACAATGGGCTCACAGTCTAGAAGACTGTGAAGAAGTCCAGAAGACTTAACTTCTCTGTGCCTCAGTTCCCTCATCTGTAGAGAAGCAGCGTGGCTTAGTGGAAGGAGCATGGGCTTTGGAGTCAGAGGTCATGGGTTCGAATCCTGACTCCACCATGTCTGCTGTGTGACTTTGGGCAAGTCACTTAACTTCTCGGAGCCTCAGTTCCCTCATCTGTAAAATGGGGATGATGACTGTGAGCCCCACGCAGGACAACCTGATCACCTTGTATCCCCCCAGCGCTTAGAACAGTGCTTTGCACCTAGTAAGCGCTTAACAAATGTCATCATTATTATTATTACTAGGGTGGGTACAAGCCAATTGGGTTAGTCTCAATTCCCATTTTCCAGATGAAGGAACTGAGGTCCAGAGTTCCCATAGCAGACAAGTGGCAGAGCTGGGATTAGAACCCATGACCTTCTGACGCTAAGGCCCATGTGCTGTCCACTACACAATGCTGTAATATTTGCTAAGTCTGCATCCCCCTCTATAATGTAAGCTCCTTGTGGGTGGGAATCTTGTCTACCAACTCTTTTGTATTGTACTTTCCCAAGCACTTAGTACAGTGTTCTGTTCGCAGAAATTGCTCAATAAATACCATGGATTGGTTCATTGATTTCCAGGGCCTCCCGTCTAGTTGGGCTCCTAGGAAGGAACCTCAAAGAGTTTTTGTGGATACAGAGTATCCTACTTCTCCTGTCCTTTCCCACGGGGATGTTTGGCTAGGGTAAGTACACTCGGGACTCACAGTCTGAGTAGGATTTAAATCCCCACTTTACAGATGAGGTAACTGAGGCCCAGAGAAGTGAAGTGACTTTCCCAAGATCACACAGCAGGCAGTCAGCAGAGCTGGAATTAGAACCCAGTTCCTTTAACTCTTGCACCTGTTCTCTTTCCACAAGGCCATGCTGCTTCTATGTAGATCCTTTTGAAGAGATGTAAATTGTATCTTTTTTTTGAGTACTTATTCAGTGAGTGAATTTCATCCAGTCATAGTTTGCTAAATATTTGGAATAATTTTCTTTTTTTCTTTAAACAGCAAATTTAATCTCAAGGCTGGAGAACCAATGAGGGTTCTCTTTTTCTGTGAGGCGATTGTGGGAGATATTTTCATGCACTCACACTCTTTTTTTTTTTTGTCACGGAAATTAGTTGGCAAAATAGGTTTCTTGACAATTGACTTTGTTTTGAGGAGTACAACCACACTTTACCAATTCAGTCCCATATTTACCCTCTTCCCTCACAATTCGCTGAACAACGATGAGACACATACGCCTCTTTCCTGCGGAACTGAATTCGATTTTGTCCTTTATCTTCTGATTCTTTGCATCCTGAAAACGCCAGAAATTATTTTTGTCCCTACTCCAGCCTGTAGGTGGAAGCAGCCTTCCACCATTTCTGTCCCTAACATTTGCTAAAACTCTTTTGGCCAAAGAGTTTGCCAGAAATTTAGTGACTGCAGTGGCAAATAATAATAATAATGGTATTTGTTAAGCACTTACTATGTGCAAAGCACTGTTCTAAGTGCTGGGGAGGTCACAAGGTGATCAGGTTGTCCCGCAGGGGGCTCACAGTTTAAATCCCCATTTTACAGGTGAGGGAACTGAGGTACAGAGAAGTTAAGTGACTTGCCCAAAGTCACACAGCTGACAAGTGGCAGAGCCGGGATTTGAACCCATGACCTCTGACTCCAAAGCCCGGGCTCTTAACACTGAGCTACACTGCTTCTCAATAATATAATAATAATAATAATCAACGCTGATGGCATTTGTTAGGTAGTTTTATGCCAGACATTGTTCTAAATGCTGGGGTGGATACAAGCAAATGAGGTTGGACATAGTTCCCATCCCATGTGGGGCTCACAGTCTCAATCCCCATTTTCCAGATGAAATAACTGAGGCCTGCCCAGGGAATAATAAGCGCTTAGTATAGTGCTCTGCACACAGTAAGCGCTCAATAAATACGATTGATTAATTGATAATGGAATTTGTTAGGTACTTATTATATACTAGTCATGGTTCTAAATTCTGGGGTGGATACAAGCAAATTATTATTATTATGGTATTTGTTAAGTGCTTACTATGTGCTGAGCACTGTTCTAAGTGCTGGGGTAGATACAAGGTAATCAGGTTGTCCTACCTAAGGCTCACAGTCTTAAATCTCCATTTTACAGATGAGGGAACTGAGGCACAGAGAAGTTTAGTGGCTTGCCTAAGGTCACACAGTGGACAAGTGGCAAAGCCGGGATTCATTCATTCATTCAATCATATTTATTGAGTGCTTACTGTTTGCAGAGCACTGTACTAAGCGCTTGGGAAGTACACGTTGGCAACATATAGAGATGGTCCCTACCCAACAGTGGGCTCACAGTCTAGAAAAACCCATGTCCTCTGACTTCCAAGACCATGCTCTTTCCACTTAGCCATGCTGCTTCGCTGAGAGAGGGATGAATAAAGGGTGCAAATCCAAGTGGAAGGGGGACACAGAAGGGAGTAGGAAAAGAGAAAATGAGGGCTTAATCTGGGAAGGCCTCTTGGAGGAGATGTACTTTAAAGGACCCATAAACAATCTAACCATTCCAGGAAAGGGCTTTCTGATTTAGATCATTATGGGCAGGGAATGTGTCTGCTAATTCAGTAGAATTGTGTTCTCGCGAGCAAATGAGGTTGGACACAGTCCCTGTCCCATGTGCGGCTCACAGTCTCAATCCCCACTTTCCAGATGAAATAACTGAGGCCCAGGGAAGCGAAGTGACTTGCCCAAGGTCACACAGCAGACAAGTGACCGAGCCAGGATTAGAATCTGTGACCTTCTGACTCTGAGGCCTGTGTTCTAACCACTAGGCCGTGCTGCTTCTTTGCCCCTCAGAGCCGTAACTGTAAGTACAGTTAGAATTCGCCTGGTTGCGGGCTTTTAACAGTCATCGCATTCGACGACTAATGACTGGGAAATCCAGGTGTCACTTTCCTGTATTTTCGGCCCATGGGAGAGCTCCTGTTTGAAACAACGGTAACATATTCTAAACACAAGTGAAGAGGGGAGCACTTCATTATCGTTCCTTGGATATGATGTGCCAGTGTTCTCTCACTTTAAAAAAAAATACCATTACCTACATGATTTGTGTGGATTTCTAAGTGCTGTGGTCCCAATCAAAAAATGGTATTTATTGAGCGCTTACTGTGTGCAGAACAGCATGCCAAGAACTTGGGAGAGCACAATTCAACAGAGTTGGCAGAAATGTTCCCTGCCCACAGGGATCTTACAGTCTAGAGAGCGAGACAACCGTTACTGTAAATAAATTATGGCTATGTACATAAGTGCTGTGGGGCTGAGAGAGGGGTGAATAAAGGGTGAAAATCCAAGTGGAAGGGGGATGCAGAAGGGAGTGGGAAAAGAGAAAATGAGAGCTTAATCTGGAAGGCCTCTTGGAGGAGATGTACTTTAAAGGACCCAAAAACAATCTAACCATTCCAGGAAAGGGCTTTCTGATTTAGACTGTAAGATCGCTATGGGCAGGGAATGTGTCTGCTAATTCAGTAGAATTGTGTTTTCGCAAGCGCTCACTGCAGTGCTGAGCACACAGTAAGTGCTCAATAGAAACATGGATTGAATGGTCCCTGCATGGACCCTTGGTCCATGGTCCATCAATCCATGGACCTGCATGGATTGAATTGTCCCTGCACGCTGCATCAGAGAAGCAGCGTGGCTCAATGGGAAAAGCCCGGGCTTTGGAGTCAGAGGTCATGGGTTCAAATTGTGGCTCCGCCACTTGTCAGCTGTGTGACTTTGGGCAAGTCGCTTCACTTCTCTGGGCCTCAGTTCCCTCATCTGGAAAATGGGGATTAAGTCTGTGATCCCCACGTGGGACAACTTGATTACCTTGTATCTACCCCAGTGCTTAGAACAGTGCTTTGCACATTGTAAGCACTTAATAAATGCCATTATTATTATTATTATTATTATTATTATCTGAAGACTGCCTTCCAGTCTCAGAGTTTTTTGCTTCCCATATTGCTGTCAGCCAGCTCCATTTCCCAACTCCGCCACAGGCTCCCGAGCAGAATTGGACAGGCTCAGCCAAAGCTTCTCCACCCTGGGAGATGGACAATCTCACCCCTTTTAGAGGCCGAGGTCTGCATCCCTTCGGAAAGACCGACGGAGGAGGATAAGGCTATTGTGTAGCCTTGCACAAAGACATTGTTTCTGACCACCAAAGCGGGTGGTGTTTGCAGGATTATTTTGAGTTTTGTACTTTCCTCCATTTAGAAGCATCATGGTGAGGGTGGCATTGGGAAAAGAGGAGGCTCCTGTGAATAATGTGAGAAGCAGCATGGCCTAGTGGGGAGAGCACAAGCTGAGAGTCAGAAGGACCTGAGTTCTAATCCTGGCTCCACTGATTACTGGCTGCGTGACCTTGGGCAAGTCATTTAACTTCACTATGCTGCAGTTTCTTCAACTGTAAAATGGGGATACATGTTCTATTAATAATAATAATAATAATAATAATGATGGCATTTATTAAGCACTTACTATGTGCAAAGCACTGTTCTAAGCACTGGGGAGGTTACAAGGTGATCAGGTTGCCCCACGTGGGGCTCACAGTCTTAATCCCCATTTTACAGATGAGGTCACTGAGGCCCAGAGAAGTTAAGTGACTTGCCCAAAGTCACACAGCTGACAATTGACGGAGCTGGGATTTGAACCCATGACCTTTGACTTCAAAGCCCGTGCTCTTTCCACTGAGCCATGATGCTTCTCCCTCCTACTTAGACCGTGAGCCCCATGCAGGACAGAGACTGTGTCCGACCTAATTAATTTGTACCTATCCTAGCACTCCGAACAATGCTTGACACATAGTAAGCGCTTAACCCCTTCTCAGGATTACACTTGGAAAGTTTCCCGGGCTCCAGTCTCAGCTCTGGGAGGGAGAGTCAAGCAGAGGCCTACCCATTCTATTCCTAGCTTGGGCAGTGGCTAGCGAGTGGAAGACAATTTGCTACAAGTCAAAACTGTGTGGTGCTGGGCAGCAGCGGCACGGAAGACAGTCGAAGGCGGAGAGTCAAGGGCAGAGACTCAAGTTTATTGCGCGAAAGGAGGCAATGGTAAACCACTTCTGTATTTTTACCAAGAAAACTCTACGGATCCACACCAGAATGATTGCAGGTGGAGGTGGGGCGTTCTGGGTTGGAAACGACTCGACAGCGTGAGACGACAAGCGCTTAACAGATACCGTAAAAAAAAAATCAGTAGCAGAAGGACACTAACTCTCCCACGTCAAAGAGTTTGGAGTCTGAGAAGCTTTCACAGGAGGGTTTGAGTTTATAAAAAAAAACCAGGGATTTAGTGCGGTGTGGAGGAAAGCAGAGGGGGTTGGTTTCTAGTGGAGCAGGGGCCAGGAACCTGTGGTTTTTGTGCTGAATCTGGCCTGTCTCGGTACAGGATGTAGCTCTGGACCATAAATGCTCACTCGCCGAGGGCCATTTTCCCCAGGGACTGGTCACTGTGAGGGTGCCTCCATTAACTTTGCCCCCACAGCTTTTGAGGCAGAAAGTAACCAGCCCCACTCACTGGGCACTGGAGAGGAAGATTCTTCCCTGATGGAGGTCAGGTCCAGAGCAGCTAAGCAGGACAACAGCAGTGGCGACAACGTAGGAGGAGGGAAGGAGGGAGAAGGAGGCATGAATGAGGTGGAAACCACAGCAGAGACAGTGATTTCCAAGTTGGCTTAGAATCTGCCCTCTTCACTTCTCAAATGAAAAACAAAAACAGGAATTAAGTTAGTTCTCTTTTCCTCTGTCTCTCCTCCTCTAATTATCTAGTCTTTCCCTCTGACTTTCCTCCTCTCCTTGTCGTCGCCCTTCTCCTCTTCCTTCTCCTTCCCCTTTTTTAGTCTTTTCCTCCCTTTTTTCTTTGCCCCTCCCTTTTTCCTCTCTCCCTTAGTCCCATTAGTAGGCAGCAGTGTAAGTACAATATTAACTTTAAATTCCTCTGATTTGATAATTATACCTCTATAATGAAGTAAACTACGTTAATGCATGTTTAAGATAGTTTTATTTTGCTTAGCTATTCTGTACAAGAAGGTTCCCGATCCCTGTACTGGATGAATTACGGATACGTATGTAAGTGCTGAGAAGGGAGAGGGTGCCCTGTATATTAAGCACATAGGAGGAGCAGGAGGGAGGGGGAGTAGAGGAAATGAGGGCTTAGTCGGGGAAGATCTGTTGGAAGAGATGTGGTTTTAATAAGACTTTGAAGGTGGGGAGAGTGGTGGTCTGTTGGATAAGAAGCATCAAAGTGTCGTCCAGGAATCCTGGTGCTACTCTCAGAAATGATCCAGGATTTAGTGGATCACTGGGCTGACAACTCAATTCTCTTTTACTTCAGTTTCCTCACCTGTAAAATGAGGAAGAAATGCCTGTCATCCCTTTCCCTTAGACTGTGAGCCCCCTGTGGTACAGGGACTGTGTCTCACCTGATTATCTTGTATCTACCCCAACACTCAGTTCAATGCTTGGCACATTGCTTAGCAGTTTGTTGTTGCTAATTATTATTATTATTATATTCATTAAAAGTGCCTACTATGTGTAAAAAACAGTTCTGAGTTTTGGGGTAGATACAAATTAATCAGATCAGATGCTTACAGTTGGCCAACATGGGGCTTACAGTCTAAATAGGAGGGAGAACAGAATTTGAATCACCATTTTTACAGTTTAGGAAAGTGAGACACCGCAAATTTAAACTGTAAGCTCTTTGTGTGCAGTCAATCAGCTGTATTGATTGAGCTCTTACTGTGTGCAGAGCACTGTATTAAGTGCTCTGGAGAGTGCAATATAACAATAAACAGATACATTCCCTACTCACAATAAACTTACTGTCTACGAGGAACGTGCCTACTAACTCTGTTATATTGTACTCTCCCAGGGCGCTTAGTACAGTGCTCTACACACAGAAAGTGCTCAATAAATACCATTGATTGATTGGCTTTCCCAAGATCACATAGCTGGCAAGCGGCAGAGCCTGGATTAAACCTGAGGTCCTCTGACTCTTAGGCCCATGCTCTTTCCACTGGGCTGCTTAACAAATACCACAATTATCACTGATTAGTATTGCTATCCAGAAATAATATCGCTCATGGCTCAGTGAACTTTCTCGATCCTTTTTTCTGGCTGCAGGGGAGAAGAGTTGATGAAGCAGCTCCGTTACCCAGGCTGGTTTTTGACGTCTGCTTTTTCACTTGGGCCTGGGCCTAGAGAAATCTAATTTAGTGCTCAAGTATTAAAGGGGTTGATAACTTCAAGGAAGGGAAAGGAAGGGAGCCAAAGAGTCTTCCCGGTCAGGAACAAATTCTCCTTACAGGGCTCTTAAAGGAGGGGAAACGGAAGTCGGTGAACTGGAATTGTGGATTTGTACCCTTAAGAAGGTCTGTGACCTTGGGCAAGTCGTTTCACTTCTCTGTGCCTTAGTTACCTAATCTGTAAAATGGGGATTAAGACTTTGAGCCCCACGTGGGACAACCTGATTACCTTGTATCTACCCCAGCGCTTAGAGCAGTGCTTGGCACACAGTAAGTGCTTAAGAAATACCATAATCATTATTATTAGAGGATGGAGACCAGATTTCCAGCTAGGATCCTGTTCCATGGTGTGGTTAGAGCTTTATGCCCAGCCCAGATTTATATCTGCTTAACGTACAAAAAGGATCCCATTCAGGAAGTTTATGTGGAATGAATACTTGATCCTTAATAAGTGGCTGTAGAAAGCCATCTTTGTAGCACTCAGTAAATCCTCTTGATTAATTGATTGGAGAATATTAATTGAGGTCCTTCTGCCTGCAGAAGGACTTTAAGCGCTTGGGAGAATATGAGGAAGGCAAACCACATGATATCTGCCCTTGGGGAGATGACTATCACATTGCATTGAATAAGTCTTCAAAATTTTGCCAAGCCAAGCACAGTTGCCTAAGAGGTTTACCCCTTTGGCTAGGTGATGGATTAAACTTTTATCGGGATTCAGTCAATTAGTAAATCAAGTTCTAGTCCAGAAGCTGATTTCCCTGGGTTAATTTGCCCACCTCAGTTTAATAGCCCGTCTCAGAAATTAATTGATTGCTAATAATTATTCATCCCTATAAATTCTGTCTCTTAGATGGAGTCAGGCCACTAGGGGTAAGGTGTGTGTGTGTTGGGGGGGTGGGGGCATTGTGTGTATATTATAAAGTTGTTTCCTACTTCTGAAGTTGCAGCACTTAAACTAGTGATCCGGGCTGGAGATCTATCCCCAAATCATCCCAATTGTGTCATTGGTCACCCCCTTTTCTCACCTCCACATTCCTGCATCTAATGGTTCATCCAGTTGCGTTTATTGTTTATAAGTATTCTCGCACTCTTGACTTTGAGCCATCCATCAGTTGAAATCTACTTTCTTCCCCATTGGACCGTAAGCTCCGTAATGGCAGGAACAGTGCCTTTCCGTTATGTTGGTTTCACGTGATTGCTCAATGAAGGACGTGGATTTTATCTTTGACTTTTTCCGTGCTGTTTTCAAAAATAATGATAATGGTATTTGTTAAGCGCTTACTATGTGCCAAGCACGGTTCTTAGTGCTGAATAATGATGGATTTTTTTAAGCGCTTAGTATGTGCCAAGCACTGTTCTATGTGCTGGGATAGATACAAGGTTATCAGGTTGTCCCACTTGGGGCTCACAGTTTTAATCCCATTTTACAGATGAGGTAACAGGCACAGAGAAGTAAAGTGACTTGCCCAAACTCACACAGCTGACTAGTGGCGGAGCCGGGATTAGAACCCACATCCTCTGACTCCCAAGCCCATGCTCTTTCCACTATGCCACAGGCCATCCCCTCAGTAAGCGTCCAGTACAGTGTTATGCCCACAAAGGGCTCGGTCAGGATTAGTAATACTAATGATGGGACCTGGAAAAAAAAGGATTGAACAGGAATCCAGACATGGAAGCAAAAATTGGCCCAGGTTTTGTACCAGATTATTATCATTATTGTTAACCATAATAAAAATTACTAATTATGATATTTATTAAGCACTTACTATGTGCCAGGCACTGTACTAAGCCCTGGGATGGATACAAGCAAATCAGGTTGGACATAGTCTCTGTCCTGCATGGGGCTCACAGCCTTAATCCCCATTTTACAGATGAGGTAACTGAGGCACAGAGAAGTGAAGCGACTTGCCCAAGGTCACACAGCAGACAAGTGGTGGAGCTGGAATTAGAACCCATGACCTTCTAACTTCCAGGTGAACACTAATGAAAACTAGCAATAAGTAATACTAACAAAAGCAGCAATAATAACTAGAGAAGCAGCGTGGCTCAGTGGAAAGAGCACGGGCTTGGGAGCCAGAGGTCATGGGTTCTAATTCCGGCTCCGCCACTTGTCAGCTGTGTGACTTTGGGCAAGTCGCTTCACTTCTCTGGGACAACCTGATCACCTTGTACCCCCCTAGTGCTTAGACCAGTGCTTTGCACATAGTAAGCACTTAACAAATGCCATTATATTATTATTATTATTATGCTAATAATTGTTAAGTGGTATTGTTATGCATTTACAATGTGCTGCTAAGTGCTGGAGTAGGTACAAGATAATAAGATTAATCAATTCATTCAATCATATTTATTGAGCCCTTACTGTGTGCAAAGCATTGTACTAAGAGCTTGGGAGAGTAAATAAATAATAATAATGATGGTATTTGTTAAGCACTTACTATCTGCAAAGCACTGTTCTAAGCACTGGGGAGGTTACAAAGTGATCAGGTTGCCCCACGGGGGACTCACAGTTTTAACCCCCATTTTACAGATAAGGTAACTGAGGCCCAGAGAAGTGAAGTGACTTGCCCAGAGTCACACAGCTGACAGTTGGCGGAGCCGGGATTTGAACCCATGACCTCTGACTCCAAAGCCCGGGCTCTTTCCACTGAGCCTCGCTGAAAGTACAATACAACAATAAACAGACACATTCCCTGCCCACAGTAAGTTTACAGTTTAGAGGACATAGATAAGACACAGTCCCTGTCTCACAGAGTTTTCAGTCTAAAGGGGGAGACCAGGTATCGTATCCCTGTTTTGCAGATGAAGAAACTGTTGGGTAGGGACTGTCTCTATATGTTGCCAACTTGTACTTCCCAAGCACTTAGTACAGTGCTCTGCACACAGTAAGCGCTCAATAAATACGATTGATTGATTGATTGACTTGCCCAAGGTGTCACAGCAGACAAGAGGTGGAGTGGGAATTAGAACACAAGTCTCCGGGCTCTCAGTCCTGCACTGGTTCAACTAGACAATGCTGCTTTCAGGCATTTATTCATTCAGTAGTATTTACTGAACGCTTACAGTGTGCAGAACACTGTACTAAGCACTTGGGAAGTTCAATTCAGCAACATATACAGTCCCTACCCAACAACGGGCTCACAGTGTAGAAGGCATTTAGACACTGAAACTTCCGAATTCAACTTTGCTCCCGAGTCCAGATTTCCACAGTGCAGCGCGCTCTTTCCTGCCTCTAAGGGACTTATAAGTCACCTCGGATGAAAAGTTGCGTATCATGTTTTCTAAAGTATATTTTTTTTCCTTCACTCAGTCGTAAGTGAACCATAGACACACGGATTAAATTTTCCCCGAAGGAAACCCCGGCTCGGGCTCTGCGGAAACATTTCTTGGGACAAAACAAGTTTAGGCTTTCGTTGAACCTAAAACTCTAGAAATACAATTCCAAAATAGACTGTGATGCCCAGGATGCTGTTTGGATTCGCCCGGGCTGCCGTGGAGGCTACGGCCTGCCCGGATTTATTATCTTCCGGGACCAAAGACTGGAGTGTGAAGCCAACAGCCCGGAGAGAGGAAATGTCATTAAGAGTGGGAGATTACATCTTTTGTGGCGTTTCTGAGAGAATGGGAAATTAGTCCCACTGGGAGGAAGAATTCGCCTTTGTAAAAGGGGTTTTTTAAAAGCCTTCATCCACAGCCAGCCTCTATGAGCCTCTGGGTGAGATCAGTCAGTCAATCGTATTTATTGAGCACTGACTTTGTGCAGAGCACTGTATTAAACACTTGGGAGGGTATAAAACAACAATAAACGCACGTATCCCCCACCTATAATGGGCTTAAGGTCTAGAGATAAGCTTACGGTCTAGTCCCTGGAAAGTGCTGGACCCCAGTTTGTGAAAGAGAAAGGCCATGGAATAATAATAATAATAATAGTAATAATAATAATAATAATAATAATAGCATTTATTAAGTGCTTACTATGTGCAAAGCACTGTTCTAAGTGCTGGGGGAGATCAGGTTGTCTCACGTGGGGCTCACAGTCTTAATCCCCATTTTACAGATGAGGGAACTGAGGCACAGAGAAGTTAAGTGACTTGCCCAAAGTCACACAGCTGACAAGTGGCAGAGCCGGGATTTGAACCCATGACCTCTGACTCCAAAGCCCAGGTTCTTTCCACTGAGCCACAAATGCTTCTAGGAGCATTTGACCACAAAAAAGAAATTCACAAAAAACCCCAGGAAACAGAAATAATTACTTCATGTTGTAAAGTGAATCCTTCTAGCCTAGCCAGGAGCCTTTTTTTTTATTCTCCAGAATCTTTTTGACTATGTGCATGTAGTAACTAATGGCATTTATTAAGTGCTTACTATGTGCTGGGCGCTGTACAAGGACATGGATATGCGAACTGTCCATGTCTGGGAGACCTGCCCTCTGGTTCGAATCCTAGCTCTGCATAATAATAATAATAATAATAATAATAATAATAAGAATGTATTAAGTGCTTACTTTGTGCCAGACACTGTACTAAGCACTGGGGTAGATACAAGCAAATCAGGTTGAATACAGTCCTTGTTCTGCATAGGACTCACAGTCTTAATTTCCTTTTTCCAAATGAGGTGACTGAGGCACAGAGAAGTGAAGTGACTTGCCCAGGGTCACACAGCAGACAAGCGGCCGAGCTGAGATTAGAACCCAAGACCTTTCCCTATTTTATCTGCTGTTTGGCCTTAGGCAAGTCACTTCACTTCTCTGGGCCTCAGTTACCTCATCTGGAAAATGGGAATTAAGACTGTGAGCCTCATGAGGGACAGAGACTTTGTGCAACCTGATTACCCTCTATCCAAGAACAATGCTTGGCACACAGTAAGCGCTTAACAAACACTGTAATCATTATTATCATTATTAATGATTTCTGAGATAACGGTTAACCATTTTCCATTGTCTGTGGGTTTAGCTGGGTCTACTTAGTAGTAGCTTCCTCTTTTTTTTTTTTTTTTAGTGGTGTTTGTTACCATCTGCGAGACACTGTAAAAAACCCTGGGATAGTTACAAGCTAATTCAGATTGGACACAATCCACGTCCCATGTGGGGCTCACAGTTTTAATCTCCACTTAACAGATGAGGTCATACAACAGACAATTGTGGACTAATTCTGTTGTATCCTACTCTCCCTATCACTCCAGCGCTTAGAACAGTGCTTTGCACATAGTAAGCGCTTAATAAATGCCATCATTATTATTATTATTGGTGCAGTGCTCCGTTCATAGTAGCCAGCCCGTCAGTCTATCATATTTGTGGAGCGCTTACTGTGTGCAGCACACTGTACTAAGTGCTTGGGAGAGTACAATAGAACAATTTAACAGACACATTCCCCGCCCACAGTGAGCTTACAGGCTAGTAAGCACTCGGTACTTACTACTAAATGGCAGTGCCTGGATCATTCTGTTCTCACGTCCAATTTACTGCCCAACTGCCCAGCACATAGTAAGCGCTTAACAAATGCCATTAGTTGCTACATGCACTTTCAACTCAGAACCATCAGCGTGGCTCAGAGGAAAGAGCCAGGGCTTTGGAGTCAGAGGTCATGGGTTCAAATTTCGGCTCCGCCAGTTGTCAGCTGTGTGACTTTGGGCAAGTCACTTCATTTCTCTGGGCCTCAGTGGCCTCATCTGTAAAATGGGGATGAAGACTGTGAGCTCCCCGTGGGACAACCTGATCACCTTGTAACCTCCCCAGTGCTTAGAACAGTGCGTGGCACATTGTGAGCGCTTAATAAATGCCATTATTATTATTATGATTATCTCACACATCCACCCCTTCCCTTCCACCCAGACAGCCACTTCCCTGGTTCAAACTCTCACCATATCATGGACTTGACTACTATATAAGCCTCCTCTCTGGACTCCTTGCCTCCAGCTTCTCCCTACATGGGTGGATACTCCACTCTGCTGTCCACGTCATCTTCCTGAAACATCGCTCAGTACGCATCCTTCTCTCCTCATAAAACTCCACTGGCTGCCCATCTCCCTCCTCATCAAGTAAAGACTCCTTACCAACGGTTCCAGGTTCTACACCAGGTCTTTCCACCTTATTTATTTGCTCTTTTCACCCAATTCTTCCCTGCTCCTTTGATTTGCTCCTTCCAAGCTCACCCCATGTCTGTCCCCCAGTTTCCCCTTGCTGGCCCCCAATCCCTTGTTCATGTTGTCCCCAAGGCCTGGAACTCAATGCTTAGAACAATCCTTGACTCATAGTAAGTGCTTAAGAATACCATAAACAAAACCTCCCTTCCCATAAATCCACCAGACCTGAATCCTTATCCACCTTCAAAGTCCTCCAAAAATCTCTACTCCTCCATAAAGCTTCCACGACTAATTATCAGCAGCCAAAATTCATTCATTCATTCATTCAATCGTATTTATTGAGCGCTTACTGTGTGCAGAGCACTGTACTAAATGCTTGGGAAGTCCAAGTTGGCAACATATAGAGACGGTCCCTACCCAACAGCGGGCTCACGTGAGTCTAGAAGGGGGAGACAGACAACACAACAAAACATATTAACCAAATATTATCAATCCTTCAGCCCCGTCTTGCACTTAGCTAGTCATTTATTTTTGTCTATTAGCACGAGTGTACCTTGGATTAAACTCTCAATTTTATTTTCTTTTTTCTGATTCCATTTCTTGTATATACATTTCTGTATTCGTTTCACCTGAGAGAGCATAAGCTTTATGTGAGCAGGGCACATAGCAAGCGCTTAACAAATACCACAATTATTGTTGTTATCATTATTATTATTAATAATAAAGAGCTTACTATGTGCCAAACACTATACTAAGCTCTAGGGCAGATACAATACAATCAGGTCAGACACAGTCCGTGTCCCAAATGGGGTTCACAACCTAAGGGAGAGGGAGAATAGGTATTTAATCCCCATTTTACAGATAAGGAAACAGAAGCACTGAGAAGTTGTGACTTGCCTATGGTATTATTAGATATTATTATTATTATTATTAAGTGACAGAGCCAGGATTAGACTGACTGGCAGGCTCTGTGCTCTGTCCCCTAGGACGTTCATTCATTCAATCATATTTATTGAGTGCTTACTGTGTGCAGAGCACTGTACTAAGCACTTGGGAAGTACAAGTACACTGCTTCCTTATTCATCCAAGCACCTTGGTGCCCCAGTGGGAGGTAGAATGGGAGTCAGAAGGACCTGGGTTCTAATCCCTGCTAAGCTACTTGTCTGCTGTATGACACTGGTCAAGTCACTTAACTTCTCTGTGCCTCCATTATCTCACCTGTAAAATGGGGATTAAGGCTGCAGGGAGTGTGTCCAACCTGATTTGCTTGTGTCCAACCCAGTGTATAGTACTCCTGGGACATAGTAAGTGCTTAACAAATGTTATTATTATTATTATTTTGCTACTATTTCTGGACAGGCTGACCCAGCCATAGCTCGGGTCATGGGCTTATGGTTTTCTTTCTTATGAACATTCACCTCGGTTACACTTCACATCCATTGCGAGAGAACCCAGATTAAAGCACATTCTTTTCATTCTAATCAGCAGCCTCTCCATTTCCTGTTCACTTCAGGTAACAAAGCCAGTCAGGGAAAGGGGTTTTTCACCTGTGGAGACCAGCACAATCCAGCTCTTTGTTCCATTCCCAAGAAAACCCTTTTTACAGTGGCTCCTTGGAATTTATAGATGTTTCCAGGCTCAGCAACTCTGGTTTTGAGAGCACTGAATTGAAATCTCTGTAAATTAGGAGCCAGATCCCTGGAAGAATAAGCCCTTTCAGAGAAGTTTCAGACCGCCTCTGTGATTAGATATGACTATCCCGTGAGGTTGTGTTAGTCTGCATTTTTTGATGGTCACTCTCCTCACAAACACACAGAAACTGCATTAGTCGGAAATGTTAAGTTTGGCGGAAGGCAAGTGGAGTTATTGTTTCCGGCCGCACCTTCCTATGTGTGCTTTGCTAATATAGTAAATTCCTACCCTCCGGTGGGTTTTTTGCAGTGAAATACCATTCGGTGAGAAGCGGCGTGGCTCAGTGGAAAGAGCCCGGGCTTTGGAGTCAGAGGTCATGAGTTGGAATCCCAGCTCTGCCACTTGTCAGCTGTGTGACTTTAGGCAAGTCAATTCACTTCTCTGTGCCTCAGTTCCCTCATCTGGAAAATGGGGATGAAGACTTCAAAGAGTAGGGCTCCCTTCAAAGCCCTACTGAGAGCTCACCTTCTCCAGGAGGCCTTCCCAGACTGAGCCCCCTCCTTCCTCTCGCCCTCCTCCCCCACCCCATCCCCCCCGTGTCTTACCTCCTTCCCCTCCCCACAGCACCTGTATATATGTTTATATGTTTGTACATATTTATTACTCTATTTTATTTGTACATATTTAGCCTATTTTATTTTGTTAATATGTTTTGTTTTGTTCTCTGCCTCCCACTTCTAGACTGTGAGCCCACTGTTGGGTAGGGACCGTCTCTATATGTTGCCAACTTGTACTTCCCAAGCACTTAGTACAGTGCTCTGCACACAGCAAGTGCTCAATAAATACGATTGAATGAATGAATGACTGTGAGCCCCCTGGGGCACAACCTGATCACCTTGTAACCTCCCCAGCGCTTAGAACATTGCTTTGCACACAGTAAGCGCTTAACAAATACTAACATTATTATTATTATTATTTTATTATTGCGGGGTTTGGGATGTGGCCTCATGATGGCTGAACTCTCCGTGTGATTCAGTGCCTAAATGAAGTCTCTGAAGGTCCCATAGAAAATTAGGAATCTCAACTCTCTGGATCCAATACCAGAGCAGATGGAGATGTGAGCCCACTGTTGGGTAGGGACTGTCTCTATATGTTGCCAATTTGTACTTCCCAAGCGCTTAGTACAGTGGTCTGCACATAGTAAGCACTCAATAAATACGATTGATGATGATGATGATGGGGCGTTCTGGGAGAGATGTGTCCACAGCATCTCTATGGGTGGGAGATGACTCAACAGCATAAAACAAGGTAAGACTAAATCCAATACCCTTCCAGCAAGTGAGTTCCAAAGGGATGTAAAAGGCCTTGGACATTTTTTGCTCTGAAGAGACAGGCTGAAAGCTAGCAAAATCCCACTTCTTTGGTTTGGTCCCTAGCCCTCTGGAATGTAAACTCCAGGAGACAGTTGTCAGTCAGTCAGTTGTATTTATTGAGTGCTTACTATGTGCAGAGCACTGGACTAAGCACTTGGGAGAATAAAATACAACAATATAGCAGGCACCTTCCCTGCCCACAGCGAGTTTACAGTCTAGAGACGAGCTTGCAGGGCAGGAATTCTGTCTACAAACTCTATAGTACTGTACCGGCTCAGTGGAAAGAGCCCGGGCTTTGGAGTCAGAGGTCATGGGTTCTAATCCCGGCTCTGCCACTTATTGGCTGTGTGACTTTGGGCAAGTCACTTAACTTCTCTGTGCCTGAGTTACCTCATCTGTAAAATGGGGATTAAGATTGTGAGCCCCACGTGGGACAACCTGATCACCCTGTATCCCCCCAGCGCTTAGAACAGTGCTTTGCACATAGTGCTTAACAAATACCATCATGATTATTATTACTCTCCCAAGTGCTTAGTATGGTGTTTTGCACCCAATAAGCACTCAATGAACACCACTGGTTGAAAGTTTAGTGGATAGAGCACAGGCCTGGGAATCAGAAGGTCATGGGTTCTAATCCTGATTCCACCACTTGTCTGCTGTGTGAACTTGGGCAAGTCACTTCACTTCTCTGTGCCTCAGCTACCTCATCTGTAGAATGGGAATTGAGACTGTGAGCCCCACATGGGGCAGGGACGGAGTCCAACCCGATTTGCTCATATCCACCCCAACACTTAGTACGGTGCCTGGCACATAGTAAGTGCTCAACAAATACCATTATTAATATTATTTTTTATTGTCTGATTCCTTGACCAGAGGTCGGAGTATCAGTCTGAGATCAGCAGAGATTAGGAGTCCAAACTCCATTGCCCCAACCTGCTCAACCCCATGGAAAGAACGTCTAGCGTGAGAAATGATAATAATTGCTAGGTGCAGTCTATGTGCGATGATAATAATTGCTAGGTGCTGCCTATGTGCCAAGCACTGTACTAAACACTGGGAGACATTCAAGATAAACAAGTCAGACACAGTTCCTGTCCCACATGGGGCTCACGGTCTATGATGTCCGTGATTGGCAAGGTTACATATTTGCCTTGTGTCTTGCTGTAATTTGTTTAGACTAGAGCAGGGCCAAGCCACGTATAATGAAGACAAAGCTTCCAACCATGACACTCTCCCTGGAACATGGAAAAAAAAATAATAGACTCTTTGGCATTTCCTCCCTCACCTTCCGCCAGCCATCTGAATGAGAAATTCACTGTCTTGATTGGCAGCAGATATCTGGTCTGGGGGAGAAGGAAAAGAGACTCTTCTCTCATCAGAGGACATGGCCCTCTCTGTCTTCCCTTGCTTGGCCGTATTTCAAACTGGGGTCTAATGCCAGTTATGGTTCACGTGGAAATTTTCATCATTTTACCGATGAAAAAACTGAGGTTCAGAGAAGATAAGTGACTTGACCAAGGTCATGCAGCAGACAAATGGTGGAGCTGGAACTGGAACCAGGTGCTCTGACATCCAGACCTGTGCTCCCTCAGCTAGGCCACACCACTTCCCAAGAACCTTCCCCATCATTTTTAGTGCAGCCTGCTGCTGGGAGTGAGAAGGTCATGGGTTCAATAATATGATTGAATGAATTTATGGAGCATTTAGTGCATTAATAGCCTCTTGAGTTGGAAGTAATAATAATTATAACAATGATGGCATGGGTTAAGTGCTTAATATGTGCCAAGCACTGTATGGTTACAAGAAAATTGGATTGGACACAGCCCTGTCCCATGTGGGGCTTACAGTCGCAATTCCCTTTTTACATTTGAGACCCAGAGAAGTGAAGTGACTTGGCCAAGGTCACAAAGCAGGTAAGTGGTGGAGCCAGAATTAGAACCCACTACCTTTGACTCTCAGGCCTGTGCTCTCTATCTGCTATGTCACCAAAAGACAATTCTGGCTTTGGCTTTCCTTGCTGCCACAGCAGCGCAGAATAGGATGGTGGGCATAACCACCCCTGTTTCACTTCAGAATGCAAACTCGTTGAGGGCAGGCAATGTGTCTGCTATATTGGTGCATTGTACTCTCCCAAGTGCTTAGTTCAGTGCCCTGCGCACAGTAAGTGCTCAATAAATACGATTGACTAACTGATTTCAGGTCAGGCATGATACCTTCAGCTCTGGCTCTTTCAACCAGGCCATTATTGAGAAGTATCAGTAGCTCCCCTCTCAAGATGGCACATGGAGAATT
Source organism: Tachyglossus aculeatus (assembly GCF_015852505.1). NCBI lineage: Eukaryota > Metazoa > Chordata > Mammalia > Monotremata > Tachyglossidae > Tachyglossus > Tachyglossus aculeatus. The sequence goes on from NC_052067.1 coordinate 95,480,882, forward strand.
TCCAGTTCTCTACCAGTCTCGACCATGGGAGGGAGAGTCAAGCAGAGGCCTGTCTATTCCTTTCCTAGCTTGGCCAGTGGCTAGCGAGTAGAAGGCAATCGGCTACAAGTCAAAACTCCCCCGTGCAGGGCAGGCGGAGAGAGTCGAGGGTGGATACGTATGTTTACCATGCTGAAGAAGGCAATGGTAAAGCAGCGTGGCTCAGTGGAAAGAGCATGAGCTTTGGAGTCAGAGGTCATGGGTTCAAATCCCGGCTACACCAATTGTCAGCTGGGTGACTTTGGGCAAGTCACTTCACTTCTCTGGGCCTCAGTTCCCTCATCTGTAAAATGAGGATTAAGACTGTGAGCCCCCCCCCCATGGGACAACCTGATCACCTTGTAGCCTCCCCAGCACTTAGAACAGTGCTTTGCACATAGTAAGCACCTAACAAATACCATCATCATCATTATTATTATTATTATTAATGGTAAACCATTTCCATATATTGACCAAGAAAACTGTATGGATCCACTACCAGAACGACTGCAGATGGAGGTGGGCATTCTGGGAGAAATGTGTCCATAACATCAGCATGGTTTGGAAACGATTCAACAGCATAAGACAAATCAGGATCAGTAGCTCTCTGCTCCACTCTTAGAATCACCGCCCTGGCCTGGGCCTCGTAGAGAACAATCCATAGGCCTCTCCCCACAACAAACAGAGGGGACACATACCTCCCATAAATGGCAAAAGCATTTTGGTTATTATTATCAATAATAATAATAATAATGGCATTTGTTAAGCGCTTACTATGCTTACTATGCTTTAATGGCATTTACTACAAACCAGGCACTGTAGGCCACACTTCTCTTCTCTGATTAGGTCTCCCAAGTTCATATCCTCACAGAAATCAGCGATCTGGCCCTGTTTACTGTGTTGCTTTGACCAGGGTGGTATACAGGGCAATAACAGACAACTGCACCTCCATGTTGGAGGAGCTGAATGGTGTCAGTGGGAGTCTTATCAGGTTTCTGTGCCTCCGAGCTGGCTGGATCCAAATCTCTCCATCCTTATCACCTCGCCCCCTCCTACCTCACCTCCCTTCTCTCCTTCTCCAGCCCAGCCCGCACCCTCCACTCCTCTGCCGCTAACCTCCTCACTGGACTTCATTCTCTCCCGTCCCTCCATCGACCCCCAGCCCACGTCCTTCCCCAGGCCTGGAATGCCCTCCCTCCACACATCCACCAAGCTAGGTCTCTTCCTCCTTTCAAAGCACTAATGAGTGCTCACCTCCTCCATTAGGCCTTCCTACACTGAGCCCCCTTTTTTCCTCTCCTCCTCTCCAACCCCCCGGCCCTACCTCCTTCCCCTCCCCACAGCACTTCTATATATTTGTATGGATTTATTACTCTATTTTACTTGTACATATTTACTATTCTATTTATTTTGTTAATGATGTGTATATAGCTTGAATTCTATTTGTTCTGACGATTTTAACACTTGTCTACACGTTTTGTTTTCTTGTCTGTCTCCCCCTTCTAGACTGCGAGCCCGTTGCTGGGTAGGGACCGTCTCTATATGTTGCTGACTTGTACTTCTCAAGTGCTTAGTACAGTGCTCTGCACACAGTAGGCACTCAATGAATATGATTGAATGAATGAATGAATGAACCAAATGGACTTGACTCTGGGCTATTTTATCCCCCCACCCCACCCCCGCCCTGCCAAACCCTAGGAGTTTGGACCCTGGGGGGTCTTTTCAACATCTCTTTATGGAGAGGACTTTTTTCTATTTTCTTCTGAGAGACTTCCCAGGGGGAGGAATCAGACCTGGGCTGTAGGTCTCCTCCCCTTCTGCCTTTCATCATTCGGGAAGCAGCATAGCCTAGTGAGTAGAGCATGGGCCTGTGAGTCCTTCTAATCCTGGCTCCCCCCACAGTCTCTTGTGTGACCTAGGGCAAGATGCTTCACTTCTCTGGGCTTCATTTCCCTCATCTGAAAAATGGGGATTAAGACTGTGAGCCCCATGTGGGATAGGCACTGTCCTAATCTGATTAATTTGTATCTACCCCAGTGTTTAGAATAGTGCTTGGCACGTAATAAGTGCTTAACAAATGCCATCATTACTATTTTTCATCATTACCTTGTGGAAGCTCTCATACCACTTAAGGCCTCCCCAGGGAGAAATCACAGAATGGGTTTTATAGAGCGACGAAACAATGGACTTGAAAAATGCGTGAACTCTAGGCCTGGATTCCACAGCAAAGAACAACACCCCCCTCCTCTCCCCTGTTCCTCCTTGGCTGGAGAAATGTTCCCCACCCAGAGGACAATGCTCTTTGCCTCTTTAGTCTAGATAAAATATTGTTCGAGTGATTCATATATCCATCTAAATATTGTAGCAGATGCGGGAGAGGGGCTCTGTTCATTCCAGTCCATCTGCTGCAGAGAGCTGAACCAAACAAAATACTTACGGATGGTTTTAGCTTAAACGTGGCAAGGGCGTGAAAGTCTCAGGATCGCCCAAGGTCAACCTGGGTTTCAGCGCTGAGTGGATGGTCCTGGTTCAGGGGCTCAGCTTGGAGTCAAAAGTAGTCAGTTTGGACCATGGGCTCCCAAGCCCATGCTCTGTCCACTATGCCAGGCTGCTCCCCGTGCTGCTTTGCACTGAGTTGGTAAACGCTTTCCCGGCCCACAAGGAGCTTACAGTCTAGAGGGGGAGGCAGACATTAAAATCAGTTATGGATACGTACATCAGTGCTATAGGGCTGAGGATGGGGTGAATACCAAGGGTTTAAATTGTACGGATCCAAGTGCAATGCAGAAGGGAAAAGGAGTAGGGGAAATGAGGGCTTAGTCAGGCAAGGCCTCCTGGAAGAGATGTGATTTGAATGAGGTTTTGAAGGTGGAGAGAGTGGAGTAGATATAAAAAGGGAAGGAGTTAGAGGCAAGATGTGGATGAGAGATTGGTGGCGAAGTAGGTGAGGTGACTGAGGGACGGTGAGTAGGTTGGCATTAGAGGAGCAGACTCAAGTCTCAGGGAGCAGTGAATCTGAGGAATCAGAATGATCCTTAAATCTCCCTCCTTGCTAGTCAGCATCACTTTTCACTGGGAGAGGTAATCTCAGGGTTGGGGAGAGGTTTCCCATTTTGGAGTTCCTCAAGTTGCTTCCAGTCTTCTTCCCCCGGCCCACCTACTCAGAGCTTCTCCTGCTGTGTGCCATCTCTCCCCTCAGATCCCTACTCTGGTGTAGATGTAAGTTTCCAGTGGGCAGGGATTGTGTCTTCTAACTCTGTTGTATTTCCCCAAACGCTTAATACTGTGGTCTGCACGCAGTAAGCGCTCGTTAATTTGATTGATGGATTGATTGTCAGACAGCTGGTAAAAACAACGATTTAGCCCAAGGAGTGTCCTGGACCCAATCTGCCAGTGAGCATTCTGGACCTGCACCAGATGAGCTCCAAAGTGGATTATTTTCTGGGCGATAGCTTAATTTTTCTCCCCTACTGTCTCTACTCCTTTGCCTCTGATTTGCCTGCGAACAGCTCGGCAGAAAGAGAACAGTTGCTGTGGACCTTCCAACTTCATTTCAGCCTTCTCCTCCGGCTGAATCCTTGACCCCAGGTACCAGTCGATAATAATAACGATTATTATTATTATTACGGTATTTGTTAAGCACTTACTATGTGCCAGGCACTGTTCTAAGCACTGGGGTAGATACAAGGTAATTGGGTTGAACACAGTCTCTGTCCCAACTGCTATTTCATAGATGAAGGAACTGAGGCCCAGTGAAGTGATTTGCAGGTCACACAGCAGACAATGGCAGATCCAGGATTAGAACCCATGACTTCCTGGCTCCCGGGCCCGTGCTCTATCCACTAGGCCACACTGCTTCTGATCTTTGCAAGACAGTGCTTTGTGGTTGTTGAAAGGTGCAGCCTCTTTTGCCTCATGGTGCTTCGGGTGTGGGATTTTGGGAAAACCCTCCCTCAAAGCTGGGTTGCGCCTTTGGGCCAACAAAGACAAATGAATAGAAAACGATTTTTCTCTCTTCCAAATCAGAGGGCTTCCAGCAGCCGGAAGGTGAGGTTGGGGGTGGGGGCAGAACCAGTCAGACTCCTGAGAATAAAGAGCTCCATTGCCATCTGATGAAAGACCCTTGGGGTTGGGGGGAGGAATCTGCTGACATGGGTTTTTTAAATGAATCCTCTGCGTTTTTGGTTCACTTTCTGTTGTCCTTTCTTCAACAAAGGGACTCTGTTTTTCGGAGAGAACGGGTTCTTTATTTGTTCGGAGGCAATCTCCTCCTGGGTGCCCCTATACCTGGTGTTAGCAACTGGGATAATAAGAATAATAATAATTGTGCTATATGTTAAATTGGGCAAGTCACTTAACTTCTCTGTGTGCCTCAGTTACCTCATCTGTCAAATGGGGATTAAAACTGTGAGCCCCACGTGGGACAACCTGATCACCTTGTATTCTCCCCAGCGCTTAGAACAGTGCTTCACACATAGCACTTAACAAGTACCATTATTATTATTATTTTTACTACATTAAATGTTTACTATGTAACAGGGGCTGTACTGAGCACTGGAGTGGATACAAGGAAATTGGGTTAGACACAGTCCCTGTCCCATGTGGGGCTCATAGACTTAATCTCCATTTTACAGATGAAGTAACTGAGACACGGTGAAGTGAAGTGACTTGCCTAAGGTCACACAGCAAAGTGGCAGAGCAGAGATTAGAACCCATGACCTTCTTACTCCCAGCGGCCGGCTTCTCTAAAAATGATGGGGAAGGCTGTTGGGAAGCAGTGTGGCCTAGTTGAGGGAGCACAGGTCTGGATGTCAGAGCACCTGGTTCTAGTTCCAGCTCCACCATTTGTCTGCTGCGTGACCTTGGCCAAGTCACTTAACTTCTCTGTACCTCAGTTTTTTCATTGGTAAAATGAGGATTCCATACCTGTTCTCCCTCCCCCTGAATCGGTGAGCCCCATCTAGGACAGGGTCTCCATCTGACCCAATTATCTTGTAACTACCCCAGCGTTTAGTTAGTCAGTCAGTCATATTTATTGAGCTCTTACTGTGTGCAGAACACCGTACTATTTGCTTGGGAGAGTACAATATAGGAATATAGTGCAGTACATGGCACATAGTAGGTGCTTAACACATACCACGATTACTATTATTATTGTTTACTTGAAACTGAATTCCTGGGTTTGAGGGGTAAGAAAAATAGATCCACAAGATTAACAATCCTGTATACAGGCAAATTTTCTCAGTAATTTAGTAAAGGATCATGTCTACCAACTCTTGTTGTTTTGTACTCTTCCAAGTGCTTAGGACAGTGATCTGCACTAAATGCCCCATAAATTCATTCAATCGTATTTATTGAGTGCTTACTGTGTGCAGAGCACTGTATTAAGTGCTTGGGTGAGTACAGTATAACAATAAAAAGGCACATTCCCTGCCCACGTACTATTGATTAATTGGAAAAGGGAGAAATTCAGAAAGTGTATTTATGGAAGTAGTTAATCAGCTATGGTGTTTATTAGGCATTTGTTGTGTTCCAAATGCTGTGCTAAGGTCCAAGGGGACTTAGAAGATAATCAGTTGAATTTTTTTTTCAACATTTCTTGATGTTTTAGTTTCCTTTCAAAGATTGTATTAACCCCCACAGTGGACATCTGAAGCATCTCAGTTACAACAGATAGTTGTAGTATCTAGTTGCAAAAGATGGGTGGGAGGCTCTGGGCAATCATAAATGGGGGCAAGTGGAGATATAGGTCTTTGTTTTCAAAGAAAACACAACTGATGGTGAAATGCCTGTGTGTTTGGACAAGCCACAGGCCCACTGACATTGGTCACACCATAAAGGTTTCCTTTGTTTTGTTGTTGGACTTAATATTTGCAGTCTTGTACGTGTTTTCTTTTTCTGCCCTAGTCTCTCTTTCCATATGAAGCTCTTTCTCAAAGGGAGCTATTCCTTTCGTGATGGCAGTGCACCATGAAGGTTTATTCTCAGCAACCAAGTTATCACTCCATTTCCTTCCTACCATTCCTCTCCAGCCTCCTTGAGTGAGTTGTCCACACCTATTGCTTCCAAGTCCTTTCCTCCAATTTTCCCCCTGACCCCCTCCAATCTGACTTCTGCCCCCTTCACTCCACCAAAGCTGCCTTCTCTAAGGTCACCGATGACCTCCATCTTGCCAAATCCAAAAACCTCTACTCCATCCTAATCCTCCTCGACCCTTCAGCTGCCTTCAATAATGATAATCATAATGATGGCATTTGTTAAGCACTTACTGTGCGCAAAGCACTGTTCTAAGTGCTGGGGAGGATACAAGGTGATTAGATTGTCCCACGTGGGGCTCACGGTCCTCATTCCCATTTTCCAGATGAGGTAACTGAGGCCCAGAGAATAATAATGATGGTATTTGTTAAGCGCTTTCTATGTGCAAAGCACTGTTCTAAGCACTGGGGGGGGGATACAAGGTGATGAGGTTGTCCCATGTGGGGCTCACAGTCTTAATCCCCATTTTACAGATGAGGTAACTGAGGCTCAGATAAGTTAAGTGACTTGCCCAAAGTCACACAGCTGACAATTGGCAGAGCCAGGGTTTGAACCCATGACCTCTGACTCCAAAGCCTGTGCTCTTTCCACTGAGCCACACTGCTTCCCTGCTTCTGCTTCTCTTCAACACTGTGGACCACCCACTTATCCTGGAAACATTATCCATCCTTGGTTTCACTGACACTGTCCTCTCTAGATTCCCTTTCTATCTCCCTGGCCGCTCAGATCACACAGCAGATGAGTGGTGGAGCCAGGATTAGAACCCATGACCTTCTGACTCCAAGCCCAGCTCTATCCGCTATGCCATGCTGCTTCCCATGCTGTTCTACAACGGAGTTGGTAAACACTTTCCAAGCCTATAAGGAGCTTACAGTCTAGAGGGGAAGGCAAACATTAAAGTAAATTATGGATTTGTGCTTCAATGCTATGGGACTGAGGATGGGGTGAATATCAAGGGTTTAAAGGGTACAGTTACAAGTGCCAGGGCAATGTAGAAGGGAAAGGGAGTAGGGGAAATGAGGCCTTAGTCATGGAAGACCTCTTGGAAGAGATGTGATTTAAAAGAGGCTTTGAAGGCGGAGAGAATGAAGGTCCATTAGATAAGAAGTAAGAAGGAGTTACATGCCAGAGGCAGGATATGGGTGAGAGGTTGGTGGCGAGATACATACGACTGAGGTACAGTGAGTAGGTTGGCATTAGAGAAGCAAAGTGTGCAGCCTGTTTTGTAGTAGGATATCAGGGAAGTAACATAGGAGGGCTCAAGGTGATTGAACTTTTCAAAGCTAATGGTAAGGAGTTTCTGTTTGATGTGAAGGTGGATGTGAAACCACTGGAGGTTCTTGAGGAGTGGGGTAACATGGCCTGAATGTTTTTGTAGAACAATGCTCCGGGAGGCAGAATGAAGTGTGTACTTGAGTGGGGAGAGACAGACAGCAGGGAGGTTATCAAGGAGGCTGATGTAGTAATCAAAGTGTTTGGTAGGATAAGTGCTCTGATCAACGTGGTGGCAGTGTGGAGGGACAGGAAAGAGTGGAATCCAGTGACGGTAGAACTGGCAGGATTTGGTGACAGATTGAATATGTGGGTTGAATGAGAGAGATGAGTCAAAGATAATGCTGAGGTTACTGGCTTGTGAGCTGGTGGTTCCATCTACAGTGACGGGAAAGTCAGGGGGAGAACAAGGTTTGGGCAGGAAGATAAGGAGTTCTGTTTTGGACTGTTTTGGACATGTTGAATTTGAGGTGTTGGTGAGACACTCATTCATTCATTCAATCATATTTATTGAGCGCTTACTATTTGCAGAGCACTGTACTAAGCTCTTGGGAGAGTATAGTACAACAATAAACAAACACATTCCCTGCCCACAACAAGCTTACAGTCTAGAGAAGGGGAGGCAGACATCAATACAAATAAATTACAGATATGTATATAAGTACATAAGAAGCAACATGGCTTAGTGGAAAGAGGACAGGAAAGAGGTGGGTACTAATCCCACCTCTGCCACTTGTCTGCTGGGTGACCTTGGGCAAGCTGCTTAACTTCTCTGTGCCTCAGTGACCTCATCTTTAAAATGAGGGATTAGGACTGTGAGCCCCATGTGGGACAACCTGATTACCCTATCCCAGCACCTGGAACAATGCTTGGCACATATTGTTTAACAAATACCATGATTATTATTATTATAATTACAAGTGCTGTGGGGCTGGGAGCGGGAGCAAAGGGAGCAAGTTGGAGTGTTGCAGAAAGAAGTGGGAGAAGAGGAGGAGATACACCCTCAAAAAGGCTTTGAAGGGGGGAAGAGTACTTGTCTGTTGGATTTGAGGCGGGAGGGCATCCCAGGCCAGAGGTAAAATGTGGATTAGGGGTCGGCGGCGAGATAAGTGAGATCATGGCACAGAGAGAAGGCTAGCACTAGAAGAATAAAGTGTGTAGGCTGAGTTGTAGAAGATGAGTAGCTAGATGAGGTAGGAGCGGGTCAGGTGGCTGCTTTGAAGTCAATGGTGAGTTTTTGTTTGATGCGGAGGTGGATGGGCAACCACCGGAATTTTCCGAGGAGCGAGGTTACATATCCTGTGTGTTTTTGTAGAAAAATGATCTGGGCAGCAGAGTGAAGTATGGACTTGAGTAGGGAGAGACAGGAGGCTGGGACGTCGACAAGGAGGCTGCTGTGGTAATCCAAGTGGGATAGGATGAGTGAATACATTAACATGGTAGCAGTTTGGATGGAGAGGAAAAGGTAGATTTTGGGGATGTGAAGGTGGGACTGACCGGATTTAGTGATTGATTGATTTTGTGTTTGAATGAGAGAGAGGAGTCAAGGATAATGCCAACGTTATGGGCTTGTGGCACAGGAAGTACAGTGGTGCTGTTGACAGTGATGACAAAATCAAGAGGAGGGTTTGGGTGGGAAGAGAAGGAGTTCTGTTTTGGACATGTTAAGCTTGAGGTGACAGGAGGACATACAAGATGTCCTGAAGGCAGGAGGAAATGTGAGACTGCGGAGAGGGAGAGAGATGAGGGATGGAGTTGTAGACTTGGGTATCATCCTCATAGAGGTTGTAGTTGAAGCCATGAGAGCTAATGAGTTCTCCAAGGGAGCGGGTATAGATGGAGGTTCGAAGGGGATCCAGAACTGAACCTTGGTGGACACCCACAGTTAGGGGGTAAGAGACAGAGGAGGAGCCCATGAAAGGAGACTGAGAATGAGCGACCAGAGAGATAAGAGAACCAGGAGAGGACAAAATCAGTGAAGCCAAGGGATATCCAAATACAGATGTCCTGAAGTCAGGAGGAAATATGAGATTGAAGAGGAGAGTGATCAGAGCTGGAGATGTATATTTGGGAATCACCTGCATAGAGGTGGTAGTTGAAAAGCAGCATGGCCTAATGGAAAGTCCCTTGGCCTGGAAATCAGAGGACCTGGGTTCTGACTTTGGCTCTGCCACTTACCTACTGTGAACTTGGGCAAGTCACAACGTTTCTGTGCCTCAGTTATCTCTTCAACAAAATGGGGATTCAGTCAGTCATATTTACCGAGTGCTTACTGTGTGCAGAGCACTGTACTAAGCACTTGGGAAGTGCAAGTTGGCAACATATAGAGACAGTCCCCACCCAACAATGGGCTCAATACCTGTTCTCCCTCCTACTTAGAGTGAGAGTCCCCTGTGGAATCTGATTATCTCAGATCTACCCCAAGACTTAGTACAGTGCTTGGCATATAGTAAGCGCTTCACAAATACCACAATTATTATTAGATGAAGCCACGGGAGAAAATGAGTTCTCCAAGGGGGTGAGTGTAGTTGGAAAATAGAAAAGGACCCAGGGGTTGATGGAGAGAAACATATAACTTCGCTTCTCAAGGGAGAAAGAAGGCTAGAAACCTCACCCTACCTCCTTAGACTTCCTACATTGGATCTGGGGCAAATAATAATTCATAATTGTGGTATTTATTAAGCACTAATTATGTGCCAATACTGTATTAAGCACTGGGGTAGGTATAGCGTAAGCAGGATGGACACAAATAAAAGACTTCTGTCTGTGGGGCTGTCAGTCTGCTACCCCTAGAAACAGTACATACCCTTTTAAAAAGTGAATTAACTGACATTCTCAGAAAAGAGCACGGCCTGAGGGACATGGCAGATGACTCCTGAAGAATTTCAGTACTTCCAAATGTTGAAAGGTAGCAGTCTACTGAAGAAATTAGGGGTAGAAAGTCTGTGTCATCTCTGCCGTTGGCTTGCTGTGCAGATGGCTCAGGAACGAAGAGTGGAGGAAACACAGTCCCATGATCCTTTCACTCACTCATGCATTCAGTCATATTTATTGAGCGCTTACTGTGTGCAGAGCACTGTACTAAGCGCTTGGAAAGTATAAATAGGCAACAGCTAGATACAATCCCTACCCAACAATGGGCTCACAGTCTAGGAGGGGGAGACAGAGAACAAAACAGGTAGACAGGCATCGATAGCAGGTTCTGGTACACATATGAAGTTTGGGGGATGGAATCCGTTTCTGGCTCTAGAAGGAAATAATTCTGATTTCAATTCAAACATCTTTATTCACGTAGAGGTGGTTTAAACTAATATTGTACACTGGCAGATGCTATTCAAATTTGGGAGTCATGAACATTATGTGAGTATGTACATAGATATACACACATGCATCAGATATTTATGTATATGTATATACTTCATTTAATGGTATTTGTTAAGCAGTTACCCTGTGCCAGGAACTGTACTAAGCCTTGGGATAGATTTAAGGTAGTCAGGGTGGACACGTAAGACTCACAGTCTAAATCCCCATTTTACAGTTGAGATAACAGGTACAGAGAAGTGAAGTGACTTGCCTGAGGTCACACAGCAGACAAGCAGCAGAGCTGGGATTAGAATCCAGGTCCTCTGATATCCAGGCCCATGAACTTTTCACTAGGCCATGCTACCTCAAAATATTTTTCTGTACTTTGTATACAAATAGAAATTTTTTTTGTGTATTTGTTCTTTATATTAGAGGAAAACATCACTGAGCGTGAAATTCACCTAAGAGCACCTATGTGGCTGAAAAGGTCAATGTGGGGGGCGTCCATATGCCCAGCCACATTGACCACCCGTAGAGCCCAGATTGAGGAGTTAGAGAATGTAGATTCGAATCCTAGCTCTGCCGCACGTCTGCTGAGTGACCTTGGGCAAGTTACTTCCTTTCGCTGGGCCTCAGTAACCTCATCTGTAAAATGGGGATTAAGACCGCGAGCACCATATGGGACAGGGATTGTGTCCCACCTGATTGTGTCTCCTTCCCATAACCCCTGCCCTACCTCCTTCCCCTCCCCACAGCACTTGTATATATTTGTACAGATTTATTACTCTATTTATTTTACTTACACACGCTTACTATTCTATTTACTTTGTTAATGATGTGCATATAGCTTTAATTCTTTTTGTTCTGACGATTTTGACACACGTCTACATGTTTTGCTTTGTTGTCCCCCTTCTAGACTGTGGGCCCGTTGTTGGGTAGGGACCATCTCTATATGTTGCCAACTTGTACTTTCCAAGCGCTTAATACAGTGCTCTGCACACAGTAAGCGCTCAATAAATACGATTGAATGAATGAATGATTATCTTGTATCTACTCCAGTGCTTAGTACGTAGTAAGCACTTAACAAATACCACAATTATTATTGTCATCACCCAGAAAGTTGTCGCTTGTTGTGTTGTATTCAATGTTTGCAGCACCTGGCACTGTTTTTCCATCGGCCTCCTCATTTCTCTTTCTATACAAAGATTTTGCTCAAAGGAAGCCTCTCCGTTCTTGATGGCAGTGAGCTTTGCCTGTCTGTCCTCAGCAACCGACTCCCAGTTTTCAGCTGGGAGTCATCATTGCCTGAGGTTTGGGGTTTACCATTCCCTTAAAATGTTTCCTCAGGCTTTGATTTTCCCTTAAAATGCTTCCTTTGTCCTCCCTGTGTTCAGTGTTCCAATTTCACCTTTTTTTTTTTAATGGTATTTTTTTTACCTTTACCATGCGCCAAGCACTACTATTAAATGCTGGGGTAGATCCAAAGTAATCAGGTTGGACATAGTCCTTGACCCACAAGGGTCAATCTTAATCCCCATTTTACAGATGAGGTCACTGAGGCACAGATAAGTGAAATGACTTGTCCGAGGTCACACAGCAGACAAGTGCCCATGCCAGGAGTAGAACCCAGATCCTTGGGACTCCCAAGCCTCTGCTCTATCTACTAGGGCATGCTGCTTCTTACTACAGCAGCTTCAGTATCCTATTGTTCATTCTTTTATTCAATCATATTTATTGAAAGCTTACTGTATGCAAAGCACTGTACTAAGCGCTTGGGAGAGTACAATATAACAACACACAGACAAATCCTGCCCACAACGAGCTCTGTTGTTGTACATTATCCACACCGGTCCCACTTAGTGTAGCTGGACATGGGAAGCAGTGTCGTTTAGCAGAAAGACCCCAGTCCTGGGAGTCCGAGGACCTGGGTTCTAATCCTGCATCCACCACTGGCCAGTTGTGTGCTTTGGACAAATCACTTCATTTCTCCTGACCCTCAGACTGCTTATCTGTGAAATGAGGATTAAATACCAGCTCTCAAGCAGTCAATCGACTGTATTGATTGAACGCTTACTAAGTGCAGAGCACTGTACTAAGTGCTTGGGAGAGTATAATACAACGAATTAGCAGACCCGTTCCCTGCCCATAAAGCTCTCCCCCTCTCTTAGACTCTAAGTCCCATGCGTGACGAGGATTCTCCCCTTCCCCATCCCCCCGCCCTACCTCATTCCCCTCCCCACAGCACCTGTATATATGTTTATACAGATTTATTACTCTATTTATTTTACTTGTACATATTTACTATTCTACTTTATTTTGTTAATATGTTTTGTTTTGTTGTCTGTCTCCCCTTTCTAGACTGTGAGCCCGTTGTTGGGTAGGGACCATCTCTATATGTTGCCAACTTGTACTTCCCAAGCACTTAGTACAGTGCTCTGCACACAGTAAGCACTCAATAAATACGATTGAATGAATGAATGAATGATTGTGTCTAATCAACATATGCTATATCTACCCTAGCTCTTAGTACAGCCCTTGGGGCATACCAACTGCAATTGTTCTACTTTTATTGCAATTATTAACACAACCACTTGAAAATAGTGTAATTTTTATTTTTACGCTTTCTTTTTACTGAAGCAGGCTGCAGTAGGTTCATACATTCATGCGCAGTAAGTGCTCCGTAAATACCACTGATGATGGTGATGATGATTTGAAGATCACTGCTGTTGGAGGAAATGAGTTGTCTAACGTTCTTGCGGTATCTGTGTGTGGACGTTTCCTATGTGTGTGACTTTTAAAGGGAAATGAGCAAGACGTGGAAAAATACACTTCAGTTGCACAACACAATGAAGTGCAATGTTTCAGATCAAAGGTCAGGGAAGCATAGGGTGGGGAGAACAGTATTCAATGGGATATGGGAAGACTTTGGCCATAAAAAACTGAAGAGCCTCATCCAAAAGGGTTCAGCTGAAGTTTTATATTGGACAACTCATCTAGGAGATACGAAATAAAGTCTAAAATTGCACATAGAAAAATCAATCACCAGTCATCACTTCTGAGTGTCTTGTTTTCACTTTGTGAGTGAGCTCTTCTCTGGTTATTTCTTGAATGTTGACCCTCTTCCCAAGCAAATATATAATCCAGATCTGAGGCTGGGGTGTGTGTCAGGAGTGGGGAATAAAAAACCCTTCAGAAGTCTCATGTGGAGATCTTGGCTTGATATTCAGAGGCAGGAGTCAACCTTTGATTGGGAAATCAATGCATCCCTTGACTAGGGAAATGAAATATAAATATTTACCATTTAATACGGCTCCAGGATCCATATCATTTTTTTTTCAAAGGGAAAATCTGCAGACTCCCCATTTGACCTAAAATGCAGGGGCGCCAGCGAAGGGCCTGGTGTTTGGAGTCATTTCCAGAGAATCAGTTGGGCTGGATATTATTCAAATTCAGAGGGCCGAGAATGACCTCATCTTTCCACATGCATGATTCATGTATTTTTTTAAACAACCTTAACTTTGAATTACTTTATTCGGAACCATAGGAGTTGAAAACTGTACAGCCTCGTGCATTATAAAGAAAGAAAGAAATACTCAGACATTTCAGGAGTGATAGCATTATAAGGCCTAAGGTGCTAAATTGAATTATGGATCCTGGCCCCCCCAAAATGGCTGGGCTCACATTAATCCCACACTAGGTTCTGTGACTTTGCAAAAGTTTTTATTTTATTTTCTATGGTATTTGTTACCCGCTCACTATGTGCCCAGCACTGTTCTAAGCTCCAGAGTAGATAAGAGTTCATCAAGTCGGACACAGTCCCTGTCCCACAAGGGGCTCACAGTCGAGATTTTAGACTCTGTTCCTTCATAACTGGTGTGGAAATAATAATGATAATTGTGGTACTTGTTAGGCACTTACTATGTGCCAGGCACTGTACTAAGCCTTGGGGTGGATACAAGCAAATTGAGGTGGACACAGCCCCCGCCTTGTCCCACGTGGGACTCCCAGTCTCAATCCTCATTTTACAGATGAGGAATCTTGAGGCCCAGAGAAGTGAAGTGATTTGCCCAAGGTCACAGGGCAGACAAGTGGAGGAGTGAGGATTAGAATCCATGACCTCCTGAATCCTAAGCCTGTGCTCTATCCACTATGCCTTGCTGCTTCTCAGAAGCAAAATATATCAAACAGTCCCTTGGAATTTGTACGATCAACTCTAAGGTTGGTTTAGCTCTCCTCAGGGCTTGGGAATTTAAATAACGTTATGATTTACCATGGCTACGAAACAGTTTTTAACTGGATTCGGTAGGGGCTAATTGTTGGTCTTTAAGGGATTCAGGGGTTTATCATCTGAAACCACTAGAAAATCTCACTGAAACCTGAAGAACTGGTCAGTCAGCTCACTGAGGGCTGTTTGAAGGGTGAAATCATGTTCTTATCGCCTGGTATACTTGTTAATCCTGAGAAGGTGATCACAAAAGACTGCGGCGCTAAGCTGGTTCGGCCCCCAGTTTCAAATTTTATAGGGACTTTTCTTCCAGAGGAAAATGGTGGACGGGTCTTGTGTTGTTACAGACTCACTGTATGGGGCTATACGCCCAGAGTTCTGAAACTTGGAATGGTTCGTGGAAATATGATGATACTGGTTTTTGATGCCCCACATAGGCTGAATTCAGATTTGGAAATCCTTGAAGGTACTTCAGTGCTCAGATCAGTGGTAACTCTTTCCTGTCTCTGGAGAGACAGGAATATATGTATGTATGCTTGTACATATTTATTACTCTACTCTTGTACATATTTATTACTCTATTTATTTATTTTATTTTACTTATACATATCTATTCTATTTTATTTTGTTAGTATGTTTGGTTTTGTTCTCTGTCTCCCCCTTTTAGACTGTGAGCCCACTGTTGGGTAGGGACTGTCTCTATATGTTGCCAACTTGTACTTCCCAAGCGCTTAGTACAGTGCTCTGCACACAGCAAACGCTCAATAAATACGATTGATGATGATGATGATGATGGAGAGAAAGATATAAAAAGACCGTGGTGCAGTAGATAGACCACAGGCTTGGGAATCAGAAGGTTATGTGTTCTAATTCTGCCTCTGCCACTTGTCTGCTGTGTGGCCTTGGGCAAGTCACTTCACTTCTCTGGACCTCAGTTACCTCATCTGTAATGTGGGGATTCAGACTGTGTTCATTCAATCAATCAATCAATTGTATTTATTAAGCGCTTACTGTGTGCAGAGCACTGTACTAAGTTCTTGGGAAGTACAAGTTGGCAACATACAGAGACAGTCCCTACCCAACAGTGGGCTCACAGTCTAGAAGGGGGAGACAGAGAACAAAACAAAGCATATTAACAAAATAACCCGATTTGCATGTATTTGCTTGCCAGGAACATATTAAGTGCTTAACAAACACCATAGTTATGAATTCTTATTATAATTGAATAATGGCTCAACTCCTCAAAGTGAGGAAGCTCAGACTGAATTTCGTGATGGTCTCCAATTGGTGTCGGGCTTGCCACCAGTCCAGGTCACCCTCTCCCATAATGATGGCATTTATTAAGTGCTTACTATGTGCAAAGCACTGTTCTAAGTGCTGGGGAAGTTACAAAGTGATCAGGTTGTCCCACGGGGGGCTCACAGTCTTAATCCCCATTTTACAGATGAGGTAACTGAGGCCCAGAGAAGTGAAGTGACTTGCCCAAAGTCACACAGTTAATTGGCAGAGCTGCGATCAGAACCCATGAGCTCTGACTCCAAAACCCGTGCTCTTTCCACTGAGCCACACTGCTTCCCATCAAATTTACTAGTCCGCATTTCTCCCTAGCCTATAACTGACTTCTTCCACCTCGATCATATCATCCCAACAGCCGCTCTTAGCACATATGTAAGGTTGTTATGGGCAGGGAATGTGTCTATCAATCAATCGTATTTATTGAGCGCTTACTGTGTGCAGAGCACTATACTAAGCGCTTGGGAAGTACAAGTTGGCAACATATAGAGACAGTCCCTACCCAACACTGGGCTCACAGTCTAAAAGGTGTCTACCAACTCTGTTGCCCTGTATTCTGCCAAGTAGCATGGCCTAGTGAAAAGAGCATGGGCCCAGGGGTCAGAGGGCCTGGGCTCTAATCTCAGCTCCACCACTTACAGTAATAATTAATAATTATGGTATTAAGCGTTTACTGTGTGCCAAGCACTGTTCTAAGTGCTGGGGTAGATACAAGGCAATGAAGTTGTCCCATGTGGGGCTCACAGTCTTAATCCCCATTTTACAGATGAAGCATTTGAGGCACAGCGAAGTTAAGTGACTTGCCCATAGTCACACAGCTGGCAAGCGGCGGAGTTGGGATTCGAACCCATGACCTCTGACTCCCGAGCCCAGGCTCTTTCCACTAAACCATGCTGCTTCTCACTTCTCACTCATCTGCTGTGTGAACTTGGCCAAGTCACTTCACTTCTCTGTACCTCAGTTACCTCATCTGGAAAATGGGGATTAAATCCTATTCCTTTCTACTGAGACTGTGAGCCCCATGTGGGACAGGGACTGTGTCTAAATTGATTACCTTGATCTATCTCAGTGCTTAGAACAGTGCTTGGCACGTAGTAAGTGCTTAATAAATACAATTATTATTATTAAGTGCTTGGCACATAGTAAGTGCTTACTAAATACCATTATTATTATTGTTATTAAATGCTTAGTACAGTGCTCTGTACACAATAAGCACTCAATAAATACCATTGATGATGACGTTCAGCCACCCTATCTATGTAAATATATGCTTGCAGGTAATATATATACATAATATATTACCTATTGCATATATATATATATATATACAGTTAGCTACCCCATTCACTTGTTCATTTATTCATCCTCCCATATCCTTCGCATTTCAGGTTGTGTCTATGTTTTTCCTCATGCTGTCACTGTATGTATACAAACTTTGTCTATCAGTCTCCCCTATTAGATTATAAGTCCCTTCAGGGCCAGGAGAATGTCTTGTGCTTTTCTAGTGTACTCTCCAAAGTGTTCTGCACACTGTACTAAATGAATGAGCTCTTTGTGGGCAGGGAATGTCTGTTTATTGTTATACCGTACTCTCCCAAGAGCTTAGTACAGTGCTCTGCACACAGTAAGTGCTCAATAAATATGATTGAAGGCCATTAGGAGAATTATTTATTGAAGGGAACAGGGATTCACTGGAGTTTGAAAGAGTCAACGCACCATCCTCTACGATGTCTAGATTTTAGGCAGAAAAGTTTCCTCATCAAATAGTTCAAACCCCATCCAAGGCGAGACATTGCTTATTTAAAATTGTTTCCAGTAATTACCTCAGTTAGAGTCTGACACAATGGATGGCTGTGAAGTTCACTGAAACTTCCTATGGAAAGTGATGTTGAGTCAACTGCGTGGGCTAAAGGTTCTTGGGAGGTCAGAGGCAGAAGGCGGAATTGCCAACAAGTCTTCCAGCTTCCACTTCACTTGTTATTCCCAAGTATTCCCTGTTTCTCCCTTCACAGGAGCTACACAGTGCGTGTTTTCCCAGAGACCCTCCTGAGTCTCCCTTCTCTTGCCAAGGCGCACTTTGTCCTTTCTCTTTAGGATGGACATCGATGTTCTTGGGTGCGGTTCCATAGTTTCTCTGTTGCCTTGCAATATAAATACCTGTGATTCATCCCGGTAATGAATGTAGTTTAGATTTCATGCGGGCATAATTCTTATCTCAGCTTGTAAATGGCCTCAGCTTTGTGGATTGTCTTGACAGAAAATATAAGTTGGATGGAGAAACTTTTGACTGCCTTTGATGAGACTCTTTTGAGTCAGGGGTGGAGGATGTCAGCTAATTTGACGCCGTTCTTCAAAATGTGTAGGGGGGCTGCTTATGAGAGGAACAGTTAGGAGTGCAGTGGGAATAACGAGAAGTCATCAATAGGTCAATCGGTGGTGTTTATCGACCACCTACTGTATGAAGAGAACTATACAAAGCAGTTGGGAGAGTACAGTATGACATATTTGGTGGACACATTCCCTGCTTGTCAGAAGCTTACAGTCAATGGGGGAGACAGATGTTAATATAAATAAATAAGTCCAGGTATGTACATAAGTGCTGTGGGACTGAGGGTATCTGGTCTACCTCCAGCCTCTAGGGTCTCATCTTTCCTTGAAGACCACCGGCACTTGAAGCGCTACAATAATAACAATACTAGTGGCATGTCTTAACTGCTTACTATGTGCCAGGCACCATAATAATAATAATAATACTAATGGCACTTAAGTGCTTACTATGTGCACAGCACCGTTCTAAGCATTGGGGAGGTTACAAGGTGATCAGGTTGTCCCTTGGGGGGCTCACAGTCTTAATCCCCACTTTACAGATGAGGTAACTGAGGTACAGAGAAGTTAAGTTACTTGCTCAAAGTCACACAGCTGACAATTGGCAGAGCTGGGATTTGAACCCATGACCTCTGACTCCAAAGCCCATGCTCTTTCCACTGAGCCATGCCGCTTCTCTACTAAGGCCTGGGGTGGATATAAACCAATTGGGTTGGACACAGTCTCTGTCCCAAATGAGGCTCACAGTCTTAATCCCCATTTTACAGATGAGGTAAGTGAGATGCAGAGAAGTTAATAATAATAATAATAATAATGATAATAATGGCATTTGTTAAATGCTTACTATGTGCAAAGCACTGTTCTAAGTTCTGGGCAGGATACAAGGTAATCAGGTTGTCCCAAGTGGGGCTCAAAGTCTTAATCCCCATTTTACAGATGAGGGAACTGAGGCATAGAGATGTGAAGTGACTTGCCCAAAGTCACACAGCTGACAAGTGGTGGAGCCAGGATTTGAACCCATGACCTCTGACTCTCAAGCCCATGCTCTCTCCACTGAGCCACGCTTCTTCTCTTGACTTGCCCAAGGTCACACCGAAGACAAATGGAGGAACTGGGATCAGACCCCACAGTCTCCCCCACTTCTAGATTGTGAGCCCGTTGTGGGCAGGGATTGTCTCTGTTACTGAATTGTACTTTCCAAGCACTTAGTACAGTGCTCTGCACACAGTAAGCACTCAATAAGTACAATTGAAAGAATGAATCAATCCACATCCTTTTGACTTCCAGGCCTGTGTTTTATCTGATAGGTCATGTTGCTTCTCTACCAATCTTCCTTGGTAGTCTAAAAATAATAGTAATAATGATATTTGAGTGCTTACTATGGGCCAAGCGCTGTACTGAGTGCTGGGGTAGATACAAAATAATCAGATCGCACATGGGGCTCATAGTCTAATTAGGAGGGAGAACAGATATTGTCTCCATTTTCCAGATGAGGTTACTGAGGCACATATCATCATCATCATCAATCGTATTTATTGAGCGCTTACTATGTGCAGAGCACTGTACTAAGCGCTTGGGAAGTACAAATTGGCAACATATAGAGACAGTCCCTACCCAACAGTGGGCTCACAGTCTAAAAGGGGGAGACAGAGAACAAAACCAAACATACTAACAAAATAAAATAAATAGAATAGCTATGTACAAGTAAAATAAATAAATAAATAGAGTAATAAATACGTACAAACATATATACATATATACAGGTACTGTGGGGAAGGGAAGGAGGTAAGATGGGGGGGATGGAGAGGGGGACGAGGAAGTGACTTGCCCAAGGTCACACAGCAGACAAATGGTAGAGTTGGGTTTAGAACTCAGATCCCCTGACTCCAGGTCCCCATGTTCTCTCCCCTAGATCATGCTGCTTTTTGAGATTTTGCTACCGTGACAGTCAAAAATTCTCCCTCTGTTCACGTAGAATTTCCAATTTTGTTAGAATCAGAGTTTTTATTGCCTCTTGTGGGTATTTTCTTGCTCAGTGCCTGGCAGCCAAAGAAAAGAAAGAACAATGGAGGAGGCTTTAAAATCCACTTTTGAGGCTGGCCAAAAATTGATATATGACATAGTTATCAAGGAGCAGTGCTGTAAATGGGATACTTAGCTCTCAAGTTCAGTGGCTTAATTTTGTGTTTGTCCAGAATGGTGATTGAGGAAGAGGCAGCAGTATTTGCAGATAATGACCGAAAAATGAAAAGAGGGTTTCAGAGAAAACCGAGCGCAATGATCTAATAAAAGTGCGCCAAGCCAGTGGAATAACACAGTTGCACATAAAATATCTGAAAACCGGAACAGTTGGCAACGCTGCCCTGGTTGAAGCGATTACATGGGATTATAGCCAGTCCAAAGAAATAAAATCACAATGAAAGGACAATAAACATTTGACTAAATGTTGTGGTTCAGGGCACAAACCGAAACGGTAGTCGGGGAAACAAAAATTTGTGGGAACTTTAGTGGGGAAAAACACTTTTTCTAAACTGTGTTTTTTCCTCCCCGCCAACCCCAGAGTAATAGACGCTGCCACCGAAATTGAAGTGGATCGTCTGAGAACTCAGCACACGTCCAAGACGTGTCCGCCAGAGACAATGCCCATTTGTGGGATGGGAAAGCACCAGACCATATGGAGTTGGCTATTTCTGAGAGTGGTCTCAGCTGAATTATATTATATTTATACAGACAGCTGGCAAGGGTTTTGGTGGATTTTAGTTTCCTAAAGTGGACTTGTCAGGCCGAGGTAGACAGCTGGTTGACTTAACTTTAGGCTGATCCATTATTTAGCTGTTATTTTTGATGTTTGTTAAGCTTGGTGCCGAGCCCTGTACTGAGCTCCGGCCAAAGGTGAAAGGATGATAACTCAGACGCCATCCCCAGGCCTCTTGACTGTAAGCTTGTCGTGGGTTGGGGATGTGTCTGTTCCCTTCTCTGTGCCTCAGTTACCTCATCTGTAAAATGGGGATTAAGACTGTGGGCCCCAGCTGGGACATGGACTGAGTCCAACATGATTGGAATGCCCTCCCTCTGCCCATCCGCCAAGCTAGCTCTCTTCCTCCCTTCAAGGCCCTGCTGAGAGCTCACCTCCTCCAGGAGGCCTTCCCAGACTGAGCCCCTTCCTTCCTCTCCCCCTCGTTCCCCTCTCCATCCCCCCCATCTTACCTCCTTCCCTTCCCCACAGCACCTGTATATATGTATATATGTTTGTACATATTTTTTACTCTATTTGTTTATTTATTTATTTTATTTGTACATATCTATTCTATTTATTTTATTCTGTTGGTATGTTTGGTTTTGTTCTCTGTCTCCCCCTTTTAGACTGTGAGCCCACTGTTGGGTAGGGACTGTCTCTATATGTTGCCAATTTGTACTTCCCAAGCGCTTAGTACAGTGCTCTGCACATAGTAAGCGCTCAATAAATACGATTGATGATGATGATGATGATTAGCTTGTATCTACCACGGCACTTAGTAATAATAACCATAAAATGACTTGTATCTACCCTGGCACTTAGTAATAATAATCATAATAATGATGGCATTTATTGAGCACTTACTCTCTGCAAAGCACTGTTCTAAGCACTGGGGAGGTTACAGGGTGATCAGGTTGTCCCATATGGGGCTCACAGTCTTAATCCCCATTTTACAGATGAGGAAACTGAGACCCAGAGAAGTGAAGTAACTTGCCCAAAGTTACACAGCTGACAAGTGGCAGAGGCTGGATTTGAACCCATGACCCCTGACTCCAAAGCCCGGGTCCACTGAGCCACGTATTGGCACACAGTAAGTGCTTAACAAATACCCTCTAGGCTGTAAGCTTGTTGCGGGCAGGGAATGTGTCAGTTTATTGTTGTGTTGTACTCTCCCCAGAGCTTAGTACAGTGCTCTGCCCACAGCAAGTGATCAATAAATTGATCTAAAATAATTCACATTGTACAGGATTCATTGCAGCCGAAATGACCACAGCAGAGTGACGAGGCTGAGTTCTGCTAGTGCCACAACCCAGCAGACAGTTGCCTTGGTAGCCACTGTGGTCTCGGAGGCCCATATTAGCTCGAAGCAGCGTGCCCTAGTGAATAGAGCACAGGGCTGGGAGTCAGAAGGACCTGGGTTCTAATCCCAGCTCCACCACTTGTCTACTGTGTGACCTTGGACAAGTCACTTCACTTCTCTGTGCCTCAGTTACCTCGTCTGTACAACGGGGATTAAGACAGTGAGTCCCATGTGGGACAGGGACTGTGTCAACCTGATTACCTCCTATCTACCCTAGTGCTTAGAACAGTGCTCGGTACATAGTAAGTACTTAACAAGTATCATAATATATATATATATATATATATATATACACACTTATATGTATATATATGTGTGTATATATATTCACGATTCCCGCTGAGCCCATCTTCCTCATGGAACGTTTTAGGTGGTCTTTAGATTAGAAACCATCACAACTGATAGTCAAGGCTCAATCCATCCATCAGTGGTATTTATCGCGCACTTATTTTGGGCAGAGCACTGTGCTAAGTGCTTGGGAGAAAACAATGCAGCAGATCTGGTGGACGTAATCCTTGCCCGCAGCGAGTTTACAGTCTAGAGGCCAGCGAGGATTGCTTGACATGCAGAAAGGCACTTCTGATGCCATTCCACTGGGCAGAGACACAGCCCATAACTACTGAATGGAATGGTTGTCAGGCTTTTCTCTGTTCTGGCAGTCTCGTCCCAGAGTAAGTCTCAATCAGCCAATCAATCAGTCAATTAATGGTATTTATTGAGTGCTTACTGTGTACAGGGTACTGTACTCTGAGAAGCAGCATGGCTCAGTGGAAAGAGCACGGGCTTTGGAGTCAGAGGTCATGGGTTCAAATCCTAGCTCCACCAACTGTCAAATGTGGGACTTTGTGCAAGTCACTTAACTTCTCTGTGCCTCAGTTACCTCATCGGTAAAATGGGGATTAAAACTGTGAGCCCCCTGCGGGACAACCTGATCACTTTGTAACCTCCCCAGCACTTAGAACAGTGCTTTGCACATAGTAAGTGCTTAACAAATACCATCATTGTTATTATTATTATTATTGCTAAGTGCTTTGGAAAGTACAGTTCAACTGACAGATATATTCCCTGCCCACAGGGAGCTTATGGTCCAGAGCAGGACAGACATCAAAATAAATTCTGGCTATGTACTTAAGGGCTGTGGGGCTGAAGGAGGGGTGAATATCGGTGCTTACAGGGTGCAGATCCAAGTGCATAGGTGACTCAGAAGAGAAATGAATCAAGGACTATGCCAAGGTTATGAGATCATGAGATGGGGCAGGGTAGTAGTGTCATCTACAGTGATGGAAAAGTCAGGGTTTAGGTGGGAAGATGAGGAGTTCTGTCTTGGACTCAGTGTCAGTGGGACACCCAAGTTGAAATGTCCCGAAGGCAGGAGGAAATGTGAGACTGCAGTGAAGGAGAGAGAAATCAGGGCTTGAAATTTAGATTTGGGAATCATCTGCATGGAGATGGTAATTGAAGCCAAGGGAGTGAATGAGTTCTCCAAGGGAATGGGTGTAGATGGAGAATAGAGAATGGAGACTAGATAATGGAATTGAGCCAGAGCTGAGCCTCAAAGGACTCCCACAGTTGGAGGGTGGGAGGCAGAGGAAGCATTGTCTTCCCCAAATTCTAAATCTTGTAATGGAGGTCGCTACATCTTTAACATATGCCTGTTCCAAGCCCCCAAGATGTAGCTGAACATACGTTGGCTATTTGAAAATACTCTTGAAATCAGAGAAAGGCAATAGCTTCCTTTTAGCACCCTAAATTTAAGAGTTTACATGGGCTTGGGAAATCCATAAACTCTTGTTATTATTATTATTGCACACCTTTGAGTCGTTTCCGATGCATAACGACTCCATAGATATACTTTCCTCAACCTTTCTAACGGTTCTTCCGTTATCATTGTTATGGTCTCTATCTAGTCGCTGGTCTGCCTCTTCCAAATTTTCCCTGGACTTTTCCTAGCATTAGTGTCTTCTCCAGAGAATTAGTCCTCCTGATTATGTGTCCAAAATATGCTAATCTAAGTTGAGTCATTTGGCCTTCCAAAGACCACTTTGGTTTAATTTGCTCTAAAATTCATTTGTTTCATAAACACTTATTTGTTGTGTTTTCAGGCTGTAAAGTCTATGAACATATTGTCCACTGATTCTGCAGCGTATTAAAGAGAGGAGAGGTTTGCTTCATCAGGGCACAAGCTTACAGATAGTAAGAGCTCAATAAATATGATTGAGAGAATGATGGAGGGGAAACTTCGATAGTCTTTTGGCTAATTGCCCGTCCCTTTTTTATGGTATTAAGCGCTTAGTATGTGCTAGGCATTGTTCTAAGCACTGGGGTTAATACAAGATAATAATAATAATAACATTTATCAAGGGCTTACTATGTGCAAAGCACTTTTCTAAGTGCTGGGGAGGTTACAAGGTGATCAGGTGGTCCCACAGGGGGCTCACAATCTTAATCCCCATTTTACAGATGAGGGAACTGAGGCACGGAGAAGTGAAGTGACTTGCCCAAAGTCACACAGCTGACAATTGGCAGAACCGGGACTTGAACCCCTGACCTCTGACTCCAAAGCCCGGGCTCTTTCCACTGAGCCACGCTGCTTCCCCAGGTTAGACGCAGTCCCTGTCCCGCCTAGGGCTCAAATTCTTAATCTCCATTTTAGAGGTGAGGTAACTGAGACACAGAGAAGTGAAATGACTTGCCCAAGATCACACAACATGCAAGTGGCGGAGCTGGGATTAGAACCCAGATCCTTCTGATTCCCAGGCCCGTGCTCTTTCCACTAAGCCACACTGATTCTCCCTTGTGCTTTGCGGATTTGTAGCCATTCTCACATCACCTTGTTGGGCGTGAAGGCCATACCATAGTGTGTAGGGCTCCTGGGTGACTGAATTGGGAATGCTGGGTCAAACTCTCAGTCTTTTAGATTGGAAGAGTTTCCTAGAAGATCAGAATTGTATTTCTATAAATTCAACAGCAATAAATTCACAAAAAATAGATAAAAGGAACAGAAACAGATGATCGGAAATAAAGATTATTACAGTGCAGGCAGTCTGACTTACGCCACGACAGATTCCTGAAAACCACAGTTTAAATTGTTTAGTGGCATTTGTTAAACACTTACCATGTGCCAGGCACTGTTCTAAGCCCTGAGGTAGATACAAGCTAATCAGCTTGAACACAGTCCATATCCCACATGGGCTCACATTAGTAATCCCCATTTTACTAGCGAGGTAAATGAGGCATAGAAAAGCTATGTAACTTGCCCAAGGTCACACAGCAAACCCTTGACAGAGCTGGAATTAGAACCCAGGTCCTGTGACTCTCAGGTTTGTGTTCCATCCACTAAGTCATGCTGCCTTTCTGTGGAAATGGACAAGTCATAAGGGATAAATTGGAACATATCTTCCCATAGGAAAATCTTCTCAGTATCATAATTGTTCCTGAACCATGATTCAATACTTCATTTTAACCTAAATTACCCAGGATTATGTGCTTAATCATTTTCAGATGATGAACATAGCTATATTTTAATATTAATATTGAGCCAGAAATGTTCCACGATGAGTAGCCAACTTTTACTTCATCAGAAATAAAATGAATGTGACGACCCTCCGTGATGATCCCTTCTGGTGATCTTCCTCTAGACTGTAAGCACGTTGTGAGTAGGGAATATGTCTGTTTATTGTTGTTTTGTGCTCTTCGAAGAGCTTAGTACAGTGCTCTGCACACAGTAAGTGCTCAATAAATACGATTGAATGAATGAATGAATTTCTCACTTGACACCCTCCTCTTTAAATTTTCCCACCAGTTTTCAGCCCCATTATGACTTTAAGAGTTGTTTCATTTTCCTGGTGCTCCAGTGTTCTCCCATCTCTCTGCCCCCACAGAACTCGTGCTAGAAAAGAGATTATTATTCAATTATTATTATCAATAATAATAATACTTGTTAAGCCATTACAGTGTGTCAAGTACTGTTCTAAGTGCTAAGATAGATACAAGCAAATTGGGATGTACACAGTCCCTGTCCCATAG
Source organism: Tachyglossus aculeatus (assembly GCF_015852505.1). Classification (NCBI taxonomy): domain Eukaryota; kingdom Metazoa; phylum Chordata; class Mammalia; order Monotremata; family Tachyglossidae; genus Tachyglossus; species Tachyglossus aculeatus. The sequence goes on from NC_052067.1 coordinate 95,507,477, forward strand.
AGGACTCAGTCCACATTTTAAAGATGAGGTAACTGAGGCACTGAGGAGTTAAGTAACAACAGCAATAAAACTGTGGTATTTGTTAAGTGCTTAATGTGTGCAGGCACTGTACTAAGCGCTGGAGTGGATACAAGCAAATTGGGTTGGACACAGTCCCATGTGGGGTGCGCAGTCTCAGTTCCCATTTTTACAGAGGAGGTAATAGAGGCACAGAGAAGTCAAGTGACTCACCCAAGGTCACCAAGCAGAAAAGTGGCAGAGCCAGGATTAATTGCCCCAGATCACATAGCAGGGATGTGCAGACCCGGGATTAGAATCCAGGACCTCTGACATGCTCTTTCCACTAGACCACGCTGCTTCTACGCATATTGTTTGTAGAGCACTAGGGAATGTGTAGTACACAGGAGTAGATACAGACAATTCCTGCTGTTAAGTGGTTTAAAGATTAGAGGATGAGACAGGCATTACAATAAATTATAGATGAATTTTTACATAAGTGCCCTTGGGCTACCTGCTCAATATCACCCTGGAGAGTTTCCAGTCCTCCACCAGTCTCGGCTAAGGGAGGGAGAGTTAAGCAGAGGCCATTTCTAGCTTGGCCAGTGGCTAGAGAGCGGAAGGCAATCTGCTACAAGTCAAAACTCACCCGTGCTGGGCAGCAGTAGCATGGGAGAGAGTCGAGGGCGGAGACTCAAGCTGACTGCATTTTACTTGCATTTACCTGCATTTTACTTTATTTTACTTGTACATATCTATTCTATTTTATTTTGTTAATATGTTTTGTTTTGTTCTCTGTCTCCCCCTTCTAGACTGCGAGCCCACTGTTGTGTAGGGACCGTCTCTATATGTTGCCAACTTATACTTCCCAAGCGCTTAGTACAGTGCTCTGCATACAGTAAGTGCTCAATAAATATGATTGATTGGTTGATTGATTGAAGGAGACAGTGGTAAACCAATTCCAAATTTTTACCAAGAAAACTCTCTGGATCCACTACCAGAATGATTGCAGATGGAGGTGGGGCGTTCTGAGAGAGATCAATCAATCAATCAATCGTATTTACTGAGCGCTTACTGTGTGCAGAGCACTGCACTAAGCACTTGGGAAGTACAAGTTGGCAACATATAGAGACAGTCCCTACCCAACAGTGGGCTCACAGTCTAGATGTGTCCACGAAGTCGCTATGGGTGAGAGACGACTCAAGCATAAGACAAAAGCTTTTGGGCTGGGGAGAGGTGAATATCAAAAGACCTGGGTTCTAATCCCAGCTGCACCACTTATCTACTGTGTGACTTTGGCCAAGTCACCTACCTTTTCTGGATCTCAGTTACCTATCTGCAAAATAAATGGTAGACTGTGAGCCCCATGTGGGACAGGGACTATGTCCATCCTGAAAGAAGCAGCGTGGCTCAGTGGAAAGAGCCTGGGCTTTGGAGTCAGGGGTCATGGGTTTGAATCCCATCTCTGCCAATTGTCAGCTGTGTGACTTTGGGCATGTCACTTAACTTCTCTGTGCCTCAGTTCCCTCATCTGTAAAATGGGGATTAAGACTGTGAGCCCCCCGTGGGACAACCTGATCTCCCTGTAACCTCCCCAGTACTTAGAATGGAACCCAAAAGCATAAGTGGTGCAGGAGGAAGGTTTAAGACAGGGAAGTGAGAGCTTAGGGTTGGTATTTTTAAGTCAAAACTAACATATAGTAATGATGAAACAAGATGCACATTTAGAAATATTATAAGTGCTTTCTGTCATAACACAAAAAAGCCTGAGGCTTCCAGCTTAATATGTACTATTATTAGTCTTTGTTGAATCCCTGTCTTGTGCGTAATGCTGTACTAGTTACTTGGGAATAATCAAAAGCATGATATTTAAAGACAGGTCCTGCCCACAAATAACCTCTAATCTAGATTTTCCTAGACTGTGAGCACCATTTTTTCATAATATTTTAAAAGAGCTTACTGGGTGTCAAACACTGTTAATAATAATAATAATGGCACTGATTAAACACTTACTATGTGCAAAGCACAGTTCTAAGTGCTGTTCTAAGTTCTAAGTGATGGGGCAGATACAAGACAAGCAGGTTAGATACAGTCCCTGTACCACAGAGGGCTGAGAGCACAACTCAGAGGGAGGAGGATTTAATTGCCACTTTATAGATGAGGTAACTGAGGCACGGAGAAGTTAGGTGACTTGAAGTTAAGTAATTTGAACAAAGTGGTATGCAGCACGTGGCAGAGTGGGGATTAGAACTCAGATCTTCTGATTCCTCAGCCCATTCTCTAACCACTAGGCTACACTGGTTCCCTGGTGTGTTTTAAAGAAGAGCAGGGAGTGTATTTTGACCTAGATTCTGGACTGTAACCTCCTTGTGGGCAGACAATGTAGCTACCCACTCTTGTATTCTCCCAGTCACCTAGCACAGTGCTCTGAAAACAGTAAGCGCTTAGTAAATAGCATCAATTGATTGACTGATTTTTGTATAGAGGGAATTAAGGGTTTAGAGAGAGACGCTGGGAGAATCAAGGACCAGTGATTTAGCTCAACAGAGCCCTCAGGCTAAGAAGGAGATGAGGTCTGTTAGGTACCTGGGAGCTAGTTAATAATAATAATAATAATAATAATAATAATAATAATAATAATAATGATTATGGTATTAGTTGAGCACTTACTGCCTGCCAGGCACTGTAGTAAGCCAGTTGGTTCAGATAGGATGTGTTCTCATAATCAGACAGCCCTGCTCTGATTTGAAGCCTTTTCGGTCTTCAGAAGGTGGCTTTCTCCTCAGATGAAGATCCAAGGCACCAAGGAATCCACTTCAGGTGGAACAAAGCTGACAGTGCTAAGCATTTGCACGACAGGGAGTGGAGTGCTAATCTTAGGCCTTGAAAATGTGAAATTTCTCTCTCTCCCATTTATTTTAGACTCCTCATGAGTCAAGTGTGGAAAGCTCTGTTGGCTCACTTATCTGAGATAGTGGGTGAAATAAATAACATGTGTTCAAATCATCTTCATATTGATCACCCACTGAGAGCAGACCACTGTACTAAACACTAAGAAGAGAACAATAAAAGTAAAAGATGCATCCTTGCTTTCCCGGTTCTTTTTTTTATATTATTTGTTAAGTGCTTACTAGGTGCCAGGAACTGTACTAATCTCTGGGGAAAATACAAGATAATCAGTTTGGAGACAATCCGTGTCCCAAGTGGGGCTCATAGTCTTAACCCTATTTCACAAGTGAGGGAACTGAGAACCAGAGAAGTGAAGTGACTTCCCCAAGGTCGCAAAAAAGACAAGCGGTGGAGCTGAGATTAGAACCCAGGTCCTCTGACTCCCAAACCTGTGCTCTATCCACTAGGCCATGCAGTTTCTCTTCCCATCTAAGTTTTCAGAGATTGGTTCAATGCTAAGGACACTTGAGGGTTGTGAGAGGAAGGGGTCCTTGTCTGGCCTGATGTTTTCTAAATTCCCCTAATTCATTCATTCATTCAATTGTATTTTAGTAAATAGCATCAATTGATTGACTGATTTTTGTATGGAGGGAATTACGAGTTCAAAGAGAGAAGCTGGGAGAATCAAGGACCAGTGATTTAGCTCAACAGAGCCCTCAGGCTAAGAACCCAGAGGGAGAAGAGGTCTGTTAGGTACCTGGGAGTCAGTTAATAATAATGATAATAATAATGATAATGATAATGATGATTATGGTATTAGTTAAGCACTTACTGCCTGCCAGGCACTGTATTAAGCCAGTTGGTTCAGGAAGGATGTGTTCTCACAATCAGACAGCCCTGTACTGATTTTTTTAGGGGCGAGGGGTGAACAGGCATTAATATAAATAGATAAATAGATACATAAATCCCCCAGTATCCACCCACCCCAGCAGTGAATTTAAGTGCTGGGAAACCCCACGGTCTTGTAGACTGTAAGCTCCTTGTAGGTATGGATCCCAGCTACAAATTATATCATATTGTACTTTCCCAAGTGTTTAGTACAATGCTGCACACACAGTAGCCACTCAATGAATGCCATTAATGGATTGATTGGTCCAGCCTCCATTTTAGTAGCAGGGAAAGGGATTCTAGTGATTTGCACTCATCAGGGATTCAGGATCTGACTTGGACTCTTCTTCACAGGCCCCCCGTTTCTTCTGTGGGAGTCAGTCCCAGCCCTGAGGGCTCTCTAGACTGGAAGCTCAGTGTGGGCAGGGAATTTGTCACTCATATTGTGCTCTCCCAAGTGCTTAGTACAGCGTTCTGCATGCAGTAAGTGCTCAGTAAATATTATTGACAGACTCAAAAGGACAGACATGAGTCTGGTCACAGGACTGTGCCTTGGGCCCCTGATTTATAATCTGTTGAAACCTAAAAGAGCAACCACTTGCTAGGAAGGAGAGACTAAGCAAGAACAAAAATACCCCTGTGTTTTCCAAATTCCAAAACCAATATCCCAACTGACTGAGTTTCTAAACCCAGAAAAGAGGCAGTTGGGAGAGAATGCAAGCTAAGTGAATCTTTACCCCGAACGATGGTAGCCAAGAAACTGAATGCTATTGGAAAGAACAAAAGCGGACAAAGACCCATCCACAATGTGGAGAGACCTCAGAGAGCAAGGCAGCCAATGATAATAATAATATTAAGAAAAAAATTGTGTTTCCAAACCACTGATAAATAAAATACATTCAAGTGGAAAAACAGAAATCCTAGAGAATCCCCGGCTAAGCAGTATGGCCTACATCATGGGTCTTGGACTCAGAGGACCTGGGTTCTAATTGATGATGATGGTATTTGTCAAGCGCCTACTATGTGTCAAACACTGTTCTAAGCGCTGGCGTAGACACAAGGTTATCAGGTGGTCCCACGTGGGGCTCACAGTCTTAATCCCCATTTAACAGATGAGATAACTGAGGCACCGAGAAGTGAAGTGACTTGCCCAAAGTCACAGAGCTGACAAGTGGCGGAGCCGGGATTAGAACCCATGACCTCTGACTTCCAAACCTGGGCTCTTTCCACTAAGCCACGCTAATTCCAATTGCTTTGCTGGTTCTGTGTGATCTAGGGCAAATCACTTAACTTCTCTGTGCCCCAGTTACCTCATCTGTAAAATGGGGATTAAATACTTGTTCCTACTCCTACTTAGAATGTGACCCCCACATAGGGATGGAACCTGTGTCCGGCCTGATTAATGTCTGTATACCCCGGCTCTTAGAACAGTGCTTGACACATAGTAAGCACTTAACAATTATTATTATTTGAAAAATCCTAAATTTGATGGGGTTCTGGGTGATATTTACTCTTGGGGGCTGAGTGCTTTGTTTCTAGAAGAGGTTATTTCTGAACGGAACTAGAGCTGAAAAGCGGTATCATCGTCTCCTAAAGCATCCTTTGCATACTTATTGTTGTTTGTCAATTTCTAGATCTATTTTGTCCATCCTTTGTGTAGGGACTGTACTAAGATCTGAGGAAAGGCACAAAGATGGTTTGATTGCAAGTAGATTGAGAGCTCACCTCCTCTAGGAGGCCTTCCCAGACTGAGTCCCCTCCTTCCTCTCCCCGTCGTCCCCCTCTCCACCCCTCATCTTACCTCCTTCCCTTCCCCACAGCACCTGTATATATGTATATATGTTTGTACATATTTATTACCCTATTTATTTTACTTGTACATATCTATTCTATTTATTTTATTTTGTTAATATGTTTTGTTTTGTTCTCTGACTCCCACAACTAGACTGTGAGCCCACTGCTGGGTAGGGACCATCTCTATATGTTGCCAACTTGTACTTCCCAAGTGTATAGTACAGTGCTCTGCACACAGTAAGTGCTCAATAAATATGATTGATTGATTGCTTAGAAAAGTGCTTTACACACAGAAAGCGCTCAATAAATATGATTGACTGACTGACTGACTTTACTAGATGCCAATGAGTCCAGAGCACTGTACTGGCTACCTACTCTGTGAAGAGCACTGAATTAGGTGCCTACTGTGTGTAGGGTCCTGTACTAGATGTCTACTATGCCATGCAGTTATTGTGTGAAGAGCAGTGTACTGGACATCTACACAGGCAGAGCCCTAAACTGAACACTTATCCTGTGAAGAGTAGTGTACTAGCTGCTCGTGGAGCAGCCCGAGAAAGTTGAAGACACGATCTTTACTTCACAGGGACTAACAGTTCAGTGGAGAAGCCAAGCATACCTAAATGGACAAAAACAGGACACCTTAAGGAATGTAGTAGTAGAAGCATTTAATTAAGCACTTATTGTGTACAGAGCACTGTACTACATGCTGGAAAAAAATTACGCAGGTGATAATTAGACACGGTCCCTGCCCCTCAAAGGTATAGGGTTTACTATCTAAGACTATAAAACGAGACTGGAGACAGATAATAGTAATAATAATGATGGCATTTATTAAGTGCTTACTATGTACAAAGCACTGTTCTAAGCGCTGGGGAGGTTACAAGGTGATCAGGTTGTCCCACAGAGGGCTCACAGTCTTAATCCCAAGCGCTTAGTACAGTGCTCTGCACACAGTAAGCGCTCAATAAATACGATTGATTGATTAATCCCCATCTTTCAGATGAGGGAACTGAGGCACAGAGAAGTGAAGCAACTTGCCCAAAGTCACACAGCTGACAATTGGCGGAGCCGGGACTTGAACCCCTGACCTCTGACTCCAAAGCCCGGGCTCTTTCCACTGAGCCACGCTGCTCCTCCTATGATACTATGATATCACTATGATAACGATACTGAGGATGATGATGGAGGTATTCGTTAAGCACTTACGAGGTGTCAAGCACTGTTCTAAGCGCTGGGGTGGATACAAGCTAGTCTGGTTGGACGCAGTCCCTGTCCCACATGGGGCTCACAGTCTTAATCCCCATTTTACAGATGAGGGAACTGAGGCACAGAGAAGTGAATTGACTCGCCCGAAGTCACACACAGCAGACTAGTGGTGGAGCCGGGTTAGAGGTGCCATGTTCTTCCCGGGGATCTGGGGAGGTGGTGGTTGATGGGTGGCTGCTTTTCTCTGTCCCTCTTTGGTGGTGTGGGGCAGGCTGGGATGGAGGTTCCTCGGTGATGTGGCGGGGAGCCGGGATGCAGTCCTGGCGAGGCAGCATGGTCGTCTGCTAGAGGAAGATGCTGAATCCCTGTGAGACATGATTAGGGTGGCACATACCTGGAGGAGTCAGGTGGTCACCAGGTAGAGAGGTCAGAGTGGGGCAGCAGAGTTTAAGTCTAGGTGGGCAGCCTGCGGTGCCCAAAGTGGTAACAATAATAATAATGATGGCATTTATTAAGCGCTTACTATGTGCAAAGCACTGTCCTAAGCACTGGGGAGGTTACAAGGTGATCAGGTTGTCCCTCGTGGGGCTCACAGTTTTAATCCCCGTTTTACAGATGAGGGAACTGAAGCACAGAGAAGTTAAGTGACTTCTGTGAACCCCCCCTCCTCCCCTCCCCATCCCCCGCCTTACCTCCTTCCCCTCACCACAGCACCTATATATTTGTATATATGTTTGTATGCATTTATTACTCTATTTTATTTGTACATATTTATTCTCATTATTTTATTTTGTTAATATGTTTTGTTTTGTTCTCTGTCTCCCCCTTCTAGAGTGTGAGCCCACTGTTGGGTAGGGACTGTCTCTATATGTTGCCAACTTGTACTTCCCAAGCGCTTAGTACAGTGCTCTGCACACAGTAAGCGCTCAATAAATGCGATTGAAAAGAAAAGTGACTTGCCCAAAGTCACACATCTGACAGTTGGCCGAGCCAGGATTTGAACCCATGACCTCTGACTCCAAAGCCCATGCTCTTTCCACTCGGCCCTGAGAGCTGAGAAGGGGGACAGTGGGTGAAATAATAATAATAATAATAATAATAGTGTTTGTTAAGTGCTTACTATGTGCCAAATACTGTTCTGAACGTTGGGATAGGTACAAGCTAATCTGGTTGGACACAGCCCCTGTCCCACATGGGTCTCACAGTCTTAATCCCCAGTTAAAGATAAGGTAATTGAGGCACAGAGGAAGTGAAGTGACTTGCCCAAGGTCACCCAGCAGACATGTGGCAGAGCTGGGATTAGAACCCATGTCCTCTGACTCTGAGGTCCATGCTCTTTCCACTAAACCATGCTGCTTATTGTTAATAATGATGATACTGATAACAACAACAATAATAATAATAATTTGAATGCTTACTATTTGTCAAACACTGTACTAAGGGCTGGGGCCAATCCAAGATAATCAGGTCAGACACAGTCCCTGTCCTATATAATAATAATAAATAATGATGGCGTTTATTAAGCGCTTACTATGTGCAAAGCACTGTTCTAAGTGCTAGGGAGTTTACAAGGTAATCAGGTTGTCCCACGGGGGGGCTCACAGTCTTAATCCCCATTTTACAGATGAGGTAACTGAGGACCAGAGAAGTGTAATGACTTTCCCAAAGTCACACAGCTGACAGTTGGCGGAGCCGGGATTTGAACCCATGGACTCTGACTCCAAAGCCCGGGCTCTTTCCATTGAGCCATGCTGCTTCTCAATAATAATAGTGATGGCATTTATTAAGTGCTTACTATGTGCAGAGCACTGTTCGAAGTGCTGCGGAGGATACAAGGTGATCAGGTTGTTCCAAGAGGGGCTCACAGTCTTAATCCCCATTTTACAGATGAGGTAACTAAGGCACAGAGAAGTTAAGTGACTTGCCCAAAGTCACACAGCTGACAACTTGAGGAGCCAGGATTTGAACCCATGACCTCTGACTCCAAAGCCCGGGCTCTTTCCACTGAGCCACGCTGAGCTACATGGGAGAAGAGGTATCGAATCCCCATTTGGCAGCTGGGGAAATTGAGGCACAAAGAAGTTAAGTGACTAGCTCAAGGTCACACAACAAGCCAGTGGCAGAGCCAGAATCAGAACCTAGGTCCTCGGTCTCCCGGGCCCAAGATCTTTCCACTAGGCCATGCTGCTTCCAGGAAAACTAATACCTAATCAATAAGTATTGGGGGTGTGCAGGATGTCGTGACCGGGAAGATGGGGATTTAATCAGGCAGGGCCTCCTGAAGGAGGTGGTGTGTTTAGGAAGGCTTGGAGAGCAGAGAGGAACGTTGCTTGTGGCGGGCAGGGTGTTCCTGACAGGAGAAGACACAAGCAATCAAAGAGAGGCGGGAGGATGGAGAGGGAGGGAAGTTTCCTTGGAAAATCAAAGGAAACCTCGGTTCAGATTCTTGTGGGCGATGCCTGCGTGCCCAGATCTGGGAGCGAAGGGCTCACTGTGTGGAAACCAGCTGGTGCTCAGAGCTGAGACCAGTTTATCTTGGTTAGATGTCTTGGGTTCCATCGCAATCCCCTCAGCAGCTGAATCCCCAGACCTGGGTGATCGATCCTGAAGGGCAGCCGGTCAGGTTCATTCAATCGTATTTATTGAGCGCTTACTGTTTGCGGAGCACTGTACTAAGTGCTTCCTGATGGTCAGGTTAACTTTAGCCTAGCTTTAGCCTACCTTTAACTTCAACCTACCTGCAACTCAGGTAGGCCAAAGTTGGCTAAAGTCAGCTAAATGGCTCAATGCAGGTAAAGAAGTAGCGTGGTCTAGTGGATAGAGCCCAGACTTTGGAGTCAGAGGTCATGGGTTCTAATCCCGGCTCCACCACTTGTCTGCTGTGTGACCTCAGACAAGTCACTTCACTTCTCTGGGCCTCAGTTCCTTCATCTGTAATAATAATAATAATAATAATAATAATAATGTTGGCATTTGTTAAGCGCTTACTATGTGCAAAGCACTGTTCTAAGTGCTGGAGGGCTACAAAGTGATCAGGTTGTCCCACGTGGGGCTCACAGTCTTAATCCCCATTTTACAGATGAGGTCACTGAGGCTCAGAGAAGTTAAGTGACTTGCCCAAGGTCACACAGCAGACATGTGGCGGAGCCGGGATTTGAACCCATGACCTCTGACTCCAAAGCCTGTGCGCTTTCCACTGAGCCACGCTGCTTCTCTGTAAAATGGGGATTAAGATTGTGAGCCCCATGTGGGACAGGGGCTGTAACCAACCTGATTATCTTGTATCTTCCCCAGCACTTAGAACAGTGCCTGGCACATAGAAGAGCTTAACGAACACCATTAAAAAAAATAAACAAAATGAAACCTCCCAAGTGCAGTCCAATCATCCACAAAATGTGGGTATCCACTGTGGCTTCAGTCCTGTGCATTAAAGAGAAAGTTTAGGCATTTCTTCCCCCCTTCATTCATTCATTCCATCATATTTATTGAGCACTTACTGTGTGCAGAGCACTTTACTAAGCGCTTGGGAAGTACAAGTTTGCAACATATAGAGACGGTCCCTACCCAACAGCAGGCTCACAGTCTAGAAAGTTAAGTGACTTTGACAGTCTTCAAAGCCCTACTGAAAGTGCACCTCCTCCAAGAGGCCTTCCCAGATTTAGTTCCTTTTTTTCAGCTCCTCCTCCCTTCTGCGTCACCTCTACTCGCTCCCTTTCCTCTTCCCCCCACCCCACAGCACTTATGTATATATCTATAATTCTATTTATTTATTTGATGCTTATTTCCTTGTTTTAATGTGTGTCTCCCCACCTCAAGACTGTAAGCCCGATGTGGGCAGAAATTGTCTCTTTATTGCTGTATTATACTTTCCAAGCGCTTAGTACAGTGGTCTGCATACATTTAGCGCTCAATAAATATGATTTAATGAATGAATGAATGAAGAAGGCTTTCCCAGCTTGATCTGCTCTTCTATCTTGTCGGGTTCACAGCAGACCCCTTGCTCACATGCTCCCTTCCCTTTCATATATGACAGACCACCACTGTTCCCACCTTCAAAGCCCCCCTAAAGTCTCATCTCCTCCAAGAAGTGTTCCCTGACTAGACTCTCTTTTCCTGAGCCTATTCACCTTCCCCACAGGGTTGCCTATGAAGATCTGTCCCCGTAATATGCTTCAGTACTCCCCCCGGCCACCTTAGTTTTTAGGTATATATTCTATGCTCTATCATTTCCCCTATCTTTAATTGATTTTAATGCCCATTGCCCCCACTAGATTGTAAGCCCCTTGTGGGTAGAGATCATGCCTACCAACTCTATTATACTGTAGTCTCCCAAGCACTTAGAGCAGTGGTCTTCACACAGTAAGCATTCAGTAAACACCACTGATTGATTGAGCTAGGTGATGCTAATCAATCAGAACCTTCCTAGTCAATAACATCCGCAGCAGCACATCTGGAATTAATGAGAACAATCTCACCTCTGATGGTAAAGGTAGTATTCCTTTATCGGAACCAGCTTAACAAAAACACTGAGTGTGAGAAATACTCTGGCCTTACTGAACCCTCTTCGAGTGGCTAGGGAGGTAATTTCACGAGGGTAATTAACAGGTTTGAATTTTTACCTTGGCAAAGACCTCTCAGAGCGATTTCTGGTTTGCTTTTGTAGCTCTAAGACAAAATCCAGATTTCATCTCCACTTCAGAGGACTTGATATTCAATCCGATGTGAATCTTACAACGTCTGAGATACTAAGTGTTTAAGAGGGTTTGAATTAGTTAGTTGCAAACTTCAAAGTGCAGGGCTGTTTGGTTTGGATAACGTCTGATTAGTTTGGATCCTTCACCTAGGCTTTGCCAAGTCGTCAGCTGAGCGTCTGTCCAGACCGTTTCCCTCCTCAGGAGGCCCTCCTTTTCCTCTTCTCCCTCCTCAGCTATGGGGGAGACGAGTGAGAGAAGGAGAGAGGTAGAGAAAGAGAAGGAGAGGAAGAGAAGGGGAGAGGAAGAAAGAGTGGGAGAGAAGGGGAGAGAAAGGGAGATGTAAGAGAGAAGAGAGGGGTGATGAGGAGAGGAATGGAGTGGAAATGAGGCAAGAGAAGGAGAGAGGAGATGAGAGAGGGATAGAGAGAAAGGGGAGATGAAGAGAGGGGAGGGAGGGGAGGGAAAAAGAGGGAGGGAAGGAGGAAGAAAAGTGGGGGAGAATGAGAGGGTGGGACACACACACCACAGCAGGGTAGCTAATAACTGGCTCTTGGTGTTTGATGCCTGGCTGATTAGTTGCTGTAGGATGGAGCATAGAGAACCTAGCTTTAAGGATATATAGGGAGTGGAAGGGGAGGGAGAACAGGTATATAATCCCCAGTTTACAATCAATCAATCAGTAGTTTTTATTGAGCACTTACTGTGTGCAGAGTACTGTACCAAGTGCTTGGGAAATTAAGAAAGTGAGCCTTAGATAAATGATATGACATACCCAAGGTTATGTAAGAGAAAAGCAGCTTTTTGACTGCCTTTGTCAAAAGGCAGGCATGTGCTCTTTCCACTGGGTCATCTTGCCTCCCTCAGAAACAAACAGGGACCAAGAGAATTAATAATAATAGTAATGGTGGCATTTGTTAAGTGCTTACTATGTGCCAAGCACTGTTCTAAGCACTGGGGGGATCAAGGTAATCAGGTTGTCCCATGTGGGGCTCACAGTCTTCATTCCCATTTTACAGATGAGGTAACTGAGGCACAGGGAAGTTGAGTGACTTGCCCAAAGTCACACAGCTGACAAGTGGCGGAGTTGGGATTAGAACCCACAACCTCTGACTCCCAAGCCCAGTTTCTTTCCCCTGAGCCATGCTGCTTCTTACATTGTCACTGTAAGGCCAGCATCCATCTGAGGACCTTTCCCTCCACTTCCGCAAGGAAACCCCCACAAATGAATGCACAGCCCTGACTCCTCCACTGGCTGCTGTAATCATTTGAGAAGCAGTGTGGCCTAGTGGATAGAACACTGACCTGGCAGTCAGAAGGGCTTGGGTTCTAATCTCGGCACTGTCACTTGTCTGATGTGTGACCTTGGACAAGTCACATAACTTTTCTGGTCCTCAGTTACCGCCACTGTAAAATGGGGATTAAGACTGTGAGCTCCACGTGGGACAGGGCCCGCAACCAACCAGATAACCTTGTGTTTATCTCAGTGTTAGAACAGTGCTTGGCACATAGTAAGTGCTTAACAAGTACTATCATCATCATCATTTGTAATAATAATAATAACGTTGGCATTTATTAAGTGCTTACCATGTGCAAAGCACTGTTCTAAGTGCTGGGGGGGGAATACAAGGTGATTAGGTTGTCCCACATGGGGCTCATAGTCTTCTTCCCCATTTTACAGATGAGGTAACTGAGGCCCAGAGAAGTGAAGTGACTTACCCAAAGTCACAGAGCTGACAATTGGAGGAGCTGGGATTTGAACCCATAACCTCTGACTCCAAAGCCCGGGCTCTGTCCACTGAGCCACGCTGCTTCTCTAATGGGCTTGGGTCCTTGGATGAGTAAAACCTCTTTGTTCCCCTGACTCCCTTTGGGGCGGGTCAAGAGAGGTATTTTTTGTCATTTTTAAATGATATTTGTTAAGTGCTTACTATGTGCCAGGTACTGTACTCTCATCTATCTTGCTGCCAAACCCTTGCCCATGTCCTGCCTTTGGCCTGGAACTCTCTCCTTTCTAAAAATCAATGGACAATGACTCTTCCCCCCTTAAGAGCCTTATTGAAAGCCCATCTCCTTCAAGAGGCGTTCCCTGCCTAAACGCTCCTTCCCTCTTCTCCCTCTCCCTTCCTTGCTCCCTTTAATCATCACCCCTCCCTGCCCCACAGCGCTTATGTACATATCTGTAATTTATTTATGTTAAAGTCTGTCTCCTGCACCTTGACTGTAAGCATATTTTGGGCAGGGAATGTGTCTGTTTATTGTTATACTCTCTCAAGTGCTTAGTACAGTGCTCTGCACACAGTAAGCATTCAATAAAGACAATTGAATGACATACCGGGGTAGATACAATTTAATAGGGTTGGAAACAGTCCATGTCCCACATGAGGCTCCCGGTCTTAGTCTCCTTATACAGATGAGGTAACTGAGGCACAGAGAGGCAATAGACATGGAGCAGAGCTGGGATTAGAACCCAGGTCCTTCTGACTCCAAGACTCGTGCTCTTTCTGTCAGGCCACACTGCTTCTCGCTGGGTTCTCTTTGCTCCACCAGCCCGTCACCCAGGGAACAAGGGGTTTTGCCACTGTCTTGCACTGGTAGAACAAAATTGGATGAGGTCCCCGCATTGGCCAGGAATGAACAGACCCAGGCTAATTGCAAGCCCCGTATTCACTTCAGAGGCAGGAAATAAAGAGAGTCTGTAACATTGCACAATAATTGAAAACAGAAGCAAATGATAGTGGCCTTCTCTAGGGTTTGGAATAAATAAGCCTGGTTTACATTTAGGCTAATTTTTTTTTAATTTTCTAGTAGCAATTTGCTCCTAAATTCAATAACCTGGGACCCATGGAGAAGTTTTACAAGTGCTTTTTTTGGCCAAGAAGAACGTTCAGAAATTACTTATCAAAATTACGGCAGCCTTAACTACCCCTTTTACCCCGAGGTTGAAAAACAGCCCCAGTGGCAACTCACACAACACTATTAAAACTGCTTATTGGAAAGGAAGTGAATGGTTGAATGCGATGAAAGTGATGAAATGAAAAACTAACAAACCTTGGAATGAAAGAGAAGTGAAATAAGACTTGGATGAAGCTAAATTCATTCCACAACCTTCCTCCCTCTCCACACCGATTGCTCTTGAGTGGAGATGAAGGAGATGTAGAAGTGAGACTGGAGTGTTAGATTTTCCGTGTTGGTGCCCAGTAAAGTCAGGGGAGAAAGAAAACCAAAGTTATTGGATTGATGATATTCGTTTTAGAATCAAAAGTCACGATAAAGGACTGGTAGAAAGAAAGTTGCTGGAAAAGAATTTGAAATCCCCAAAGCACCAGCTATGTCTAGAATTTTGGACATTAAAGGATTCTGTAAAGTGTTTGATTTGAAGTGGGAAATGAGAGTAGGATTAAATGGAAAATGGCAACACAGGAGATTGAAATGTTTTATAGATGACTGGTATGCTTTTAAGCCTCAGGGGATACACATCAGCCCAGGTCTTCCACCCTTCTGCTGGGTGACCATGGGAAGGTCGCATAAACTCTCTGGGATTCAGTTACCTCATCTGTAAAATGAGGATAATGATGCCTTTCTTCCCCCTACAATCCAGGGATATTGGGAAGAAAAAATCAGCTTACTGTTGCCAGAGTCTTTTGGAAAAGCAAAATTCAAATTAGCTTGACGTTCTATTTTCCCTATCTTAGAAAGGAACTTCGTGTCTGAGACTACATTTTTGGAACTTCAGAAATGGCACATGATATCCATCAGGTTATTCTGGGGAAGGAATTGTCTTCCAAAACGGTGGCATCTGCCTCACTATGAGGTTGACAGCCCTATTTTATGGCTAATCTTTGTGACGCATGTTGGTTGACCATAATACTATTGTTATGTTACTAACGCCTAGCTTATTAAAGAGCAAGCAAGGTTACCGAGACTAATGAAGACTTGCGCAGGATGCAAACTGTTGGTATGTTTGCTTCCCAACATTCTCCTTAAGGGTGCTTTTAGGAACTGAGAAAGCCAGGAAATGCCAAGTCCATTTGAATTTATTGGTCAGTGAGGGATTATTTGAAGAAAAGCTAAGACAACTTCCTGGTTGCAAGAATTCAAAGGAGACTGGAGTGCATATGGAAGGCAACATGGTCTAGTAGAAGGAATATGTGTCTGGGAGTCAGAAAACCTGGGTTCTAGTCTCAGTTCTTCCACTGCTTTGCTAGGTGACCATAGGGCAGTCACAGAAACTCTCTGGGATTCAGCTACCTCAACTGTAAGGATGCCTTTCTTCCCCTATAACTCAGGGATATTGGGAAGACAAAATCAGGAAACTGTTTCCAAAGCCCTTTTTTGGAAATTCAAAGCATCTCCAAGTCTAAGCCATTAATTGGAATTGCGTCCCCCCACCCTTGACCCTAAGCTCGTTATGGGCAGGGAACGAGTCTGCTAAATCCGTCATACTGTGCTCTCCCAAGCACTTAGTACAGAACTCTGCACATAATAATCGCTTGATAAATGCCATTGATCAATTGATTGAGCCTGGAAGAGTATCAGTATTACTGCGTAAGGCCTTCCTAGTTTAAAGGAGACATCCTTCTTAAAGCCGCATGCCAGACAAAGAGATAAATCCCCTTCACCTCTAAAGAACAAGGTAGGATACATAGGAAGCAAGACCAGAGGAGCAGACAGCGTTAGCAACTTAGATTATGGAGTTATCCCCTACAGGTAGCAGCGGAAGTCATGAGATGGTGGGAGGTTCTTGACACCGTGTGGAGGGAAAAGCACAGGAAATCCAAACAGAACCTTGAGGGACATCCATTTGCTGTTTTGTTTTTTTTTTTTTAGTGTTATTTGTTCATTCATTCAATCATATTTATTGAGTGCTTACTGTGTGCAGAGCACGGTACTAAGCACTTGGGAAGTTCTTAATATGTTTAAGTTCTTAATATGTGCCAGGCACCTTACTGTGTGCAGAGCACTGTACTAAGCACTTGGGAAGTTCTTAATATGTTTGTTAAGTTCTTAATATGTGCCAGGCACTGTACTAAGGCACTGTACTAAGCACTGGGGTAGATATAAGTTTGTCAGGTTGGACACCGTCCCTGCCCCACATTGACCTCCCTGTCTTAATCCCCATTTTACAGATGAGATAACTGAGGCAGAGAGAAGGGAAGTGACTTGGCAAAGTCACTCAGGAGGTAAGTGGCACAGTCGGGATTAGAACCCAGGTCCTTCTGACTCCCAGTCAGTCAGTCATATTTATTGAGCACTTACTGTGTTGCAGAGCACTGGGAGAGTACAGTGTAATAGTATAACAGATATATTCCCTGCCCACAGTGAGCTAACAGTATAAAGGGGGAGACAGACATTAATATAAAGAAATGAATTACAGATATGTACGTAAGTGCTGTGGGAATGGAAGGGGGGAATGAAAAATCAATCAATCATATTTATTGAGCACTTACTGTGTGCAGAGCACTGTACTAAGTGCTTGGGAAGTACAAGTTGGCAACATATAGAGACAGTCCCTACCCAACAGTGGGCTCACAGTCTAAAAGGGGGAGACAGAGAACAAAACCAAACCAAAATAAATAGAATAGATATGTACAAGTAAAATAAATAAATAAATAAATAGAGTAATAAATATGTACAAACATATATACATATATACAGGTGCTGTGGGGAAGGGAAGGAGGTAAGATGAGGAGGATGGAGAAGGGGATGAGGGGGAGAGGAAGGAAGGGGCTCAGTCTTGGAAGGCCTCCTGGAGGAGGTGAGCTGTCAGTAGGGCCTTGCAGGGAGGAAGAGAACTAGCTTGGCGGATGGGCAGAGGGAGGGCATTCCAGGCCCGGGGGAGGACGTGGGCCGGGGGTCGATGGCGGGACAGGCGAGAACGAGGCACGGTGAGGAGATTAGCGGCAGAGGAGTGGAGGATGCAGGGTGGGCTGGAGAAGGAGAGAAGGGAGGTGAGGTAGGAGTGGGCGAGGGGATGGACAGCCTTGAAGCCCAGGGTGAGGAGTTTCTGCCTGATGCGCAGATTGATTGGTAGCCACTGGAGATTTTTGAGGAGGGGAGTAACATGCCCAGAGCATTTCTGGACAAAGACAATCCGGGCAACAGCATGAAGTATGGATTGAAGTGGGGAGAGACACAAGGATGGGAGATCAGAGAGAAGGCTGGTGCAGTAGTCCAGACGGGATAGGATGAGAGCTTGAATGAGCAGGGTAGTGGTTTGGATGGAGAGGAAAAGGTGGATCTTGGCAATGTTACGGAGCTGAGACCGGCAGGTTTTGGTGATGGCTTGGATGTGAGGGGTGAATGAGAGAGCGGAGTCGAGGATGACACCAAGGTTGCGGGCTTTTGAGACGGGAAGGATGGTAGTGCCGTCAACAGAGATGGGAAAGTCAGGGAGAGGGCAGGGTTTGGGAGGGAAGACAAGGAGTTCAGTCTTGGACATGTTGAGTTTAAGGTGGTGGGCAGACATCCAGATGGAGATGTCCTGAAGGCAGGAGGAGATGCAAGCCTGGAGAGAGGCGGAGAGAGCAGGGGCAGAGATGTAGATCTGGGTGTCATCGGTGTAGAGATGATAGTTGAAGCCTTGGGAGCGAATGAGGTCACCAAGGGAGTGAGTGTAGATCGAGAACAGAAGGGGACCAAGCACTGAACCTTGGGGAACCCCCACAGTAAGGGGATGGGGGGGGAGGAGGAGCCTATAAAAGAGACTGAGAATGATCGACTGGAGAGATAAGAGGAGAACCAGAAGAGGACGGAGTCTGTGAAGCCAAGGTCAGATAGCGTGTTGAGGAGAAGGGGGTGGTCCACAGTGTCGAAGGCAGCTGAGAGGTCGAGGAGAATTAGGATAGAGTATGAGCCGTGGGATTTGGCAAGCAGGAGGTCATTGGTGACCTTTGAGAGGGCAGTTTCCGTGGAATGTAGGGGACGGAAGCCAGACTGGAGCGGGTCGAGGAGAGAGTAGGTGTTGAGGAATTCGAGGAAGGGAGGGAGTAATTAAGGGAGTAAGTCAGAGCAATGCAGAAAATAGTGGGAGAAGAGGAAAGGAGGGCTTAGTTAGGGAAGGCCTCTTGGAGGAGATGTGCCTTCAATAACGGCTTTGGAATAAATTGCCTGTCGGATTCGAGGAGGGAGGGGTTTCCAGGCCAGAGGCAGCATGTGAGAGAGTGGTCGGCGGTGAGATAGATGAAACTGAGGTAAAGTGAGAAGATTAGCATTAGAGTGGAGTGTGCAGGCTGGCTTGTAGTAGAATAGTGAGGTGAGGTAGGAGGGGGCAAGGTGATGGAGTGCTTTAAAGCCCTTGGTGAGGAGTTTTTGTTTGATGCAGAGTTGGATGGGCAACCATTGGAGTTTCTTAAGGAGTGGGGAAAGATGGACTGAACGCTTTTGTAGAAAAATTATCTGAGCAGCAGAGTGAGGTATGGATTGGAGTGGGGAGAGACAGGAGTTTGGGAGGTCAGCAAGGAAGCTGACGTAGTATTCAAAGCAGGGTAGGATAAGTGATTGGATTAATGAGGTAGCAGTTTGGATAGAGAGGAAAGGGTGGATTTCAATGGTATTGTGAAGGATTTAGTGATGGATTGAATATGTAGGTTTAATGAGTGAGAGAAGTCAAGGATAATGCCAAGTTTGCAGTCTTGTGAAGCTGGAAGGATGGTGGTGCCATCAACAGAGATGGAAGCATCCTGGGGAGGACAGGGGTTGGGTGGGAAATTAAGTTCAGTTTTAGCCATAATAAGCTTGAGGTGTTGGGAGGACATCCAAGTAGAGATGTCTCAAATGCAGGAGAAAATGTGATACTGCAGAGAGGGAGAGAGTTCAGGGTTAGAGTATTCTTTCCCAGCACTTAGGACGATGTTATGCACATGGTAAGCACTGGATAGATAGTTTTACTACTGTTATGGTGCTGTTTGCTTGACACGGTCATTGTGGGTTTAATTTATGGGGGGTGGGTTTCCAATAGATGGTTAGGGATTATATTAAGTGCTAATAACTTGCAAGAAACCTCTCATTTTTTTCCATAAATCTCCTAACATGCTTTCCCTATAAAACTGCACCTCCAAGGAACCAAAACGATTAGAAATAAATTCAAAGTGGTGAACGAAGAGAAATCGAAATGTTGGCATATTCTCCACTTATCATTCCACTTGGGGCTCAATCTCTACTTTTAAATAGCCATAAAATTAGAGATTGTTATGACATATTAAATCAACAAAACATATTTCCTTCTACTTAATCCACGGTGATATTCCTTCTAAATCCACATAATCGAAATTCAAGAATTGAAGGCTGCAAACCAGCAGGTTTTGGGAAGTTGTTTAATAGATATGCCAGGCGGCTCAATCAGTTAATAATAATAGAAACAGTAATAATAATAACAAAAATAATTATAAGTGTAATAATAATATAATAATAATAACAATAGTACTTGTTAAGTGCTTACTATGTGCCAAGTATTGTTCTAAGCGCTGGGGTAGTTACAAGGTAATCAGGTTGTCCCACATGGGATTCACAGTCTTAATCTCCATTTTACAGATGAGGGAACTGAGGCCCGGAGAAGTTAAGTGACTTGCACAAGGTCACACAGCAGACAGGTGGATGAGTGATTAGTATATGCAAAGCCCTGTTCTAAGCACTGAGGTAGACACAAGTTAATCATGTCAGATACAGCCCTCGTCTCACCTGTAGCTCACAGCCTAAGTAGAATTGTCAGAGAAGTTGTAAAACAGTGTCAAGAGAAACAAAAAATCTTTTGGGGAATTTGGCAGATAATCACAAGAAACACTGTGGTCTAGTGGAAAGAGCTCAGGGCTGGCTTCTAGCTCCACCACTGGTCTGTTGTGTGACCTTGGCAAGTCATTTCACTTCTCTGGGCCTCAATTACCTCATCTATAAAATGGGGGTTAAGACTGTGAGCCCCACATGGTACATACATTGAATCCAACCTGATTAGCTTGTATCTACCCCAGCACTTAGTACAGTGCCTGGCACATAGAAAGCGCTTAATAAACACCATAAAAGCTATGCTAACTATGCTTGGTAATGTAAACGACACCAGAAAAAAGTTTTAACTATAATAATAATAATAATATTGATAATGATATTTGTTAAGCACTTAGAATGTGAAGAGCACTTTGCTAAGTGTTGGGAGAGATACAGGATACTCAGATGGGGCACAGTCCCCATTCTACATTATACTCACAGTCTAAGGGGGTGGGAGAATAGATATTTAATCCACATTTTAAGATAAAGAAACTGAGGCACAAAGACCTAACGTCATTTACCTGGCATCACACAGGAGGAAAGAGGCAGGGCTCAGATTAGAACCCAAGTGTCCTGATTTCCAGTCCTGTTCTCTTTCCCTTGGGCTACATTTCCTCTCACTGTTAAAACTATGTCATCTTACTCTATGCCTTACTCTCTGAGCATGGACTGAGGTCTGCTGGAGGTATCCCATTCCATTCCTGGGTTTATATCACTCAGGAGAGTTCTAAGCCAAAGTGAACTAGATGCGAAAACAGGTCCCTGTGAATGTGATCTGGGGGAATTCACTCTACCCTGCAGCCCCTACACTGTGGGAAGGTGTAATGAATCGGTGGTATTTATTGGGTGCTTACAGTGTGCGGAGCTCTGTACCAAGTTCTTGGGAGAGTACAATACAACAGAGCTGGTAGTCTTTACAATTGTTTTGTCTGTTTATTGATATATTGTACTCTCCTACATGCTTAGTACCGTTCTCCACACACCTTAAGCGCTCAATAAATATGACTGACTGACTAACTGGCACATTAGTCAGTGCCCTGCCCACAACAATTTTACAGACTAGAAGAAAGGAAGAGGCAAAAGAAAAGAGTCCTGCTATAGCAATGCTACCTCCCCTTCTAATCCCTTTGTCCTCTGGCCCCTCCCAACCTGTGTTCAGCACTTAGTAGAGTGCCTGGTACGTAGTAAGCAGTTAACAAGTACCATAATTATGAATTATTTTTACTTGCCAGTTGGCTCTCGCACACTCACCCTTTCCTGGTATACACGGGGACATATGCTTTGAATTTGCCCCATGGGGTAAAGTCACAAGTAGCCTGGGCAGTGAACTAGCTTCCCTTGTTGGCAGAGACCGGGGGACTATGAGGCTCTTAAACATCTGGAAAAATTCTGCTGTAATGGGGAAATCACAAGCAGGTGGATGAAAGGAATCAAGTCACAGGGAATCCAACTTAGAGCCTGAGAACAGCTGCTAACTTCTGGGTTGGGATGGTGGCAGGTGGATCGCTCTAGAACATAATGCTCAGAAGTATTGATCAGTGCCATTTGAGCCAAGAAAACAGCCAACAGAACCTCCAACATCCACTAAGCAATCAATCAATGAATTGTGTTTTTGGAGTGCTTACTTTGCACAGAGAACTGTACTAAGTGGTTGGGAGAATACAGCTTTTTCTCAGGGCCTCAGTCTTGTCTATCTCCCTCTGACCCTTTTTCCGCATCCTCCTTCTAGCCTGGAACTCCACTCCCTCCCACTTCATTTACACCAGATCACCACTCTTCTCACCTTCAAGGTCTTATTTAGGCCACATCTCCTCCAAGAAGCCTTCCCTGATTTAGCCCTCTTTGTCCCCACTCCCTCTCCCTTCTTTGTGACCTATGCACTTAAACCTGTATCCACCCTCAGTCGCACAACACTTAGGTACTTATCTGTAATTCATTTATTTATATTAATGTCTGCCTCACCTTCTAGACTGTAAGATCCTTAAGGAAAGGGATTGTGTCTATCAACTCTGGTAGTGTACTCTCCCCAACAGAGTACAGTGCTCTGCACACAGTAAGTGCTCAATAAATGCAACAGATTCATCCAGTACAATTGATAGACATGATCCCTATTCTCAAGGAGCTTATGGTCTATAACTAAAGCCCATTGGTGGGGAGATCAATGTAAAATCAATCAATAGGTTGATAACATTTTGGAGGGGTTTACTGTGTGCAGAACACTAATAATAGTAGTGATGATTATGGTATTTGTTAAGCACTTACTATCTGTAAAACACTGTTCTAAGCACTGGGGTAGATAAAAGGTAAACAGGTTGTCCCACCTGGGGCTCACACTTGGTCCCCATTTTACAGATGGGGGAACTGAGTCACAGAGAAATTAATTGGCTTGCCCAAAACTAAGCACTTGGGAGAATACATAACACAGTTGGTAGTCACATTCTCTGCCCACAGTGAGCTTAGAATCTAGAGGAAGATACAGCCATTGATATAAGTAAATAAATTACGGATATGTACGTAAGTGCTGAGGGGCTGAGGGAGGGGTGAATAAAGGGTGCAAATCCAAATGGAAGGGGGACACTGAAGGGAATGGGAAAAGAGAAAATGAGGGCTTTTAACAAGGATTTGAAGGTCAGGAGATTGTCAGATATGAAGAGGCCAGCATACCGGGCCAGAAGCAGGACATGGGTAAGAGGCTGGCATAGAGATAGATGAGATTGAGGTACAGTGCACCTGGGTAAGAGGTTGGCAAGAGAAGAGCAAAGTATTTGGACTATGTTGTTGCCTGGGTTTGGACAAGGTGATCGAGTTCTTTAAAGCCTATGGTAAGGAGTGTCTGGTTGATGTGGAAGTGAATGGACAATCCCTGGAGGTTCTTGAATGGGCAAAAATGGACTGAACGTTTTTGTAGAACACTGATCAGGACAGCAGAGTGAAGTATGGGCTGGAGTAGAGAGAGTCGGGAGGCAGGAAGGCCAGCAAGGAGGCTGATGAAAATCAAGGCAGAGTAGGATAAGTACTTGAATTAAGTGTTTGGATGGAGTGGAAAGTGTGGGTTTTATAGATGCTGTGTAGGTTGAAAAACAGGATTTGGTGACATTTTGAACATGTGAGTGGAATGAGAAAGAGGAGTCAAGGTTAAGGGCTTGTAAGCAGGAGGGATATTGGTGCTGTCTACAGTGATGGGACAGTCAGGGGGAGGACAGGGTTTGGATGGGAAGGTAAGGAGGTCTTTTTTGAACATATAGGCATCGGCAGGACTACAGAGTAGAGATGTCTCGAAGGCAGGAGGAAATGTGAGACTGCAGAGTAGATGAGAGATCAGGGCCGGAGATGTAGATTTGGGAATCACCTGCATAGAGATGGTATTTGAAACTATGGGTGTGAAGGAGACCAAGAATGAGTGGCCACAGAGAGAGGAGGAGAACCAGGAGAAGACAGAGGCTGTGGAACCCCTTGAATATTTGTGGCTCTTCTGGAACCTGGATTAGCCCCACAGGCTAAAGATCTCTCCCCCTTCTAGACTGTGAGCCCAATTTTGGGTAGGGACCGTCTCTATATGTTGGCGACTTGTACTTCCCGAGCACTTAGTACAGTGCTCTGCACACAATAAGTGTTCAATAAATACGAATGAATGAATGAATGAAGGCCAGACACCCAAATCAGTCAAGTACCATGTTTGCTCAGTGGTCAAATTGAACTAGGAGGTATACTGATCCAATTATCATCTAAATCCCCTCTCAGGGTTGCACCTGGAGAGTTTCCAGTACTCTACCAGTCTTGACTATGGGAGGGAGAGTCAAACAGAGGCATATCCATTCCATTCCTAGCTTAGGCAGTGGCTAGAAAGTGGAAGACAATCTGCTTCAAGCCAAAATTCCCTGGTGCTGGGCAGCAGCAGCATGGGAGAGTGTCAAGGGTGGAGGCTCAAGTTGACTGTACAGAAGGAGGCAATGGTAAACCAGTTCCTTATTTCTACCAAGAAAACTCTATAGACGTACTACCAGGACGATTGCAGATGGAGATGGGCATTCTGAGAGAGATGTGCCCATGGGGTTGCTATGGGTCAGAGTTGACTCGACAGCCTAAGACAAGACAAGACCACCTATGCCCACCAACCATGCCATACCACTCTCGTTCACCAACTTCCACCCAGTGTGGCTCAGCGGAAAGAGCCCGGGCTTTGGAGTCAGAGGTCATGGGTTCTAATTCCGGCTCCTCCATTTGTCAGCTGTGTGACTTTGGGCAAGTCACTTCACTTCTCTGGGCCTCAGTTCCCTCATCTGTAAAATGGGGATGAAGACTGTGAGCCCCCCGTGGGACAAACTGATTACCTTGTAATCTCCCCATCGCTTAGAACAGTGCTTTGCACATAGTAAGCACTTAATAAATGTCATCATTATTATTATTATTGTTATTATTTGGAGTCAGAGGTCAGGGGTTCTAATCCTGGCTCCACCATTTGTCAGCTGTGTGAATTTGGGCAAGTCACTTCACTTCTCTGGGCCTCAGTGACCTTATCTGTAAAAATGGGGATGAAGACTGTGAGCACCACGTGGGGACAACCTGATCACCTTGTAACCTCCCCAGTGCTTAGAACAGTGCTTTGCACAGAGTAAGCACTTAATAAATGCCGTCATTATTATTCCACCCACGTCCACCACCTCCCACTCACATCCACCAACTATAGCGCTTGCCCACCAATTTATATCCATGCCCCCCAACTACCGCCCAAATCCACCAACTACTGCCCATGTCCACTAACTACCACCCTCCTAGTTAGTGGTAACTAACTACCAACTTCCACTCATTTCCACCACCTGCTTCTCATGTCCGCCACTTACCACGCGTGTCCGCCAACATGCCCACGTCCACCATTGCTGAGGTGAAGACTCAGAAAGGGAAGGTATATCTTCCCAACTCTTGGAACATGGAGAAAACTGTGACTGTTGCAATGGAGTCAGTCCAGCTGGGGCAGGGAAAAGCCCGAAACAGGAGTGGTAGACACTGCTTTTCTTGATGTTGTAGCATTTGTATTCCTGCTTGCTGCACACCATTGCTTTTTTTCCCCTTGTGTGTCATCACTTTCCCCAATTCTTTGGACAAAGACCGTGTCTGAATGATTTTCCTTGAGTTTCCTCTGGGCCTCAGTTACCTCATCTGTAAAATGGGGATTGAGACTGTGAGCCCCAGGAGGAACAGGGACTGTGTTTAACCGAATTTGCTTGTATCCACCCCAGCACTTAGTGCCTGGCACATAGTAAGCACTTGGAAAATACTATAGTTATTATTATTATTGTTACTACTGTGCTCTCTAGAAAGGTTGGATTAATGTGTCTTCCACACTTTTCCCCATCGCATCCTCCTGGAAGCTGCTATTTAAAAAAATTAAAAAGTGGTGACAGCCAGACCCTCGGGATGAATGAATCACCTTGTTTTCAAGGTGCCCAGCAGTTGCCGATCTATTGATCAAAACAATTCAAGCACTATTGAGGAGAAAACACACGGTGCGAGTACAGTGCTCTGCACACAGTAAGTGCTCAGTAAATACGATTGAATGAATGAACTGGGTTAGCACGCAGTTTGGCCCGGGATGAAGAGGGAACGGGCCAAGTGTTTGTCGAAGGGGCCTTGCTTGCTTGGGGAAAGCAGTTTTGACCTTACCTTTGGGATGATCATCGGAAGAAATCCTTTGAAGGCTACCAAATTTCTAGCAAAGGCTAAATGGTCTGGGCTTTCTTCAATTATTAACCGTTCAAATTAGTCTATTTCTGTTGGCAAAAGAGAAGCCAGAAATGACCTCAATTGCAATAAAATCAGAAAGTGCAGCGCCAGAAAAAAAAACAACACAAAAGTCTCTCTTAACAACTGCCTATTGCAAATTCATCTTCTAAATGTCAAAATATTTGAACGGAGAACAAGTAATTTTAACAGATGTGAGGTTCTTCTTATTTAAAAAAAAGTGCCAAAACACAATTCGTGGTTAGTCCAAGTCTGGCTTGTTTGCATCGAAAGCTGAACAAAAGAGATATGTAGGTGCCTGGATAAAAGCGGTATAGACAGCAACTTTTCAGATTTCAAGGGAAAAACTTGAGTGTAGTGAAACACTTAGAGGCCATGGAATGATTTCTCCCCTAGTGAATTGGAATCCATTCTTTTCCCCCTCCCCTCTTTCTTTGACCCCTCCTAATCGAAGATCCCTGATATGGAAGGGCAAGGTTAAATGGCTATCACTTTTTCTTGATGAAAAGAGGAGCTATTCTGCCTGGTTGAACCAGCCAGGCCGCGTTTATGTTATAATTTTTTCCCTTTGGCCGTTTCTGCTTTAGGAAGTGTCCACTCCCTCTGGATAGTTGGGCTTGTCAGTGTTTATTTTAATCATCGACTTTAGGAATTGATTCTTGGACTGGGGCTTTCACCCGTCATTCCTTTGGCTAAGCCTTCCTTGTTTTGTGGTAGTTGGTAAGCGGTTACTACGTGTCAAATGCTGTTCTAAGCAATCGAGTCAGTAAAAATTAATTAGGTCAGACACAGTCCCTGCCCTGCATGGGGCTACTGGTCTAAATTGGAGGGAGACCAGGTGATCCCCATTTTACAGTTGAAGAAACTGAGGCACAGAGACGTTAAGTGAGTTGCCCAGAGAGCAACTGGCAGAGCCAGGATTAGAACCCAAATCCTCTGACACTCAAGCTCATCCTCTTTCCACTAGGTAACATTGCTTCCGCTTCCATTTTGTTGAATAAAATGGAAACCATGTCAGAAGTCCCTGGTAACGGCTGTGGAAATGATCCAGCATCATTAGCCACGTAACTCTGGTTTCTGTGGATTACTTCTGGATTCAGCATGCTTCCTCTCTCGACATGAAACCAGTAGGGAACAAAACTGGACATATTCCCCTGCCCAGCATAGATAGATTTATAAATTCAGACAGAACCTAGAATTGAGAATGGGGATTTTGATATTTTCTCAATTTTTATGTGTGTGCGTGTCCCTTGAACAATCAAAATACAACTGAGTAAATAGGGTGAAAGTTGGAATTTTAAATTAATTCAGTCATTCCCCACCATTTTGTATTGTGTCCACTCTCCGAAGGGCACTGGGGTCGGAGCCGAACTGGGCCAAGGACAGAATACCCCGCGTGTCTCCCTTTTCACTCTTCCTCCCTTTTCCTCCCCTCTTACTCTTCTTGAAAATGTCTGTGGCCAGGGAAACCAAATCACTTTTAGGACCTTCTTAAATATCATACTGCTCAGCAACCAAGTTGGCCTTGGATTTAAGACAACCCATAAGACCCAACGTTTCAGAACGGAAAATAATTTTCCTGGCAAATCATAACAGAATTGTCAAATGCTTTAATAGGTATTCAATCTTGTTACAGTTCTTAACATTTTTATGAATGAAAAACAGATAAAATAGGACACTTAAAAATTTATCTAGGCAATCACCTACATAAATGTCTTCATCACACCCACAGAAGAAGCCTACTTTACTTTTTGCCTAGCTTTTCTCATGTCCCATATTCCCCCTTCTCCTCACACACCTCCTTCACCTTCATGGAAAGAATGTTTCAAAACCAGCCAAAGAGATTCATTCCACGGGAAGAGATTCATTCCATAGGAAATGCCTCTTACTGCTGGGATCTCAGAGATATGCCATTCTGCGATCCCGAGTCGCACCCGTTATCCCTGTCAACCATTTCCCCGTGTAGGCTTCTGGGAAGAAGGGAACTACGCCAGAGAGTGTGGATGTTGCAGTGCCAATCATCACCACGACTGCAAAAAAAAAAAAAAACAACAACTTAAGCACCTGTGCTGCTGATAACAGGACATTCCCTTTCCCCCTGCATCTGAACAACACTTATTCTGAATAGCAAAGGGCTAGAAAATATTGCTACTTTATTTTCATGGGCACGGAACGCAAGCCGAAAAAAATGAAAAGGGACTATCAGTGAGACTCTTGCCCTTGAAAACAATTTCACCATTATGCAAGATCGGATTTCAATAGGGCAAATCTATATTTATTATTATTACTACTACTATTACTAATATTGTTACTATCGTTATCATTACAGACAGTCCAAAATATAGGTAGTTACAAGAGAGTTTGGACAACAGATCGCAGGACAGGCAGTCGATGTTGGATTCTCTAGAGGCAAAGTTAGGGATAGTAATAATAATAATAATATTGGTATTTGTAAAGTGCTTACTTTGTGCCAAGCACTGTTCTAATTGCTGGGGGAGATACAAGGTTATCTGGTTGTTCCAGGTGGGGCTCACATTCTTTACCCCATTTTACAGGTGAGGTAACTGGGGCCTGGAGAAGCAAAGTGACTTGCCCAGAGTCGCACAGATGACAAGTGGCAGAGCCAGGATTAGAACCCATGACCTCTGATTCCTAAACCCATGTTCTTGCCACTAAGCCATGCTGCTTCTCATGGAGAGGGGAGAGTTAAAAGTGTGGAATGGCCCATCTCTAGCCGTGAGGATGGGTGTTTAGGAGGGCAACCGGAACATGTTTACTCTAGACTCACAACTTCACTGTGCCTCAGTTACCTCATCTGTAAAATGGGGATTAAGAGTGTGAGCCCCATGGGGAACAGATACTTTGCCCAACCTGATGAACTTGTCTCTACCCTAGTGCTTAGGGCAGTGCCTGGCACGTAATAAGCATTTAACAAGTAACATAATCAATTACTATAATTAACAAGTACCATAATTAATTAATTATTAGCCTGTAAGCTTGTTCATTCATTCAGTCGTATTTATTGAGTGCTTACTGTGTGCAGAGCACCGTACTAAGCGCTTGGGAAGTACAAGTTGGCAACATATAGAGGCGGTCCTTACCCAACAGCGGGCTCACAGTCCAGTCGTTGTGGGCAGGGAATGTGTCTGCCAACTCTGTTGTATTCTCCCAAGCACTTAGAAAAGTGCTCTGCCCACAGTAAGTGCTCAATAAATTCCACTGATGATGATGATGGTTCCTCTCATTAGCTTATATTTACCCCAGCGCTTAGACTAGTACTTTACACATAGTAAGCGCATTACAGATAACATCATTCTTCTTCTTCTTATATGTGGGGATCTTATTGGAGATGTAGGTAGGATGGATTGGGGGTCTAATCCAAGTGTTTCTGCTCATGTCCTTTTGTTATGAGATTACAAACGGGGGGAGCATCTGTTTGTTCTCTGTGACAACTCAGTCCCTGGGATTCAACCCAGAAGGAGAAGAGTCAGATGCTCCATTCCATTCACTATCTTAAGGCCCACCAGGACCACAGCTAAACCCCTGCCCTGAGTTCTAGACCTTTTTGTATGGCATTTGTTAAGCACTTACTATGTGCTAAGCACTGTACTAAGCACTGGGGTAGATAAAAACTAATCAGGTCAAAACAGTCCCTGTCCCGCATGAGGCTCACAGTCTTAATTGCCATTTTACAGGTGAGGTAACTGAGGCCCAGAGAAGTGAAGTAACTTGCCCAAGATCACACAGCAGCAGACAAGTGGCAGAGCTGGGATTAGAACCCAGGTCCTTCCGATTCCCAGGCCTCTGCTCTACCCATTAGGCCTTGACCTTTGACAAACACCCTCATGAACAGACATCTTTTGAAAATCACACCTGTTCCTGGTACTACTACTACTACTAATGATGAATTTATTAAGCGCTTACTATGTGCAAAGCACTGTTCTAAGCACTAGGGAGGTTACAAGGCAATCAGGTTGTCCCATGGGGGGCTCACAGTCTTCATCCCCATTTTACAGATGAGGGAACTGAGGCCCAGAGAAGTGAAGTGACTTGCCCAAAGTCACCCAGCTGACAATTGGAGGAGCTGGGAATTGAACCCATGACCTCTGACTCCAAAGCCCGTGCGCTTTCCACTGAGCCACGTCAGAATGAGGAAAAGCAAAAGTTAAAGAATGAAGGGGAAAAGAAAACTCGGAGCGTGTTTTTGTAAGAAAATTAGCCAGAAGAATTCCATACCAGGGTTTCTGCCAGCTCCTGACTCGATTCTCCAGCTCTGATGGCCCCTGGCAGCCGACGAGCCCTCGTGGGTTCCCAGTGGGGAAAACCGACTCCCACGGCTCAAAGAGTAAGAAGTCAAAGATAAACTCTCCTGTCTTGTGGTGTGGCACAGCTGTTCAGGACTCCTAATGTATTTGCTTACAGCTGAAGGACAGAACATGAATCCTTGAACATCTAGAGGTACAGAAGTTCCCTAATTATGTCAGCATGGAAGGTTCACAGAAGACAAAGACTATAACGCTTGGGAGCAAAATCTTCATTTTTTTTTTCTAATGGCATTTGTTAAGAGCTTATTATGTGCCAGGCACTGGACTAAAGTCTTGGGTAGATACCAGATAATCTGGTCGGACATAGTCCACGTCCCACATCAGACTCACGGTCTTAATCCCCATTTTACAGATGACGTAACTGAGGCCCAGAGGAGTGAAGTGACTCGTCCGTGTCAGCAGACAAGTAGCAGAGCTGGGATTAGAACCCAGGTCCTTCTGATTCCCAGGCCTGAGCTCTATCCACTTAGCCATGTAAGTGCACATGCTTCGTTTCCATGGGATAAAAGGGAGGTGGTTCCTTCCCTGTCCCCATCCCTATCTTTCCCAATCTAGGGAATAATTTGATTTCCTGTCCCTTAGTCAATCAGCCAGTCACTTGTATTTATTGAGCGCTTACTATGTGCAAAGCACTGTACTAAACCCTTGGGAGGGTACAATATAACAATAAACAGACACATTCCCTGCTCATAACAAGCTTACAGGCCACAGAGGGAGACAGACATTAAAAGAAATAAAATGACAGACCTGTACATAAGTGTAGCGGGGCTGGGGGTGGGGAATGATTTAAGGGAGCAAGTCAGGGTGATGCAGAAGGGAGTGGGAGAAGAAGGAAGGAGGGCTTAGTCATGGGTTAATCGGAGATAACCCTTGCTGTTTTGTGAGAGACCTTGGTGCTTGGTGATGATGATGATGATGATGGCATTTGTTAAACACTTACTATGTGTAAAGCACTGTTCTAAGCACTGGGGAGGATACGAGGTGATCATATTGTCCCCCGTGGGGTTCACAGGCTTAATCCCCATTTTACAGATGAGAGAACTGAGGCACAGAGAAGTTAAATGACTTGCCCAAAGTCACACAGCTGACAATTAGCAGAGCCGGGATTTGAACCCACATCCTCTGACTCTCAAGCCCGGGCTCTTTCCATTGAGTCTGGTGGCTTTCCCCAGGCCATCGAGCTGTCGGCACAATGCACAATTCACTGTTTAAGGCTATAAACGTCTGTTTTGCACAGAGAAGCGAAATGACAAACCCGGTTCAGGAGAGTTTCTGGATTTCTCGGATCCAGCTAGATAGAATCAATCAATCAATCAATAGCATTTATTAAGCGCTTACTGTGTGCAGAGCACTGTACTAAGTGCTTAAGTGATAGAATTGGATTGAGGTCTGAATCGAGGAAACTGGGCTCTAGAGGAGAGAAGCAATGTGGTCTAGTGGAAAGAGCATGGGCTTGGGAGTTAAACTGGGTTCTAATCCGGGCTCTGCCAAATTGCTTTCTGTGTGACCTAGGGCAAGTCACTTAACTTCTCTGTGCCTCAGCTTCCTCAACCTGAAAACGGGGATTAAATCATACTTCTTCTTACTTAGACTGTGAGCCCTGTAAGGGACAGGGACTGTGTCCACCCTGTTAAATTTCTAGCAACCCCAGCATTTGGAACAGTACTTGGCACATAGTAAGGGCTTAACAAATATAGAAGGAAAAAAAATTGTTAGGTCGAAGTGACTCATCTTCAGGAAATAGAGCACTTTCGGTTGCGCCAATTCATTGCTTAAAGGCTAGAGTTTAATTACAGGAAAAATGGGGACTCTAGGTATGCAATCAGTCTGACTCTCCTCTGTTATTGCATTTTTAATGGTATTTGTTAAGTGCTTACTATGTGCCAGGCACAATACTGAGCATAAGTAATGTCAAAATAATCAGGTGGGACACAGTCCATGCCCCAAATGGGGGTCCCAGTCTTAATTGCCATTTTACAGATGAGATAACTGAAGCACAGGGAAGTGAAGCGACTTGTCCAAGGTCACTTAGGTGGTAGAGCTTGGATTAGAACCCAGATTCTCTGTCTCCCAGGCCTATGCCCTTTCCGTTAACCACGCTAATTCCCATGTTAAAACTGTTATGGATAGACAAGAGATTGTTAATTCAAAGGCACCTAAATTTTGAGGAGATGTAGTTAGGGATGTAGAGAGCAGTAGTAATAGTGTTTATTAAGCACTTACCGTATGCTGAACACCGAAAAAAGAGTTGGGAAAGCATACAGATGTGGGAATTAGGCACGGTCTGGGTCGCATGTTAATAGTTGTGGTATTTGTTGAGCACTTACTATGTGCCAGGCACTATACTAAGCGCTGGGGTGGATACAGCAGCGTGGCTCAGGGGAAAGAGCCCGGGCTTTGGAGTCAGAGGTCATGGGTTCAAGTCCCAGCTCCGCCAATTGTCAGCTGTGTGACTTTGGGCAAGTCACTTCACTTCTCTGTGCCTCAGTTCCCTCATCTGTAAAATGGGGATTAAGACTGTGAGCCCCAAATGGGATAACCTGATCACTTTGTATCCCCCCAGCACTTAGAACAGTGCTCTGCACATAGTAAGCGCTTAACAAGTACCATCATTATTATTATTATTACAGACAAATTGGGCTGGACACAATTGCTGTCCCACGTGGGGCTCACAGTCTCAATCCCCATTTTAAAGATGAGGCATCTGAGACGTAGAGAAGTGAAGTGACTTGCTTGGGCACACAGCAGATAAGTGGTGGAGCCAGGATTAGAACCCATGACCTTCTGATTCCCAGGCCCATGCTCTAGCCATTAGGCCATTCAGCTTCTTGTAGTCTAGACGGAGAGATTGCCATCACACAGTTCTTCTGAGTTTCCTGCTACCCCATTATAGACAGAGTCCTAGGCTGGATGGGCTATAGGCCTGATCCAGAAGGTCATGGGTGATGGTTTGATGATCATAAGTAGAGTGATGAAGAGTCAGAGACAAATAATAATAATGATAATAATAATGATGGCATTTATTAAGCTCTTACTATGTTCAAAGCATTGTTCTAAGCTCTGGGGGGATACAAAGTGATCAGGTTGTCCCACATGGGGCTCACAGTCTTTATCCCCATTTTACAGATGAGGGAACTGAGGCACAGAGAAGTTAAGTGACTTGCCCAAAGTCACACAGCTGACAATTGGCGGAGCCGGGATATAAACCCATGACCTCCGCGCTCTTTTCCACTGAGCCACGCTGCTTAAGACACCCAGAAACAGAGATAGCTCATTTTCTGTGAGCTCTGTTCTTTTAGACTGTTCTTTTAGACTGTGAGCCCACTGTTGGGTAGGGACTGTCTCTATATGTTGCCAACTTGTACTTCCCAAGCACTTAGTACAGTGCTCTGCACACAGTAAGCGCTCAGTAAATACGATTGATTGATTAATTGTCGGTAGGGAATATGTCTACCAACTCTGTTGCATTGTACTCTCCCAAGCTCTGAGTATATTGCTCTGCACACATTAAGGCTCAATTAATGCCGGTGATTGATTGATTGATTGATTGATAGAGAGGGCACTGCACCAAAAAAGCAACTGATGTAACAATTAAAAATGGATGTCCAGGAGGTCTTTCTGCCAAGTGGTTCCTCCCAGGTTTCTGACAATGCTGTTGGGAACAAGAATTCTGGGCTGGATGGAGGATGGAGCTGAATCAGGAATGTTTTTTTTTTCTTTTCAAGGTATTCGTTGAGTGTTTACAATGGGCCAAGCACTGTATGAAGCGCTGGGGTAGTTACAAACTAATTAGGTTGAACACATTCCATGTCCCACATGGGGCTCACAGTCTTAATTCCCATTTTCAGATGCGGCAACTGAGGTGAAGTGACTTTCCCAAGGTCACACAGCAGACAAGTGGTAGAGCTGGGATTAGAACCCAGGTCTTTCTGAGTCCAAGGCCCATACTCTATCTACCAGGCAACTAGGCCATGCTGCTTCTCTGGTGTTCCTCGATGGTCTTGAAACCCTGTAATTTTCTATTCTATTTGCTCATACGTCGACCGCCCACACTTTCCCTTTTTGGGTTCCAGTGAAGACTCCAAAAGACAACAGTAATACTGACTGAACGTCTGCTAGATGGTGAGTTGTGAACTAGGGAAGATTGGGGAGTTCCAAAGAGGAAACCCAGTCCCTGCCTCTGAAACCCTCACCCTCGACTGGGAAAGACAAGACTAGTCCTAACACAACATTCATTCATTCATTCAATCGTATTTATCGAGCGCTTACTGTGTGCAGAGCACCGTACTTGGAAAGTACATTTTGGCAACAGAGACAATCCCTACCCAACGTACAGTTTGGTTCATAGTATCAATCAATGGTATTTACTGAGCGTTTACTGTGTGCAGAGCATTGTACAAAGCGCCTGGGAGAGTACAGTATACCAGAGTTGGTGGACACATTCCCTGCCCACAACCGTACAAGGGATAGGCTGAACTCTTAAAAGCCTTACTGAAGGCACGTCTCCTCCAAGAAGGCTTCCCTGACTAAGCCCTCATTTCCTCTTCTCCCACTCCCTTCTGGGTCACCCTGACTTTTTCCATTTATTCATCCCCCCTCCTAGCCCCACAGAACTTATGTACATAAGTGAAGCAGCGTGGCTCAGTGGAAAGATCACGGGCTATGGAGTCAGAGGTCATGGGTTCAAATCCCGGCTCCACCACTTTTCAGCTGTGTGACTTTGGGCAAGTCACTTAACTTCTCTGTGCCTCAGTTACCTCATCTGTAAAATGGGGATGAAGACTGTGAGCCCCCCGTGGGACAACCTGATCACCTTGTAACCTCCCCAGTGCTTAGAACAGTGCTTTGCAGTGCCCCTTCCTTCCTCTCCCCTCATCCCCCTCTCCATCCCCCCATCTTACCTCCTTCCCTTCCCCACAGCACCTGCATATATGTATATATGTTTGTACATATTTATTACTCTATTTATTCATTTATTTATTTTACTTGTACATATCTATTCTATTTATTTTGTTAATATGTTTGGTTTTGTTCTCTGTCTCCCCCTTCTAGACTGTGAGCCCACTGTTAGGTAGGGACTGTCTCTATATGTTGCCAACTTGTACTTCCCAAGCGCTTAGTACAGTGCTTTGCACACAGTAAGCGCTCAATAAATACTATTGATTGATTTGCACATAGCGCTTAACAAATGCCATCATCATCATCAACATCATCATATCCATAATTGATTAATTTATATTGATGTCTCCCCCTCTAGACTTGTAAACTCATTGTGCCTATCAACTCTGTTATTTTGTTGTATTGTGTTTTCCCAAGTGCTTAGTACAGTGCTCTGCATACAGTAAGCGCTTAATGCATACTATTGATTGATTAAAAGCAATGAGAGGATCATGGAAACACAAACCAAATTTCCCAAGGAGTTCAGGGACAGGGGAAGTAGTGTGGTCCAGTGGATAGATCACAGGCCTGGGTGTCAGAAGGACCTGGGTTCTAAGCCCGGGTCTACCACTTGTCTGCTGGGTGACCTTGGACAAGTCATTTCACTTCTAATATGCCTCAGTTCCCTCATCTGTAAAATGAGGATTAAGACTGTGAGCCCTCCATGGGGCATGGGCTGTGTCCATCCTGCAACCTGATGGTAAGCACTTAGCAAATACCAAAAAAAAAAAGGAGCAGCCAGATTTTGGGGGAGATAGATCCCAGAGGAAGTTCATCCGGAGAGGCTTCTTAAAAGTCATCCCAACTGCTCCCAGCTGTAAATTGCTTCCTGATGGTCCCAGATGTCTCAGAATTTATGACTTTCTCTAGGACTAAGACTTTCTCGAGAAATTTTCTCTAGAGCTCTAGACTGTAATCTCACTGTGGGCAGGTAACGGGTCCTTTCCCACTTCCAGTTGCCAATCTCTTGTTGACTTCTCTATAGCTTATTGCACAGGGAGTTGATTTCCCTGTTTCTTGCTGTTCATGCTTTTTAGACAAGACCCTTAAACAGGGAATTTAATCTTCCTTTGATGGTACCTTTCTCCTCTTTTTCCAGGTAGTTCTAAAGCAGTGTGCTCCTGTGACATATGAAACCAATTTGTTAAGAAATCCAGCAGCTCCAGACTTCCTGCTTCTCCCCCGGTTCCTTTTCTCCTCAGATCTTCCTCCTCCTATTTTGTTATCTTTTCTGGGTGAGCAGAGCTAATAATTAGAATTGGTAATTATGGTATTTGTGAAGCGCTTACTATGTGCCAGGCACTGTTCTAAGTGCTGAGGTAATCAGGTTGTACACAGCCCTTGTCCCACATAGGACTTAATACAGTGCTTTGCACACAGTAAGCGCTCAATAAATAGAATTGAATGAATAGGGCTCACACTCTTAATCCCCACTTTCCAGATGAGGGAACTGAGGCCCAGAGAAGTGAAGTGACTTGTCCAAGATCACACAGCAGACAAGTGGCAGAGCCAAGATTAGAACCCATAACCTTCTGGGTCCCAGGCCTGTGCTCTAGCCACTTAGACCCTGCTGCCCTCAGGCCTGGTGCTCATTCCTTTGGTTCTGTCACCCCTCTCCTCCATTTCTTTCCCTCTTTCACCTCCTCCCTCCTGTTTCCTGACTGTGAGCTCACTGTGGGCAGGGAATGCATCTGTTTATTGGTCTACTGTACTCTCCTAAGCGCTTAGTACAGTCCTCTGCATGTCCTCAATAAATATGATTCACTGAGTGACTAATGTCATCATAGAGAAGCAGCGTGGCTCAGTAGAAAGAGCACGGGCTTTGGAGTCAGAGGTCAAGGGTTCAAATCCCAGCTCCGCCAATTGTCAGCTGGGTGACTTTGGGCAAGTCACTTCACTTCTCTGTGCCTCAGTCACCTCATCTGTAAAATGGGGATTAAGACTGTGAGCCCCCCGAGGGACAACCTGATCACCTTGTAACCTCCCCAGCGCTTAGAACAGTGCTTTGCACATAGTAAGCACTTAATAAATGCCATCATTATTATAATTATTAATGTCAGTGAATGGAGCGAGGGCCCTCCCAGCTGTGCCAGTTTGGAGGTGGCTTTTTCCATTTGGCCACTCAGACTCGGGTGGACTGGGCGACACTTGGATTTGGGATGGAGGAGATTTTCAAACCAGGTCTGCAGCCGCCGGGGTTCGTTGAAAAACCCAAACTGGATGGGCCAAGGACCTGCTCTCTAATTTTCCAAGCCCCATGTAATTTGAGGGGAAATTTGATTCTCTTCTGTTTGGAGATCATTAACCCCAAAGATCAGTGAACAGAAATCCATCTTGGCATCAGCAAAGTGACTTTATGTTCTGAAACCGTTGATGGACGATCTCTTGCTCGTCCACACAACCCGCGGGTGCCTCAAAAGTGGACAACAGTATCGGAAGATGCAGTGTTCTCCACACAGGCCCACAGGCTGTTTTGATGCCAATTGGCTCATCTAATCCTGGCTCTTGGATAAGTCGCTTAACCTCTCTCGGCCTCAGTTTCCTCTGCCATAAAATAGGGATCCGGTAGTGTTCTCTCTTGTATTTAGACTGTGAGCCCCATGTGGGACCAGCACTATATCCACTATGATTACCATGTATCTACCTCGGAGCTTATTACATTTCTTGGTACAGAATAAGGGCGTAACGAATACCACCATTATTATTATAATAGTAGCGTGACTCAGTGGAAAGAGCCCGGGCTTTGGAGTCAGAGTTCATGGGTTCAAATCCCAGCTCTGCCAATTGTCAGCTGGGTGACTTTGGGCAAGTCACTTAACTTCTCTGTGCTTCAGTTTCCTCATCTGTAAAATGGGGATGAAGACTGGGAGGCCGCCGTGGGACAAACTGATCACCTTGTAACCTCCCCAGCGCTTAGAACAGTGTTTTGCACATAGTAAGCAGTTAATAAATGTCATTATTATTATTATTGTTAATAATCATTATTATTGTTATGATTGGTGCTGTCTTGATTTTTCAGCCACATCCTGCTGATGAGAAGCAGCATGGTGCCACGGGTAGATTACGGGCCTTGGATTCAGAATGTCACAGGTTCTAATCTTACCTCTGCCACTTGTCTGCTGTGTGTGAGCTTGTACAAATCACTTTACTTCTCAGTGCTTCAGTTACCTCATCTGTAAAATGGGAATTGAGACTGTGAGCCCCACATGGAACAGGGACTGTGTCCAACCTGATTACCTTGTATCTACCCCAGTGCCTGGAACGTGGTAAGTGCTTAACATATACCATAATTCATAATTATTATTATTATCCTAGAAGAGTCAAGAGGGTTTTAAATAAAAATGCTTGGGTTGAGAGCCAGTTGCATTTTTTTTTTTTTTTGAACTGAAGTATTCATAGGGGCTTTCTGGCTTCTAGGAGCCTCCTGGGTCCACCTAAAAGGAAAAGTAGCCACCAGGCCTTCTCAGAGACATCGGACCCCTGGTTTGCATTCCAAAGCCACCACTCTTTGGCCAGCTGTAGTCCAAAGTCACTTCCCAGATTTTCAGCATTCCCCTCACAAGTAAATAGGAAGCAAAAGCAACTCTCGGTTTCTCTAGATTTGTCTGGACTTCCAGGGGAGATGGCCTGTTAAGGGGCCGTTTGAGGACTGGATGCTGAGACATCACTGAGGGGGAGGATTCCTCCATTAACTGAGTATCCAAATTCTTCTAAGATAAGATAAGGAGGTGCAGCTTTGAGTTCTTATTAACTGTAAAGTAGTGACTGGACAGCCCTTCAGCAGAGTTGATCAGTCTTCAAATTAGGGGACAAACCCATCCTCCTATTTAGACTGTGAGCCCCATGAGGGGCAGGGATTGTGTCTGATCTGATGATCTTGTATCTACCCCAATGCTTAGTACAGTGCCTGGCACATGGTAAGCACTTAACAAATAGCATTAAAAGAAGTCAGGCCTCAGACATCCAGTTGCTGGGAGGATCCCCCTTCCGATTCAGCAAAGAATGATTGGACAAAAGGAGTAAGGCAGTACAGCCCTCTAGACTGTAAGTTTGTTGTGGGCAGGGAACGTGTCTACCAACTCTGCTATACTGCTCTCTCCCGAGTGCTTAGTACAGTGCTCTACACACAGTAGGTGCTCAATAACGATCATCAATTGGTTGATTGAGCCAAAACAAAAAGCATTTCTCAGGATCATGCACGATTAACTGGTCTCCTAAGGTTAAAAGCTCAGGTCAAGCTACAGTGATCCAGTGGTGGTAGCAATAATATTTTTAAATTGCCTGCAGTGTGTACAACACTGTACTAAGCACTGGGGAAGAATACACAGCTGCAAATTAAACATGGTCCCTGCCCCTCAGAGGGCTTAGTGTCACTATAATAGTCCAGGTGAATGGTTTGTCTGCACTGCTTAGATTCTGCAAATAATTACTCAGTTCTCCATTTGTTCTTGCCTGTGAAGACACAGGCCACATAAAGACATGGAGAAGCAGCATGGCCTAGTGGAGAGAGTATGGGCCCGGGAGTCAGAAGGATCTGGGTTCTAATCCAGGATCCCAGTCTGCTGTGTGACCTTCAACAAGTCACTTAACTTCTCTGGGTCTCAGATACCTCATCTGTAAAATGAGGATTAAGACGCTGAGCTCCACGTGGGACAGGAACAGTGTCCAACCTGACTAGCTTTTATTTACCCCAGCGTTTAGTATAGTCCCTGCAAATAGTAGTGCTAAACAAATATCATTAAAAAAAAGATCAGGGCTCCCACATTTAGACTGTTTGGGATCTTCCCATTTTCACCAACAGTTTGTGTCTTATTTGGTCGCTGGATCACCAGGAGGGCAGCCATCATATGGTTCCACCTAAACATCCCGACACCCAGTCAGTCAATAAGTGGTATTTATTTAGCACTTACTATGTGCAGAGCATTATACTAAGGACTTGGGAGAGTACAATATAACAAGATAACAGACATATTCCCTGCCCACAATGAGCTTACAGTCTAGAGGGGGAGACAGACATTTGTCAGCTGTGTGACTTTGGGTAAGTTACTTTAATAAAATAATAATAATAATAATGGCATTTATTACATGCTTACTATGTTCAAAGCTCTGTTCTAAGAGCTGGGAAGGTTACAAGATGATCAGGTTGAACCTCGGGGACTCACAGTCTTAATCCCCATTTTACAGATGAGGTAACTGAGGCCTAGAGAAGTTAAGTGACTTGCCCAAGGTGACACAGCTGACAATTGGAGGAGCCGGGGTTTGAACCCATGACCTCTGACTCCAAAGCCCGTGCTCTTTCCACTGAGCCACTTTACTTCTCTGGGCCTCAGTGACCTTATCTGTAAAATGGGGATTAAGACTTTGAGCCCCCCGTTGGACAACCTGATCACTTTGTAACCTCCCCAGTGCTTAGAATAGTGCTTTGCACATAGTAAGTGCTCAGTAAATGCCATTATTACCCCCTTCTAGACTGAGAGCCCATTGTTGGGTAGGGACTGTCTCTATATGTTGTCAGCTTGTACTTCTCAAGCTCTTAGTACAGTGCTCTGCACACAGTAAGCTCTCAATAAATATGATTGAGTGAATGAATAAATAAATAAAATGACAGGTTACTACATAAGTACCATGGGGCTGGGAGGGGGGATGAACACAGGGAGCAAGTCAGGGTGACCCAAAAGGGAGTGGAAGAAGAGGAAATGAGGATTTAATCAGGGAAGACCCCGTTGAGAAGATGGACCTTCAATAAGGCTTTGAAGGTGGGGAGAATAATTATCTGTCAGGTATGAATAGGGAGGGCAGAGGCAGGATGCGGGAGAGCTGTCAACGGTGATATAGATGAGATTGAGACAAAGCAAGAAGGCTAGCATTCGAGGAGCAACGTGTGTGGGCTGGACTGCAGAAGGAGTATAACAAGGTGAAGTAGAAGGGGATGAGGTGATTGAGCTCCTCAAAGCCGATGATGAGGAGCTTGTTTGATGCCATATGTGGATGGGCAGCCCTGGAGGCTCTTGAGAGTTCTGATAGAGACAAAGTCCTGCCTCAGGAGGGGAATGGCTCAGTTTTGGATGATCTCACGGTGGAGAGCTGGGGAATCAGAAGCAGAGAGACAGAGAGTCAGTCATAAAGGGACAGGGAGACAGACTGATAAAAAGAGACAGAGAGCTGGAAGCTCAGTGACACCCACTTGGAGAAACAGCTAGAACGATGGACAAAGACCCCTTGAAGACTAATCTCCAGAAAGACACCCTTCCCACAATTCCGTCCAGTGTCTTCATGCTCCTTCTAGAGATGAAATCCTGGGCTGGATGGGCCTTGGAGCTGACCCAGCCTTAATAATAATAATTATAATAATGATGATGATGATGGTATTTGTTAAGCATGTACTATTTTCTAAGCACTGTTCTAAGTGCTGGGGTAGATACAAGGTAATCAGGTTGTCCCACGAGGGGCTCACAGTCTTAATCCCCATTTTACAGATGAGGGAACCGAGGTCCAGAGAAGTGAAGTGACTTGCCCAAAGTCACACAGCTGATAAGTGGCAGGGCAGGGATTAGAACCCACGACCTCAGACTCACAAGCCCGGGCTCTTTCGACTAAGCCACCGGAGCCAGGAGGGCGAAGGAGATGGTTGAAACAGTCTTATGTCCTTCCCTTCCCCACAGCACCTGTATATATGTATATATGGTTGTACATATTTATTACTCTATTTATTCATTTATTTATTTTACTTGTACATTTCTATCCTATTTATTTTATTTTGTTGGTATGTTTGGTTCTGTTCTCTGTCTCCCCCTTTTAGACTGTGAGCCCACTGTTGGGTAGGGACTGTCTCTATGTGTTGCCAATTTGTACTTCCCAAGCACTTAGTACAGTGCTCTGCACATAGTAAGCACTCAATAAATACGATTGATTGATTGATTGATTGATTGGCCATTTGGACTCTGCCTGGAGTCTGGGAGGCTGCAGACAGGAGGTTGGAGATGTGGTGGCCTGTTGAGTCATTTAAGTGACAGGCCTGAGCCTCAAGAAGAAAGGTCAGACTCAATTAATGTGAAGAGACGCCGGGCTCTTCCCAAGGTGCAGGCGTCCAAGTGCTCTCCAGTGAAATGTTCCCAGCCAGTTGTTCTTAATTGATTGTCTGTATCTTCTTCTGGCAGCCTGCTTTCTGGTCTCCCCCAGAGTGGGGAGACTAATTAAGAGGGAAGGAGGAAGATAGAAACAGTGCGGCCTAATGGATAGAGCACGGGCCGGAGAGTCAGAAGGTCATGGGTTCTAATCCCACTTGTCTGTCGTGTGATCTTGGGGAGGTCACTTCACTTATCTGTGCCTCAGTTACCTCATCTGTAAAATGGGGAGTGAGACTGTGAGCCCCATGTGGGACTTTGTATC
Source organism: Tachyglossus aculeatus (assembly GCF_015852505.1). Lineage (NCBI taxonomy): Eukaryota > Metazoa > Chordata > Mammalia > Monotremata > Tachyglossidae > Tachyglossus > Tachyglossus aculeatus. Next base: position 95,550,093 of record NC_052067.1, read on the forward strand.
CAATTTGCTTATATCCACCCCAGTGTTTAGAACAATGCCTGGCACGTAGTAAGCTCTTAAACACCATTATTATTATTATTACCATAAGCTACCAACATCTTGGAGTGGCAAGCTGCATCACAAAGCCTGGTAATGATGATAATGGCAAGCTCAAGTACGGTCTCCCAAATGATCGTAATTATGATGATGGTATTTGTTAAGTGCTTATTATGTGTCAAGACTGTTCTAAGCGCTGGGGTAAATGCAATTTACTCTGAAAGAGTTTCTGCCCAGAACTCTTCTGGCTAAACTACCCTGAAAAACCTCTTTCCTTAGGAAGAAGTAAGGTGTGTAAATTAGCCCCACTTCATTTTCATTTGTTCATTCAATTGTATTTCTTGAGCACTTACTATGTGCAGAGCACTAAGCACTTGGGGGAGCACAATAAAATAGAGCTGGCAGACATAATCCCTGCCCACAAGGAGCTTTCCCTGAGATCCCACAAAGAACTTGCTTGAACATTTGGATCAGAACCGTCTAAGGATGGATAAATAATAATGGCATTTATTAGGCAATTACTATATGTCAAGCACTTTCCCAAGCTCTGAGGAAGAAAAATAGTTAATCAGGTTGGACAAAGTCCCTGTCTAACGTGGGGCTCACAGTCTAAGTAGGAGGGAGAACAGGTATTGTGCTCTGCACACAGTAAATGTTCAGCCCATACCATTGATGAGGATTGATTTAATCCCCATTTCACAGATGAGGAAACTGGGGCACAGAGAAGTGCCTCAGTTGATGCTTTCAGGGGTGCCCTCCCCTCAACCTGTCTTTTTATTGTTTTTTTTTTAACTGGTGTTCCATTTCACTGCTGCGAAGTATCTGTAGCGTGTCCAATTTGGCTGTCTTCCTCCACTGCCTGTAATAAAGACCCAACGGGAGAGAAGGGAGGTTTAGCCGGCAATAGAGGCGTTCTTCCCTCAGAGAGTAACTTGCGATCACTGACCCAGTTTGAAAACAAGAGAATGATATGTTTAGGAAAAGGAGCTGCCATCGTGTTCACAGGAAGTTTAACTGTCAGCACTTTTCCGTTTATCAGATCTTCAGGGTGTTTCATGAATGTTTACACTTACACGTGGCAAGCTCATTTTTTTTTTTTCTGGACATCCGCTTCTAAGATTTCAGAGTTGGGAGGGATCCTAAAATTGATCAATGATTTCAAGGTTTTATCTCCCAGCTTGGAAACATTCCTGATCTACAAACGCCCCCTGCACACTCTATCCTCACCCTTAATGGCTTCATTACCCCTTCGTTATGGTGTCATCTTGTTTTCAAATCATGTAGAGATTGTGGAGGGAGTAAGTGTGCTTCCAGCTCTTCAACCAGAGCCATATCAAATTTGGAGTCCAACAATCGGGGTTGTTGCAGGCCTCCACAAACTAAGGCCCTTAGGCACATAATGTCCTGTAAATGCTCAGATGGGAAAGACTCATCCTTATTCTGCAATGCCCTAATTAGCTCCTTTTATTTATCCCTTCTCCCAGCCCCATAGCACTTATGTACGCATCTGTAATTTTATTTATTTATATTAATTCCTATCTCCCCCTCTAGACTCAAAGTTTGTTGTGGGCAGGGAATGTGTTTATTCTTGTATTGCATTTTCCCAAGCACTTAGTGCAATGCTCTGCACACAATAATCACTCAGTAAATGATTGACTGACATTCTCGGCAATTGAATGGGCCTGGAGATTGGGTCCCAGCAGAGAAAGATTTACTTTGTGCCCTATTAGTTTCATTCCTTTCTCGGTTGTAAATGATCGGTGAGTGAATGAGGTTGGTGTTTGGGTTGTAAACCTGAGTAGAGGAAGTTCCAGGAAAGGGTAAAAAAGGCTTTGGGAACCAGTGCTAGTGTGAGGGAAAGGCACTTGTTTATAAATAATAATAATAATTTAAATTTTTATGGTGTTTGTCAAGTGCTTCCCATGTGCCAAGCGCACTGTACTAAGTGTCAGGGTAGATACAAACTAGTCAGGTTGGACAGTCTCTGTACCATGTGGGGCTCACAGTCTTAATCTCCATTTCATAGATGAGGTAATTTGGGTACAGAGAAGTTAAGTGACTTGCCCCAAATCACACAGCAGGACCTGGCATTAGAACCCAGATCTTCTTACTCCCAGGTCCAGGCTCTTTTCACAAGGCCACGTTGCTTCTTGTTCAGCACTTCTGAACATGCACAAGCAGGATTGATTGTAACTGAAGGTCACAACTGGGGTATTGGCACTCAAGAATACTGTTTGGTTTTGTTCTCTGTCTCCCCCTTCTAGACTGTGAGCCCCCTGTTGGGTAGGGACCGTCTCTATATGTTGCCAACTTGTACTTCCCAAGCGCTTAGTACAGTGCTCTGCACACAGTAAGTGCTCAATAAATACGATTGACCCTCCTGACCCCTCCCCTCGCCTTTCACAACACCACATAGGTGAGATAAAGGAACTTCCCCAAGTAAGCCTTCATTTCCTCTACTCTCTTTCAATTCTGCATCACTCTTGTCCTTGGATTTGTACCCTTTATTCACCCCACTCTCCGCACCACAGCACTTATTTCCATATCTGTAATTGATTTTAATGGCTGTCTTCCCCTCTAGACTGTAAGCCCATTGTGGGCAGGGAACATATCCACCAAAGCTGTTATATTGTACTCTCCCAAGCGCTTAATACAGTGCTCTACAGTAAGCTTTCAGTAAATGTGTTGATTGACTGAGATTCAAGCCGGAAACCGGGTGGCTTAGTATGAAACTCAGACATTTGTACACGACAACCCTGTATACAACAACTCTAGTTCATGTAGTTAGTGACTTCTCAATTAACAAACGATACTTCTAGTTCTTCCTCTGTCAAATGAGGCAAGGGCTGGTGCCCTCTGTATCTCTGGGAGTTTATTTTTTTAATTTATTTTTTAGTGGTATTTGCTTAGCACTTACTACATGCCAGGGCCTGTACTAAACACTGGTGTAAATCAATCAATCAATCAATTGTATTTATTGAGCACTTACTGTGTGCAGAGCACTGTACTAAGCGCTTGGGAAGTACAAGTTGGCTAATCAGGTTGGACACAGTCGACGTACCACATGGGGCTCACAGTCAATCTCCATTTTACAGACGATGCAACTGAGGCACAGAGAAGTGAGGTGATTTACCCTTGGTTTATTGATGGTACCCACCCTGAACCATTGTATGAGGTCATCAAAATAAAAAGGCGTTTTTCAGTACCCTACAGAGAAGCATCCTGTAAGACGCCAACCTCAGCTGACAGCATTAAAACCTTTTTCAAGTGCTGTTTCCAGTGCACGGAGATTCTTCTAGTCTTTTCACCATCAGTTCCTTAGACACAGGAAGCCAGATTTTCTAATTGAAACCCATAATTAACACCAAAATATCCCATTCAGAATTCCAAGGTCATCAATCTCTGGTATTTATCGAATGCTTACAGTGTGCAGAGCACTATACGAAGAGGTTGGGAAAGTACAATACAGTATAGGTGGTAAAGACGATTTGTCACTCCAACTGCTTATAAACCAGAGGGAGAGACAGACATTAAAATAAATTGTAGCTAGGGGAAGCGGCAGATTATAAGGATAGGATTATAAGTGCATAAAGTCATAACTTTGTTGGAATCATCTATTTCCATGTGGTTCCCATCCCTTTCAAGTCATTTCATTATCCTGCAGATTCCTTTCCAACCCTCCCTCACCCCAGAATTTCACCCTCAGGTGTGGGACCAAAAATTATTTTCCTACCCAGCTTCAAAAGGTAGTTTTGTTCAGTCAGGGGAATTCTCACCCAGTCCAATAATTGTCTCGTCTTATGCTGTCGAGTCATCTCCTACCCATAGCGACGCCATGAACGCATCTCTCCCAGGACGCCCCACCTCCATCTGCAGTCGTTCTGGTAGTGGAGCCGTGAAGTTTTCTTGGTCAAAATCTGGAAGTGGTTTACTCCTCCTGTGCAGTAAACTCGAGGCTCTGCCCTCGACCCTCTCTCGTGTCACTGCTGCCCAGCACAGGTTTGACTTGTAGCAGATTGCTTTCCATTCATTAGCCACTGCCCAAGGTAGGAATGGATGGATAAGCCTCTGTTTCACTTTCCTACCGGTAGCAGAGACTGGTAAGGTACTGAAAACTATCCTGAGAGTGGAGTCTGGTAATACCCTTCCTATTCCTTGTCCTGTATTAGAATCATCCACGTGGATGATTCTAACACATTTGTTTTTCTCTAAAGTCTCTCCAAGACTGTGGCTGCCAGCTAGTTAATCATGTAGAGACGCGGCGTGGCTCAGTGGAAAGAGCCCGGGCTTTGGAGTCAGAGGTCATGGGTTCAAATCCCAGCTCCGCCACTTGTCAGCTGTGTGACTATGGGCGAGTCACTTAGCTTTTCTGTGCCTCAGTTACCTCATCTGTAAAGTGGGGATGAAGACTGTGAGCCCCCTGTGGGGCAACCTCATCACCTGGTAACCTCCCCAGTGTTTAGAACAGTGCTTTGCACATAGTAAGCACTTAACAAATGCCATCATTATTATTATTATTATTATTATTATGCCTGTTTATGGCAAATACTGGATCCAGAACTCCCGTATTGGTACCAGGTGGGTGGTCACCTATACCTCCAAACTTTTACCAGGCCCCTGGAAGTGACCTTGCTTTTCTTTAAGTCTTTCCTTCACCCAGCGCAGTGTCCCCTGGACTGTGGAGGGGGGGAAGTGGGGAGGGAAGAGGGAGTCACGGAGATTTCTCTCAATCTCGTTTCTGCTGGAGGAAGACTGGGCTCCCCCCAAGGTTGGGTTTTCTTTGTCTTCCCCTGGGTGGGTCCCATTATGTCTTGAAGGAGCCTTCCCCAGTGGCTATAGGACTACCACCTCATTCTTCAAGTTCTAAAGCAACACTGACTAGCCCAAGTCAGTCAGTCAGTCATATTTATGGAGCACTAAGTGTATACAGAGCATTCATTCATTCATATTCATTCATTCAATCGTATTTATTGAGTGCTTACTGTGTGCAGAGCACTGTACTAAGCACTTGGGAAGTACAAGTTGGCAACATATAGAGACAGTCCCTACACAATAGTGGGCTCACAGTCTAGAAGAATGCTTACTTGTATAGTGTATATGCTTACTTCTTATAGTAAGTAGGAGCACTTACTATATTAAGTACTTGGGAGAGTACAGTAGAACAATATTCATTCAATTGTATTTATTGAGCACTTACTGTGTGCAGAACACTGTACTAAGCACTTGGGAAGTACAAGTGGGCAACGTATGGAGACCATCCCTACCCAACAGTGGGCTCACAGTCTAGAAGAATGCTTACTTCTATAGTATAGTATATATGCTTACTTCTTATAGTAAGTAGGAGCACTTACTATATTAAGTGCTTGGGAGAGAACAATATTCATTCAATCGTATTTATTGAGCGCTTACTGTGTGCAGAGCACTGTACTAAGCACTTGGGAAGTACAAGTCGGCAATATATAGAGACGGTCCCTACCCAACAACTAGACCCTTCTCCCCCTTCTAGACTGTGAGCCCGTTGTTGGGTAGGAACTGTCTCTATATGTTGCCGACTTCCCAAGCGCTTAGTACAGTGCTCTGCACACAGTAAGCGCTCAGTAAATACGATTGAATGAATGAATGAATGAACAACGGGCTTACAGTGTAGAAGGAGTCAGACAACAAAACAAAACATGTAGACAGGTGTCAAAACCATCAGAATAAATAGAAGCATAGCTATAGGCACATCATTAACAAAATAAATAGAATAGTAAATATGTATAAGTAAAATAAATAGAGTAATAATTCTGTACAGATATATACAAGTGCTGTGGGGAGGAGAAGGAGGTAGGGTGGAGGGGGGAAGGCAGGGCAGGGGAGGGACATATATAACAGACATATTCCCTGCCCACAATGAGCTTACAAGTCTAGAGGGCCAGACAGACCTTAATATAAATAAATGAATTACAAATCTGTACAGAAGTGCTATGGGACTTGAAGGGGGGATAAATAAAGAGAGCAAGTCAGGGCAACGCAGAAGGGAGTGGGAGAAGAGGAAAGGACGGCTTAGTCAGGGAAGGTCTCATGGAAGAGATGTGCCTTCAATAAGGCTTTGAAAGGGGGAAGAGTCATTATCTGCTGGATTTGAGGAGGGAGGATGTTCCAGGCCAGAGGCGGGCTGTGGGTGAGAGGTTGGTGACGAGATAGGTGAGATTGAGGTATAGTGAGAAGGTTAACATTAGAGGAGCCAAGTGAGTGGGCTGGGTTGTAGTAGGAGAGTAGCAAGATGAGGGACGACAGGGCTGCCGTGACTGTGGGGAAAGCCAGGCCATTGCCCTTGCAAGTCCCCTCCCATAATAATAATGATAATAATAATTATGTTGGTATTTGTTCAGCACTTACTACGTGCCAAGCACTGTTCTAAGCACTGGGGGGATGCAAGGTAATCAAGGTTGTCCCTCGTAGGGCTCACAGTCTTAATCCCCATTTTCCAGATGAGGGAACTGAGGTCCAGAGAAGTGAAGTGACTTGCCCAAAGTCACACAGCTGATAAGTGGCGGAGCTGGAATTAGAATCCATGACCTCTGACTCCCAAGCCCGGGCTCTTTCCACTGAGCCACGCTGCTTCCCATGCTTAACAACACCTGCTAAACCCCAATCCCCGCAATCATTCATCATCTGAGTGCCACTTCCTAGCCAATCCAATGCCAGGGATGACCCACACCTACTCTGTGGGTATATAGAGAGCCATTATCTTTGGCCTTGTATATTTTCCTCATAGACAACGGCTACTTTTGGGGTTATTTTTCTAACGGGCCTTTTCTTTGTGTCACTGCTATGCTTCACACAATTTTTTTTTTTTTAGTGGGTCCCAAGGAAGGCACTCCCAGGACCTGATGTGGGCTTGGTTCTCCCACCAGGGCCGCCTCTCTGAGGGGCAGCAGATGGCATAGGGGATAGAGCATGGGCCTGGGAACCAGAAGGTCATGGGTTCCAATCCTGGCTCCCTCACTTTTCTGCTGTGACATGTTGGGCAAGTCACTTCACTTCTCTGTGCCTCAGTTGCCTCATTTGTAAATGGGGACTAAGAATGTGAGCCCCATGTGGGTCAGGGACTGTGTCAGGTCTCACCTGATTTGCTTGTATCCACCCCAGCGTTCAGTACAGTGCCTGGCACGTAGTAAGTGCTTAACAAATACCACAGTTACTAATAAATGTATCATGGATTGATTAACCTATCAGCTGTGATAATAATAATAACGATGATGGTATTTGTTAAGTGCTTACTGTGTGCAAAGCACTGTTCTAAGCACTGGGGGGATACATGGTCATCAGGTTGTCCCACATGGGGCTCACAGTCTTCATCCCCATTTTACAGATGAGGGAACTGAAGCCCAGAGAAGTTAAGTGACTTGCCCAAAGTCACACAGCTTAGAATTGGCAGAGCCGGGATTTGAACCCGTGACCTCTGACTCCAAAGCCCAGGCTCCTTACACTGAGCCATGCTGGTTCTTTCAGCCTCTGTGGCCTACAATGAGTCCTGCACTTAAAAATCTTTTTTTTTTCACATTGCAGTGGGCAGCAACATCTTTGTCCACTGACACCTGTTGCATTCTATGCCCTAGTAATAAAAATAATAATAATGATTAAGGTACTTGTTGAGCAACTATGTGCCAAACACTGTTCTAAGCTCTGGGGAAGGTACAAGTCAATCCTTCTAGACTGTGAGCCCGCTGTTGGGTAGGGACCGTCTCTATATGTTGCCAACTTGTACTTCCCAAGTGCTTAGTACAGTGCTCTGCATACAGTAAGCGCTCAATAAATATGATTGAATTAATGAATGAATGAGGGGATACAATTCTTGTCCCACATGGGGCTCATACTCTTAGCACCATGGACTAGCAGGGTTAGAGACTGCAAGTGACACCGAGCGAACCACTGTCACTGCGATGTGTGCCTTCACGCAGAATCTTGCTCCGACAGTCTCAGAACCAACGTCCGTCTGCCATCATTGTCATCTTCATCAACCCTACGAGCCAAACGCTGCACTAAGCACTGGGCTATGTGCAAGAACAGAGACCTTGCCTTGTATTTCTGTTGCACTTTCTCAAGTGGCAGGACCTTGTCTGGTAGCCAGAGGTAATTCTATTTATTCATATTGATGCCTGTTTACTTGTTTTGATGTCTGTCTCCCCACTTCTAGACTCTAAGGCCTATGTGGGCAGGGATTGTCTCTCTTGCTGAATTATGGCTCAGTGGGCAGAGCACAGGCCTGGTCATCAGAAGGAACCTGGGTTCTAATCCTCCTCCCCCTCCCCATCCCCCCCCCCCGCCTTACCTCCTTCCCCTTCCCACAGCACCTGTATATATGGATGCCAAATTGTTGCCAAATTGTACTTCCCAAGTGCTTAGTACAGTGCTCTGCACACAGTAAGTGCTCAATAAATAGGATTGAATGAATGAATGAATAATAATGATGGTATAAGTGCTTACTATTATTACTATTATTACTCTGTTTATTTTACTTGTACATATCTATTCTATTTATTTTATTTTGTTAGTATGTTTGGTTTTGTTCTCTGTCTCCCCCTTTTAGACTGTGAGCCCACTGCTGGGTAGGGACTGTCTCTATATGTTGCCAACTTGTACTTCCCAAGCACTTACTACAGTGCTCTGCACACAGTAAGTGCTCAATAAATACGATTGATTGATTGATTACTATGTGCCAAGCACTGTTCTAAGTACTGGCATAGATACACGGTAATCAGGTTGTCCCACATGGGGCTTACAGGCTTAATCCCCATTTTACAGATGAGGTAACTGAGGCACAAAGGAGTTAAGTGACTTGCCCAAAGTTGCCCAGCTGACAAGGGTGGATACAGGATTAGAACCCAAGACCTCTGACTCCCAAGCCCGGGCTCTTTCCACTAAGCCACGCTGCTTCTGTAATAATAATAATGATCGCATTTGTTAAGCGCTTACTATGTGCAAAGCACTGTTCTAAAGTGCTGGGGAGGTTACCAGGTGATCCCCCTTCACCCCCTTCTAGACTGTGAGCCCGCTATTGGGTAGGGACCGTCTCTATATGTTGCCGACTTGTACTTCCCAAGAGCTTAGTACAGTGCTCTGCACACAGTAAGCGCTCAGTAAATACGATTGAATGAATGAATGAATGAGGTTGTCCCACAGGGGGCTCACAGTTTTAATCCCCATTTTACAGATGAGGTCACTGAGGCCCAGAGAAGGGAAGTGACTTGCCCAAAGTCACACAGCTGACAGTTGGTGGAGTTGGGATTTGAACCCATGACCTCTGACTCCAAAGCCCGGGCTCTTTCCACTGAACCTGTACTTTCCAAGCGCTTAGTACAGTGCTCTGCACACAGTAAGTGCTCAATAAATATGATTGAATGAATGAGTGAAAGGTCATGGGTTCTGATTCCGGCTCCGTCACTTGTCTGCTGTTTTATCTCGGGTAAGTCACTTCACTTCTCTGGGCCTCAGTTCTCTCATCTGCAAAATGGGCATTCAATGACTGTTCTTTCTCCTACTTAGACTGTGAGTCCCATGTAGGGCTTGATTATCTTGTATCTACCTCAGAAATTAGTACACAGCTTGGCACAAAGTAAGCACTTAACAAATACCACAATTACTAATTGTTATTATTATTGGAGGACAATACCATCAGTAAGGGTGCTCAGTAAGGAGCAGTAACAATAATACTACGCCTGGCTTCCTAGTTTGCTGTGTGACCTTGCCCAAGGTCACACAGCAGACAAGTCACTTCACCTCTGTATGTCTCAGTTACCTCATCTGCAAAATGGGGATTCAGACTGTGAGCCCCATGTGGGACAGAGACTGTGTCCAACTTGATTTGCTTGTATCCACCCCAGCGCTTAGTACAGTGCCTGGCACATAGTAAGTGCTTAATAAATACCACAATTATTATTTTATATTCCCGTTTCACAGATGGGGAAACTTAAGGGCAGAAAGCTCAAATTCTATAAATCCACACTTATGAACGAGAGAACAGATTTCAACAGTAGAAGCAAAGTTTATTGATCAAAAATCATGAAACAGCTAAATCCACAAATGGGCTGAAAGCAAGAGGATGAAGAAAGTGAGAGGATGATTCAGGGAAGGCCTCCTGGAGGAGGTGGCTTTAGAAGGGAAGAAGGGGAGGAATGTGGTTGGTGAAACTGCCAAGGGAGGATGTTCTAAGGAGAGAGAAAGGTGTAAGCAGTGGGTTGGAAGCAGGACAGAGGTCGGAGTAAGAGGTGATTATGTGGTCTCTTTGCAAGGAATTTTTCTGTAGCAACTGATCCTCCTCCAATCTCACACCGTCCATCTATAACACTCAAAGAAATGAAGTCTTGGCGGCGTCTAAAACAGTGGTCTCCATTTAATGCAATTGAGCACAGAGCAACTGAAGAAGCTATTCCAAAACGATTTTGTCACAGGAAGTTTGTCATAGCTAGCAAACCACCGCGACACTAGTCGGGAATTTTGATTTGACTTTTCAATAGCATTCATTCGTCCGTGTAAGGTTTTGACAACGTCTCCTCTTCTGTGGCTATTAAACACGGCATCAAAGGGAAATACAGAAAGATGCATTTTTATGAAAGAAGCTAGTCCCACATGACAGCTGCGTAGATTGGGTAATCCTGGGGCTAAGTAATAGAAAAATGAAAGAAAAATGAGAGCAAAGGGAGAATGAATACAGAATGCACCATGCAAGGAAATGAAGAGTAGTTACTGCAATTTTTTGCTTTGGATAGTCTCAAAGATCACTGTCTGATGGTTCCTGAAAATCAAGTGTTTTTCCACATCCAACAAGTAGCCCTTCCACTCTTCATTTCATTTAGCATTTTCATCCTTGAAAGAAACAGTGATTTCCACAGGGCTTGAGACAGGCTTATTTGTCTCTGGAGAGCTGAAAGGGATCTTATTGTTCCCAGATGGGCCAGTTGGAAAAACTCAACTTCTGGGAATGAAGTATATATATATATGTATTTCTATATATTATCAGAATCCTGTAAAGATGCCATAAAATAAATTTAAAAAGTAGAACGCCAGTAAAAAAAAAAATGAGCTGGGCAAGAATCTTAAGCAGGTAAGTTTGGGGATTCAAGTCTGGAGAAGAATTACTCTTCCGAAGAGTGGAAGGTTTGGGAGTCATTTAAAATGAACCAGTTGTCATGATAAAGACTCTGAGATGGTGTAGATTTGCACTTGGACTCGCTATCTTTTTTTACCGCTCCCTCAGCCCCATACTTTATTTCTGTATTTTAATGCCTATCTCCTCGCTAGACTATAAACTCACTGTAGTCAGGGAACATGTCTACCAACTCTGTTATAGTGCACCCTTCCAAGTGCTTAGTACGGTGCTCTGCACACAGTAAGTGTTTGATAAATATGAATAATTGATTGATTTCCTGCCCTCTCAAATGGCCCGATAGAGGTAAAGCTCAAACTCTATAACATGGAACTGAGAAGCAGCGTAGCCTAGTGGATAGAGCACAGGCCAGTGAGTAAGAAGGACCTGGGTTCTAATCCTGACTCCTCCACTTCCCTGCTGTGTGACCTTGGGTAGGTCACTTCACTTTTCTGGACCTCAGTTCCCTCATCCCTAAAGTGGGGGTGAAGACCGTGAGCCCCACGTGGGACAGGGATGGTGTCCAACCTGATGGCCTTGTGTCTACCCCAGCGCTTAGCACAGTGCCCAGCACAAAGTAAGTGTTTACTATATGCCATTTACAAAACAAAAGCCCAAAGAACACTTTCCGTGGCAGCACTGCCACGGATGTTCAAGGTCTGTGCTCCGCCCAAAAGACAGTCCAGTGGTTGGCATACCATAGTCAGTCTATCGTATTTATATTGAGCGCTTACTGTGTGCAGAGCACTGTACTAAGCGCTTGGAAAGTACAATTCGGCAACAGATAGAGACAATCCCTACCCAACAACGGGCTCACAGTCATCATCATCAATCGTATTTATTGAGCGCTTACTGTGTGCAGAGCACTGTACTAAGCGCTTGGGAAGTACAAACTGGGAACATATAGAGACAGTCCCTACCCAACAGTGGGCTCACAGTCTAAAAGGGGGAAACAAAACCAAACATGCTAACAAAATAAAATGAATAGAATAGATATGTACAAGTAAAATAAATAAATAAATAAATAAATAGAGTAATAAATATGTACAAACATATATACATATATACAGGTGCTGTGGGGAAAGGAAGGAGGTAAGATGGGGGGGATGGAGAGGGGAACGAGGAGGAGAGGAAGGAAGGGGCTCAGTCTGGGAAGGCCTCCTGAAGGAGGTGAGCTCTCAGTAGGGCCTTGAAGGGAGGAAGGCACGTCAGTCACCAGAATCCAACCCTGACCCATATCTGACCTGACATTCTTACTCATAAAGCGGCACAGTGCAAATGTTTAGTCCTCTAGAATTGGTTTCCTTCTGTTTTTAAACAGTAATGTGGAGCTGAGCCCTGATTTGTTTCTCTTCTGCTGCTTTAAAAATCTGGTGAGGCAGAACCTAACAGGAACCAGGACACCGCTTGGGCTACACTAGCAGCGACACACAGACCGCTGTTCTCCTGCTAAAGCCCAGGTCTCTATGGGCATCACAAGGTTGGGGGTATTGGGGCTTCTGGGGTGGCGGGGCTTTTGGTGTCGGGCTTAGAAGTCAGAAGGTTGTGGGTTCTAATCCCAGCTCCGCCACTCGTCTGCTGTGTGACCTTGGGCAAATCGCTTCTCTGGGCCTCAGTTCCCTCATCTGGAAAATGGAGAGTGAGACTGTGAGCCCCATCTGGGACAAGGACTGTGTCCAACCTGACTTGCTTGTATCCACCCGAGTGCTCAGTGCAGCAGCTGGCTTGCAGTAAGAGCTTAACAAATATCACAATTATTATTATTATCTTTTATGTCCGGACTGCTGAGAGCCTTTTGCAAGAGACCAGTGTCCACCCATGGCTGTCCGTCTCAAGTAGATCTTCAGTGTAGAGAACTTACCTGGATGTTTTTATGGTATTTTAAGCACTTACTATGTGGCAAGCACTGTATTAAGCACTGAGGTAGTTGCAAACTAATCAGTTGTTGGACACAGTCCATGCCCCACATGGGGTTCCCAGTCATTCATTCATTCAATCGTATTTATTGAGCGCTTACTGTGGGCAGAGCACAGTACTAAGTGCTTGGGAAGTACAAGTTGGCAACATATAGAGATGGTCCCTACGCAACAATGAGCTCACAGTCTAGTCAGTCCAGACTGAGCCCCCTCCTTCCTCTCCCCCTCCTCTCCCTCCCCATCCCCCCCGCCTTACCTCCTTTCCCTCCCCACAGCACCTGTATATATGTTTGTACGTATTTATTACTCTATTTATTTTTCTTGTACATACATATTCTATTTATTTGATTTTGTAAATATTTATTATTTTGTTGTCTGTCTCCCCCTTCTAGACCGTGAGCCCACTGTTGGGTAAGGACCGTCTCTATATGTTGCCAACTTGTACTTCCCAAGTGCTTAGTACAGTGTTCTGCACACAGTAAGTGCTCAATAAATATGATTGAATGAATGAGTGAATGAATGAATAGAAGGGACTGTCATTTTATAGATGAGGGAACTGAGGCACAGCAAAGTTAGATGCTCTGCAGATAAGTGGCAGAACTGGGATTAGAACCCAGGTCCTCTGACTTCACACCCTTGGTTTGTCCACTGGGCCACATTGCTTCTCCTTCTTACTTATATCTGGTCTGAGGCTGGCTAGATCGGGCTTGTCAGCCATCCAACCATCACTCCTCTAGTCTTCTCTTTGCCTGATTTTTCCAGATTTGGTTGTGGTCATGCTAATGACATATTTACTACTCTCTTTATTTTTTAAATGATGTGCATATAGCTGCCATTCTATTTATTCTGATGGTTTGGACACCTGTCTACATGTTTTGTTGTCTGTCTCCCCCGTCTAGACTGTGAGCCCACTGTTGGGTAGGGACCGTCTCTATATGTTGCCAACTTGTACTTCCCAAGTGCTTAGTACAGTGCTCTGCTCACAGTAAGCGCTCAATAAATACGATTGAATAGGAGGATCTGCCATGAGGACATTTATGCCATAACTCACCTGGGTGGGTGGCAGATGTGGAGTTTTCTCCGTCGAGACGGGGAAAGGGCAGGTAGAGCCCGTGGGCAGGGAAACTGTGTATTTTCCTGTCTCTGGTAGCCTACCTCATTCACCACTTCAGACCACTTCCTACTGGCCTGAACCCTGGTGACAGATAAGAGACTGCTCAGGTTAGCAGCATGGCCTAGTGGCTAGAGCACGGGAGTCAGAAGGACCTGAGTTCTAATCCCGGCTCCGCCACTTCTCTGCTGTGGTCGGCCTTGGGCAAGTCCCTTCACTTCTCTGTGCCTCAGTTACCTCATCTGTAAAACGGGGATTGAGACTGTGAGCCCCATGTGGGACAGGGAATGTGTTCAGCCCGATTTGCTTGTATCCACCTCAGTGCATAGTATGGTATCTGGCACAATAGTAAGCGCTTAACAAATACCACCACTATTATTATTATCATTAGACGATAATAATCATGGGAAGCGGCGTGGCTCAGTGGAAAGAGCACGGGCTTTGGAGTCAGAGGTCATGGGGTTGGAATCCTGACTCCGCCAATTGTCAGCTGTGTGACTTTGGGCAAGTCACTTAACTTCTCTGGGTCTCAGTTACCTCAGCTGTAAAATGGGGATTGAGACTGTGAGCCCCCCATGGGACAACCCAATCACCTTGTAACCTCCCCAGTGCTTAGAACAGTGCTTTGTACATAGTAAGCGCTTAATAAATGCCATCGTTATTATTATTATTATCATCATTAGACGATAATAATCATGAGAAGCAGCGTGGGTCATTGGAAAGAGCACGGGCTTTGGAATCAGAGGTCATGAGTTTGAATCCTGACTCCGCCAATTGTCAGCTGTTTGACTTTGGACAAGTCACTTAACTTCTCTGTGCCTCAGTTACCTCATCTGTAAAATGGGGATTAAGACTCTGAGCCCCACGTGGGACAACATCATCACCTTGTAACCTCCCCAGCACTTAGAACCGTGCTTTGCACATAGTAAGCGCTTAATAAATGTCATCATTATTATTATTATTAGCAGCAGGGTGAAGGCGCCATGATGGACCAGTGGTGAGATGGAAAATGATACCTGTCAATAAAAGGGAAGTGCTGACATTTTTTTTTTAATTTAATGGTATTTGTTAAGTGCTTACTATGTGCCAGGCACTGACATCAGGCTCCTTGATGATGTGGGGTTTGGAGATAGCTCCAAGACTGCTCAGGTTAGCAGCCAACGGAGGGAAAGGGATGAAGGAAGGGGTGTTTTTGTGGGGGCAAGAAAGTCTGAAATGCTACTTGTCAGTCAAAGGGAAGTCCCAACATCAGGCTCCCAGGACACGCTCTGAGTCAGCGTGGCTCAGTGGAAAGAGCCCGGGCTTTGGAGTCAAAGGTCATGGGTTCAAATGCCCGCTCCGCCAACGGTCAGCTGTGTGACTTTGGGCAAGTCACTTGACTTCTCTGTGCCTCATTTACCTCATCTGCAAAATAGGGATTAAAACTGTGAGCCCTCCATGGGACAACTTTATCACCTTGTAACTTCCCCAGTGCTTAGAACAGTGCTTTGCACATAGTAAGTGCTTAACAAATACCATTATTATTATTATTATTATTATTATTATTAATGGTATGCCACTCCCTGGACCCTTGAATGAGCTTATCCTCATGCAGAGTTGCATCCAGAAAGGCATCTTCCACTAGACAATTCTCTCCTCTAGCACTCCCATTCATTCATTCGTTTATTCATTCGATCGTATTTATTGAACGCTTACAGTGTGCAGAGCTCTGTACTAAAGCACTTGGGAGAGGACAATACAAACAGACACATTCCCTACCCACAACAAGTTCAGCCATCTCTACCTACCTTCTTCCAAGAATGACACAGGTTTGCCAAGCTGCCAGACTCGTTTTCTCAGCCGGTCTCGGGAGCTGCTGACCAGATAAACTGAAAACCAGGAGATAAACGGAATTCTGACTGGGTTGGGCAGGCCGTGCAAATGCCTGGAGAGAAAGCCACATTGCTCAAGAGGAAAAACTGAATGGAGCTGGGGGAGGCGTCTGCCGTGACCCGACACCAGAAATGATGGATTCCTCCTGACTCTTGCCTTTTACCATTTTGGATGTGGTTGGGAGCAACAATTCTGCTTCTGGGCACGCCACTATCTCTTTTCTCTTATTACTTCCCTTTGACATTAGCAAAGTCATGGCCTTAGACCTGGAAAAATACGCTTTGGGCACAAAGCGGGGCTCTCTACCGCATTTTGGCAAGGTTTTCTCCTACTTGCAAATTGCAGATGAAAGAGAGTTTCCATTCTTCAGAAAATTGAGTGGGGAAAACGAAAACAAAACTTAGATGGGAAGGAGTGTGGCCTAGTGGATAGAGCCCGGGCCTGGTTAGAGGACCTGGTTTCTAAGCCTTACTTGGCAGCTTTTCTGTTCTGGGCAAGTCACTTATCTTCTTTGTGCTTCAGTTTCTTCTGTAAAATTGGGATTACTTCCAATTGTAAAATTGGTATTACTCTCTTCTACTTAGACTGTGAGCCCCACTTGGGACAGGGTTTGTGTCCAATCTGTTATTTTGTACACACACATAGTAAACACTTAACAAGTATCATGAAAGAAAAAAGAACTCTCCTGAGTTCAAGGCCTAAAAGTCCTCCTTGGTAGGTTCCTGACTGAATAGATGGTTAGAACACTGTTATCTTTCCAGGAAAGGGTAGCACTGATTTCCAGGAATGACATTTACCAGGAATATTCTTCAAACTATGCCATCTATAGGTGTCTTTCCCCCCCTCCACATCCTCCTAATCCTCCCCCTACATTTTCTCACTCTCCTTCTTCTTCCCTTCCCCTTTCTCCTCCTCCTTTCCTATCCTCTTCTTCTCCTACTTTCTTCTCTTCCTCCAAACCCTCCTTCTCCACTTTCTCCCTCCCCTCCTTCCCCTCCACTTTCTCCCTCTCCTCCTTCCCCTCCACTTTCTTCTCCTTCTTTTCCCTCCTCTCCTTCTCCTTCCCCTCCTCTTTCTCCTAACCCTCCCTCCCCACTTTCTCCCTCTCCTTCCCCTCCACTTTCTCCTCCTTCATTCAATCATTCATTCAATCGTATTTATTGAGCGCTTACTGTGTGCAGAGCACTGTACTAAGCGCTTGGGAAGTACAAGTTGGCAACATATAGAGACGGTCCCTACCCAACAATGGGCTCACAGTCTAGAAGGGGGAGACAGACAACAAAACAAAACATGTAGACAGTAGGAGGGAGAACAGGAGAACTGAGGTGCCGAGAAAGAATATGACTTGCCAAAGGTCACACAAGCAATAATTGGCAGAGGCGGAATTAGAACCCAGGTCCTCTGACTCCCAGGTCCGTGTTCTCTTTACACTAAGCCGTGCTATTTCTTCATCCTCCTCATTATTTTTAATATATGTATGTCCATCACCCCCCCACTGGAGCGTTAGCGCCCTGTGGGCATCTTGCATCTTTTTGTGGGTGACAAGCACTTAACACAGTGCCTGACAGCCATTAGGTACTCATCATCATCATCAATCGTATTTATTGAGTGCTTACTGTGTGCAGAGCACTGTACTAAGCGCTTGGGAAGAACAAGTTGGCAACATATAAAGACAGTCCCTACCCAACAGTGGGCTCACAGTCTAAAAGGGGGAGACAGAGAACAAAACCAAACACACTAACAAAATAAAATAAACAGAATAGATATGTACAAGTAAAATAAATAAATAAATAGAGTAACAAGTATGTACAAACATATATACATATATACAGGTGCTGTGGGGAAGGGAAGGAGGTAAGGCGGGGTGGATAGAGAGGGGGATGAGGGGGAGAAGAAGGAAGGGGCTCAGTCTGGGAAGGCCTCCTGGAGGAGGTGAGCTCTCAGTAGGGCTTTGAAGGGAGGAAGAGAGCTAGCTTGGTGGATGGGCAGAGGGAGGGCATTCCGGGCCCGGGGGATGACGTGGGCCGGGGGTCGATGGCGGGACAGGTGAGAGCGAGGTACGCTGAGGAGATTAGCGGCAGAGGAGCGGAGGGTGCGGGCTGGGCTGGAGAAGGAGAGAAGGGAGGTGAGGTAGGAGGGGGGCGAGGGGATGGACAGCCTTGAAGCCCAGGATGAGGAGTTTCTGCCTGATGCGCAGATTGATTGGTAGCCACTGGAGATTTTTGAGGAGGGGAGTAACATGCCCAGAGTGTTTCTGGACAAAGACAATCTGGGCAGCGGCGTGAAGTATGGATTGAAGTGGGGAGAGACACGAGGATGGGAAATCAGAGAGAAGGCTGATGCAGTAGTCCAGACGTGATAGGATGAGAGCTTGAATGAGAAGGGTAGCAGTGTGGATGGAGAGGAAAGGGCAGATCTTGGCAATGTTGCGGAGCTGAGACCGGCAGGTTTTGGTGACGGCTTGGATGTGAGGGGTGAATGAGAGAGCGGAGTCGAGGATGACACCAAGGTTGCGGGCTTGTGAGACGGGAAGGATGGTAGTGCCGTCAACAGAGATGGGAAAGTCAGGGAGAGGGCAAGGTTTGGGAGGGAAGACAAGGAGCTCAGTCTTCGACATGTTGAGCTTTAGGTGGCGGGCGGACATCCAGATGGAGATGTCCTGAAGGCAGGAGGAGATGCGAGCCTGGAGGGAGGGGGAGAGAGCAGGGGCAGAGATGTAGACCTGGGTGTCATCAGTGTAGAGATGATAGTTGAAGCCGTGGGAGCGAATGAGGTCACCAAGGGAATGAGTGTAGATCGAGAACAGAAGGGGACCCAGAACTGAACCTCGAGGAACCCCTACACTAAGGGGATGGGAGGGGGAGGAGGAGCCTGCAAAAGAGACTGAGAATGAACGACCGGAGAGTTAAGAGGAGAACCAGGAGAGGACAGAGTCTGTGAAGCCAAGGTCAGATAGCGTGTTGAGGAGAAGGGGGTGGTCCACAGTGTCGAAGGCAGCTGAGAGGTCGAGGAGGATTAGTATAGAGTATGAGCCGTTGGATTTTGCAAGCAGGAGGTCATTGGTGACCTTTGAGAGGGCAGTTTCCGTGGAATGTAGGGGACGGAAGCCAGACTGGAGGGGGTCGAGGAGAGTGTTGCTGAGGAATTCGAGGCAGCGCGTGTAGACAACACGTTTAAGGAGTTTGGAAAGGAATGGTAGGAGGGATATGGGGCGATAACTAGAAGGTGAGGTGGGGTCAAGAGAGGGTTTTTTTAGGATGGGAGAGACATGGGCATGTTTGAAGGCAGAGGGGAAGGAACCAGTGGAGAGTGAGAGGTTGAAGATGGAAGTTAAGGAGGGGAGAAGAGACGGAGCGAGAGATTTCATGAGATGAGAGGGAATGGGGTCAAAAGCACAGGTGGCCGGAGTAGCACTTGAGAGGAGGGATGAGAGCTCCTCTGAGGATACCGCTGGGAAGGATGGGAGAGTACAGAGAGTGTTGAGAGCCAGGGGGTTGGAGAAGTGGGGGAAGTGACTTTGGGGAGGTCAGACCTGATGGATTTAATTTTGTCAATGAAGTAGGAGGCCAGATCGTTGGGGGTGAGGGAAGGAGGAGGGGGAGGAACCCCAATAAATACTCAATAAATCCTACTCATTAGTGTCTTTAGCTTCTATTGTACACTCTGCAAAGAATATCTATCCAAATGCCCAGGAGAAGTGGAAAAATAATAATTCTTTTTCCTCCTCTCCTTCTCCCTCTCCTCTTCCTCCTAACTGTCCCTCTCCACTTTCTCTTCCTTCTCCTCCTCCTCCTCCCCTTCTTCCTCCTTCTTCACCTCATTTTCCTTCCCCTCTTCCTTTTTCTCCACTTCTTTCTTTCCTTTCCTCCTCTTCCCATTCTCCCTCCTTTCCTTCTTTGCACAGAAATACCATCAACTGATTGACTGACTGACAACCTTTTAAAGAAAGGGCACAGCTAAAATATCCCTGCTGGGATGTGCAGAGACTTAGGTTGTGACAGATCTGTTTTGCTCAGCATCCTTCCTTGTATTCATTCATTCATCCAAATGTATTTATTAATCACTTACTATGTGCAGAGCACTGTGCTAAACGCTTGGAAGAGTACAATAGAAAAATAAACAGGCACATTCCCTGCCCACAGCCAGCTTACAGTCCTGTAGGAGAGGCTGCAGGTGAATTCAGGGATGGGCTGGCTTGAGTCTGCCAGAAGACAGCTGCTCTGGGAAAGAGCAAAGCCAGTCCTTAAAAGGGGTATTTTCACTGGGTAACATTATGTGCCCCCTGATTCTCTGATGCCGTGTTAGATCGGGGTAGAGTTTTTCCTCGTTCCCAAGAGCCAATGAGTGAAAGATATTTTCCCCCTGAGACACCACACAGCTGAGGGAGAACAGGGGACAATCTTAAACCACTAACATCCATTCCTGAAGCTAAATCATTCAACACCTACCCTGGGCAGAGAACTAATAATGATAACTGTGGTTATCTGTTAAGTGCTTATTCTGTGTCAGGCAATGTACTAAGCACTGCGGGGGTTAGGGGGTTACAAGTAAATTGGATTAGATACAGTCCCTGTCCCACATCAGTCATTCATTCATTTATTCATTCAATCATATCTATTGAGCACTTATTGTGTGCAGAGCACTGTACTAAGCACTTGGGAAGTACAAGTCGACAACATGTAGAGACGGTCCCTACCCAACAACGGGCTCACAGTCTAGAAGGGGGAGGCAGACAACAAAACAAAACAAGTAGACAGGTGTTAAAATTGTCAGAACAAATAGAATTATAGCTATGTGCACATCATTAACAAAATAAATAGAATAGTAAATATGTACAAGTAAAATAAATAGCGCAAAAATCTGTACAAATATATACAAGTGCTGTGGGGAGGGGAAGGAGGTAGGGCTGGGGGGAATGGGGAGGAGGAGAGGAAAAAGGGGGCTCAGTCTGGGAAGGCCTCCTGGAGGAGGTGAGCTCTCAGTAGGGCTTTGAAGGGAGGAAGAGAGCTAGCTTGGCTGATGTGCGGAGGGAGGGCATTCCAGGCCAGGGGGAGGATGTGGGCCGGGGATCGACGGCGGGACGGGCGAGAACGAGGCATGGTGAGAAGATTAGCGGCAGAGGAGTGGAGGGTGTGGGCTGGGCTGGAGAAGGAGAGAAGGGAGGTGAGGTAGGAGGGGGCGAGGGGATGGACAGCCTTGAAGCCGAAAGTGAGGAGTTTTTGCTTGATTTGTAGGTTGACAGGCAGCCACTGGAGCAGTCCAGATGAGGTAACTGAGACCCAGAGAAGTGAAGCGACTTGCCCAAAATCACACAGCAAAGTGGTGGAGCCAGGATTAGAACCCATGACCTTCTGACTCCCAGGCTCGAGCTCTATCCACTAGAGGATGCTGCGTCTCTGAACTAGAACTGGTCTAGAAGTAGACTGAGCACCTACTGTTTTCAGAACGTTGGACTGAGCACCTTTTGTGGTACTGGATTGAGCATTTCCTGAGTGCAGGGCACTGAACTGGGCACCTATTGTGTGCAGAATACTGGACTAAGCACCAACTGGGTGCAGACCAATGGACTGACCAACTATTCTGTGCAGAGCGCTGGACTGGACAGATAGATACTCTACTACAGGTTTGGGAACAGAAAAAAGAAGTAGAAGTGGTCTCTGCCTTGGGGTTCTTGCAATCTAATGGGGAAGGCAAGGAAACACACATTTCCAAGCATAAAATAGGTAACAGGATAAGAGCATAGTAGGCCTTTCCAGACTGAGCCCCCCTTTTTTCCTCTCCCCCTCCCCATCCCCATCCCCCACCCTACCTCCTTCCCCTCCCCACAGCACCTGTATATATGTTTGTACAGATTTATTACTCTATTTATTTTACTTGTACATATTTACTCTTCTATTTATTCTGTTAATGATATGCATCTAGCTTTATTTCTGTTTGTTCTGTCCACATATTTTGTTTTGTTGTCTGTCTCCTGCTTCTATCATCATCATCAATTGTATTTATTGAGTGCTTACTGTGTGCAGAGCACTGTACTAAGCGCTTGAGAAGTACAAGTTGGCAACATATACAGACAGTCCCTACCCAACAGTGGGCTCACAGTCTAAAAGGGGGAGACAAAGAACAAAACCAAATATACTAACAAAATAAAATAAATAGGATATGTACAAGTAAAATGAATAAATAGAGTAATAAATATGTACAAACATATATATATATGTATATATATATATATATATACACATATATATATATGTACATACATACATACATACGCATTCTAGACTGTGAACCCGTTGTTGGGAAGGGACCATCTCTATATGTTGCCAACTTGTACTTCCCAAACGTTTAGTACAGTGCACTGCACACAGTAAGCGCTCAATAAATATGATTGAATGAATGAATGAAAAGGCAAAAATAGAAGTAAATAAATCTCTAGAAAACTCATATTAAATCTTAATATCACCCATCTTTTCCTAGTGTTTAAATAACATTCTCCTCCAAGCGAATGAAATCCCATTCATCCCTTCCATATCCCTAAAAGAAAGGTAGTGTCATTTAATTCTCCTTGTTGCCCGGTAAGGAAGAGGCAAGAAATTTACCCTGTGGTCGGCTGGGCAAGGCTAGCGAGCTAGGAGGGATATTGTAAAGGGGCATTAAAAAGAAGGAGCTTTTCAAAATCTTATATATTTTGTGTCTATTTAAAAGTTCCTGCAAGCCTGAACGGATGTTGGAAGGTAAGTTTTCAAAACCGTGAGATTTAGTGTAACAGGTTTGGCAAAGAAATCAATGCCGCCTGTACAGCTGAGAACGAACTCTTGCAGCCCCAGCTAACGTTGACCATGTGTTTGCTTTGGCAACAAATGTGGAAAAATCATTTGGAGAAAAATCATATTATTCAACAGATTTCCCCCTCGTTGTTGGTTTTTTTTTAATTTGTAATTTGTAAATTCCCTAATCAGAAGCACAAAGTTAAAAATTCAAGTTCTTCCCCACGCTCAGAACCATATTCGGACTTTTCCTAGGAATGAAAAAATATACCGGAGGGCTGAAGATTTTTCTACTCTGGCTCTGGTGTTCCAAAGCCAGGAAGGTAGAAGGTTCTGAGGAATAGTTTTCATATTTATGAGTTTGTTCCGACTGCTTCATGTTGCTGCTGCTAAGCTTGCGGAAGCCATGTCAGGCTCAGAATCCTGGAATATTCTATTGCATGGAATAGGAGCAGATACCAGATCCTCCCTTTATTTCAGGAACCCACTTAGTAATAATAATAATAACAATAATAATAATAATAATGGTACTTGTTAAGCACTTACTATGTGTCTAGCACTGTTAACTTCTCAATGCCTCAGTTTCCTCTTCCCCCAAATAATTATTAAAATAATTATGGAATTTTTTAAGCACTTATTATGTGTCAGGCACTGTACTAAGTCGGAGTGGATACAAGCAAATCGGGTTGGACGCAGTCCCTGTCCCAAGTGGGGCTCACGGTCTATATCCCCATTTTTGTGGATGAAGTAACTGAGGCACAGAGATTTGAAGTGACTTGCCCAAGGTCACACAGCAGGCAAGTGGCAGAGCCGGGATTTGAACCCATGACCTCTGACTTGGCCTGTGCTCTACCTACTAGGGCATGCTGATTCTAAGACTTGTTTTGTTGTCTGTCTCCCTCTTCTAGACTGTGAGCCCGTTGTTAGGTAGGGATTGTCTCTATCTGTTGCAAAATTGTACTTTCTAAGCGCTTAGTATAGTGCTCTGCACACAGTAAGTGCTCAGTAAATACGATTAATTGAATGAGTGAATGAATGAACTAACCTGCCAAAGCTTGGGATGTGGATTTCATATCCATTCTTCCTCCCACTTAGACTGTGGGACAGGGGGACAGGAACCATGGTTGGCTTGAATAGCTTGTTGTGGGCATGGAATGCGTCTACCTGCTCTGCTCCATTGTGTTCATTCATTCAATCGTATTTATTGAGCACTTACTGAGTGCAGAGCACTGTACTAAACGCTTGGGAAGTACAAGTTGGCAACATATAGAGATGGTCCCTACCCAACAATGGGCTCACAGTCTAGAAGGGGGAGACAGACAACAAAACAAAGCATGTGGACAGGTGTCAAGTCACCAGAATAAATAAAAATAAAGCTATATACACATCATTAACAAAATAAATAAAATAGTAAATATGTACAAGATGTTATGTAAATATGTTATGTTGTTATATTGTACTCTCCCAAGTGCTTAGTGCAGTGCTCTGCACACAGTAAGTGTGCGATAAATGCAATTGAATGATTGATTATCCTATATTAACCCCTGTTGGGTAGGGACCGTCTCTATTTGTTGCCAACTTGTACTTCCCAAGCGCTTAGTACAGTGCTCTGCACACAGTAAGCACTCAATAAATATGATTGAATGAATGAATGAATGAACCCCAGTGCTTAGTACGACACTTGGCACGTAGTACGTATTTAACCAAGACCACAGTTGTTGTTGCTGTTTTATTATTACTATTAATAATGGAAAGTTGTTCTAGATTCATTTACCTGTTGTGTGACCTTGGGCAAGTCACTTAACTTCTCTGGGCTTCATTCCCGCATCTGCACAATGGGGATTCAATCGCTGTGCTCCCTCCTACTTAGAGTGGGAAACCCATGTGGGACTTTGTATCCTGTATCTACTCCAGCACATAGCACATGAGTTCAAAACCTGGCTCTGCCAACTGCCAGCTGTGTGACTTTGGGCAAGTCACTTCACTTCTCTGTGCCTCAGTTCCCTCAACTGTAAAATGGAGATGAAGACTGTGAGCCCCACAACCTGATCACCTTGTAACCTCCCCAGTGCTTTGCACATAGTAAGCACTTAATAAATGCTATCATTATTCTTATTGTAATTATAATAAGCACTTAGCTATTACCACACTTTTGGTTTGTTTTTTAAATCTGGAAAGTGAGTGACTTAGGGCCTTAATGGGCTGTATCAGCTCAGCTCTGTTGGTTTATTTGGGAGATTTTCTACCTTGGCCACCTGAAATTTGCTGTGGTCAGCTTGGCCACAACATGGGTGGCACAGGTCACCCCAGGCCTGGAAGAGGCCGATTGGATAGAGGAAGGCTGAGGGATGGACTTCAATCATCCCAATGACTGGTCCCTTCCATGCAGTTCCATGGAAATTGAAGACACTGCTCCAGAGACTTCAAGTACCAAGAAAGCAGAGAAGCAGCGTGGCCCAGTGGAAAGAACCCGGGCGTTTTCTAGTCAGAGGTCATGGGTTCAAATCCCGGCTCCACCAAATATCAGCTGTTTGGGCAAGTCACTTAACTTCTCTGTGCCTCAGTTACCTCATCTGTAAAATGGGGATTAAGACTGTGAGCCCCCCCAACCCCCGTGGGACAACCTGATCACCTTGTAACCTCCCCAGTGCTTAGAACAGTGCTTTGCACATAAGCACTTAATAAATGTCATTATTGTTATTATTATTAATTATTATTATTATTAAATCCTTTTATCCATTCTGAACTGGCCAGAGTTTCTGGTCAAGTGAACCAGAGAAAAACCGATAAGACTGTTAGTATTCTGCCCAGTGCAGCGGATTGACATAAAACCATGAGCAAGACCATTTTAGGGTCAGTTCTGTAGGATAATAATAATAATAATAATAATAATAATAACATTTGTTAAGCTCTTACTATGTGCCAAGCACTGTTCTAAGCGCTAGGATAGATACAAGGTAATCACGTTGTACCACGTGGAGTTCATAATCTCAATTCCCATTTTACAGATGAGGTAACTGAAGCACAGAGAAGTTAAGTGACTTGCGCAAGGTCACACAGCAGACAAGTGGTGGAGGTGGGATTAGAACCCATGACCTCTGGCTCCCGAGCCCCTGCTCTAGCCACTAGGCCATGCTGCTTGATGTGGGTTCTAATTCTGCTCCACCGCTTGTCTGCTGTGTGACTGTGGGCAAGCCATTTAACTTTTCTGTGTCTCAGTTCCCTCATCTGTAAAATGGGGATTAAGACTGTGAGCCCATTGTGGGACATTCATTCATTCACTCAATTATATTTATTGAGTGCTTATTGTGTGCAGAGCGCTGTACTAAGCGCTTGGAAAGTACAATTCCAAGTACAATTCAGCAACAGAGACAATCCCTACCCAATGGGCTCAAAGTCTTGAAGGGGGGAGACAGACAACAAAACAAAGCAAGTGGATAGGCATCAATAGCATCAATGTAAGTAAATAAAATTATAGATATATATATATACATCATTAATAAAATAAGAAGAATAATTAATATGTACATATATACACAAGTGCTGTGGGGCAGAGGGAGGGCTTAGAGCAGAGGAAGGGAGTACGGATGGTGCCCAACCTGATGACCTTGTATCCACTCCAGCTCTTAGAACAGTGCTTGACATGTAGTCAGTGCTTAATATTATTATTACTGTTATTACTGTTACTCCATCCAGCCTGGTCTCTTGCCTCCACGGACATTTGGAGGAATTGTCAACAACTTCAAGACTTTTTCAGGCTTTTGGACTAGTGTAGACAGGCAAATGATATTCAGGCAGATGCAATGCATTCACCCTGGGGCCTTGAATCAATCAATCAATCTATGCTATCATTATTATTATATTAATTTCATTATAATAATTTTATTTTCAAAATTATTATATTATATATCATATATCAATCAATACACATTACACATCAATTATGATTAATATGTAAATTATGACATTGTAATTTTATTGTATTAATAATAAAATAAAATTAATCCTATTATATTAATAATATATTGATAATAAATACTATGAATACTACAATAAATATATAGCATACATCATACATTAACAATTTTAATATATTAATATGTGCAATAAACCATATATTAATTAATATATAATTAATTAATGTTATATATTAATTAATTGTGATTAATTGATATTGTATGTTAATTATAATTAATGCATGGATTATAACATTGTAATTTTATTATAATAATTTCATTAATAGTGATAATAATAATAATAATAATAATAATAGCACTTGTTAAGTGCTTACTATGTGCCAGCACTGTTCTAAGCACTGGGGGGATACAAGGTAATCAGTTTGTCCCACATGAGGCTCACAGTTTTAATCACCATTTTACAGATGAGGTAACTGAGGCACAGAGAAGTTAAGTGGTTTACCCAAAGTCACACAGCTGACAAGTGGCGGAGCCAGAATTAGAACCCAAGACCTCTGACTCCCAAGCCCGGGCTCTTTCCACTGAGCCATGCTGCTTCTCTTTCTATTTATTGAAAGCTTAGTGTGTGCAGAGCACTGTACTAAGCGCTTGGGAGAGTACAATACAATGGAATCATCAGACACATTCCCTGCCCATAATGAGCTCAGTTCATTCGTTCATTCAATCGTATTTATTTGAGCATCCTCGCTTACCTAATGACCCTAGGACTGGTCTGAGCTCCCCAGGAAAAGAGCCTGTCACATAATAATGATAATAATAATAATAATAATATTAATAATAATAATAATAATAATAATAATGGCATTTGTTAAGCGCTTACTATGTGCAAAGCACTGTTGCAATCGCTTGGCGGGGGATACAAGGTGATCAGTTTGTTCCATGTGGGGCTCACAGTCTTAATCCCCATTTTACAGATGAGGTAATTGAGGCTCAGAGAAGTTAAGTGTCTTGCCCAAAGTCACACAGCCGACAATAAGCGGAGCCAGGATTTGAACCCGTGACCTCTGACCTCCGACTCCCAAGCCCGTGCTCTTTCCACTGAGCCACACAGCTTCCCCTTGAGCATCATCCCGAGGCGGTGGGATTTGGACCAACCTTGCAGGAGGGAATTTGGTTTCATTACCAGGGACAAGTCGGTTCAGGCCCTAGCTAGCTCCCTGAACTCTTCGTCCTCACGCTGGACTGCACCCAAGGGGCGGGAACCTTCTCCTTGGGCAGAGGGTCAAAGCCTGTGGGAGGAGGAGAATTCTGTTTGTTCCTTTGTCAAAGCCCCTGCCCAGGTGGGCTCCACCTTGCTAGACCTGGGTCAGAACTGTGCATGCCAAACTCTTGAGTCATGGGAACCAAAGAGAACTTTCCTTCTTTCCCCTCCCCATATTTCTTTCTCCCTCTCTTTCCTTCTCTCTCCCTCTTTTTCTTTTCCACTTTCCCCGCTCTCCTTCCCTCTTTCTCCTTCCCCCTCACTCCCCTCTCTCTCCTCCTTCATTATCTCTCCTTCTCTCTCCTCCCTCCTTCTGTCTCTTTCTCTCTTCCTCCTTTATCTTCTCTTCTCTCCCCATCTCCTTCCTCTCTCTCCTCTCTGACCCTCTTTATATCCCTGTCTTTTCCGGCTTTCTCTTCTGCCTGTCTCTCTCCTTTCTCCCCCTCTCAATCTCCCCTTTCCTTCTCCTACCCCTTTCCTTTCCTCCCCCTCCTACCTCACCTCCCTTCTCTCCTTCTACTGCCCAGCCCGCAACCTCCGCTCCTCCACCGCTAATCTCCTCACTGTACCTCGTTCTCGCCTGTCCCACTGTCGACCCCCGGCCCACGTCCTCCCCCGGGCCTGGAATGCCCTCCCTCTGCCCCTCCGCCAAGCTAGCTCTCTTCCTCCCTTCAAGGCCCTGCTGAGAGCTCACCTCCTCCAGGAGGCCTTCCCAGACTGAGCCCCTTCCTTCCTCTCCCCCTCATCCCCCCTCCATCCCCCCATCTTACCTCCTTCCCTTCCCCACAGCACCTGCATATATGTATATATGGTTGTACATATTTATTACTCTATTTATTTATTTATTTATTTATTTTACTTGTACATTTCTATCCTATTTATTTTATTTTGTTGGTATGTTTGGTTCTGTTCTCTGTCTCCCCCTTTTAGACTGTGAGCCCACTGTTGGGTAGGGACTGTCTCTATGTGTTGCCAATTTGTACTTCCCAAGCGCTTAGTACAGTGCTCTGCACATAGTAAGTGCTCAATAAATGCGATTGATTGATTGATTGATTGATTCTCTCTCTCTCCACCTTTCACTCTCTCCCATTCTCTCCCCCTTCTCTCCATCTCTCTCCTCCTCAATCTCCCCTTTCTCCCCCTCTATCTCCTCTTCTTTTCCCCCTCTCTTTTCTCTCTCTCCTATCCTCTTTTCTCCCATCCCTCTCTCCCCCTCTCTCTATCTCCCTTTTCTTCCTCCTTGTCCTATAGCCTTCTCTCCCTCTTTCACTCCCTCTTTCCCCCTCTCTCCCTCTCTTTCCTTCTCTTCCTCCTCTCTCTCTCTCTCCTGCCTGCTTTCCCTCTCCCCACTCTCTCCTTTTCTCTTTCCATCACCCTCTTTTTTCCCTCTCTACCTTTCTCTCTCTTGCACCCCCTCACTCTATTTTTGTCTCTTTCTCTTAGCATTATGCTACACCTTCAGTTGTTGGACTGCCCTGGCTGGGCCTGGCGTCCCCTTGCAGCCCCGCTTCACCACCTGGTGAGGAATCGGTGAGTTTGTTGCCTAAGTTGTATTCAAACAAGAGAGAAGACTCATTCAGGCCTTTGGCGGGCTTAATTAGGCCTTATGGGTCCTGTGGCATACAAAAAAGGAAAAAAGACTCTCTGGGATTTTGTAGATATTGGTTTTAGCAGTCAGATCCCCAGGTCTCATGGCAGTTCCTGAAGCTGGACCTCTCTGCCTTTTTTTTAATGGTATTTGTTAAGCATTTACTATGTTCCTGACACTATAGTAAATACTTGTATTATTAGATGAAAGCTAATAATGATAATAATGGTGCTTCTTAAGCACAAAACACTGTTCTGAGACCTGGGGTAGATACGAGTTAACCAGTTTGGGCACAGTCCCTGATCTTCACGGGGCTCACACTCTAAATCCCCAATTTACAGATGAGGTGACTGAGGCACAGAGAAGTGAAGTGACTTGCCCAAGATCACACAGCAGACATGTGGCGGAGCCGGTATTAGTACCCAGATCCTTTCATTCATTCAATCGTATTTATTGAGCACTTACTGTGTGCAGAGCACTGTACTAAATGCCTGGAAAGCACGATACAGCAAAAAAGAGAGACAATCCCTGCCCACAATGGGCTTACAGCCTAGAGGAGGGGGAGACAGACATCAAAACAAGTAAACAGCCATCAATATCAATGAGTGGAATTATAGATATATTCATAAGCGCTGTGGGGCGGGGACAGAGCAGAGGGAGAGAGTTGAGGTGACGTGGAAGGGAGGGGGAGAGCTGAGGAAAAGGGGGCTTAGTCTAGGAAGGCCTCTTGGAGGAGGTGCACCTTCAGTAGGACTTTGAAGGGGACAAGGGTGACAACCCCTGGCCCTGGTTGATTAGATCAAAGGAAGGGAGTGGTATCTGCTCACCTGACCTCAAGAACAAAGTAAGGCCGGGGTAATTGCAGGTCCTTGTGGGTAGGGAATGTGCCTGTTTGTTTGGTATTGTACTCCTCCAAGCGCTTAGTACAGTGCTTTGCACACAGTAAGTGCTCGATAAATACGACTGAATGAATGAATTGTCCCAGGCAGAGAGTCATTGCTGCCCGTTTTAAAGTATGTATCCCTTATCGTGCACTTCTGATCTCGTGTGGACACTGCAATAACTGTATATAAAGAAGTTATTGCCTGAAGTTGAGCTGGCCTTTTCTAACAGAGGAAATTCTGCCCGTCAACCGCCACTCCCTACTGGTGTTACAAGAAGCACGAGTCATAATAAATTCAGCCATTCATTCAATCGTATTTATTGAGCACTTACTGTGTGCAGAGCACTGTACTAAGCGCTTGTTCTTATAATGATGGCATTTGTTAAGTGCTTACTATGGGCCAAGCACTGTTCTAAGCGCTGGGGAGGATACAAGGTGATCAGGTTGTCCCACGGGGGGCTCACGGTCTTCATCCCCATTTTCCAGATGAGGGAACTGAGGCTCAGAGAAGTGAAGTGACTTGCCCAAGGTCACACAGCTCACAGTTGGTAGAGCCGGGATTTGAACCCATGACCTCTGACTCCCAAGCCCGGGCTCTTCCCATTGAGCCACGCTGCTTCTCCCAGTGAATAATAAATTTGTCTCTGACCCTCCCTTTGACCCCAACACAGAGCCTGTGAACTTTTCTTCCCAGGTGGCCACATTTGGGGTGGGGAAACTGTATTTATTAAATTAATTATGGTGCTAGTTGAATGCTTAAAATGTGCCAGGCCCTGTCATAAACGCTGGGGTGGATACAAGCAAATCGAGTTAAACGCAGTCCCTGTCCCACGTGGGGCTCACAGTCTTGCTTCCCCCTTTTCAGATGAGGTAACTGAGGTCCTTCTGACTCCCAGCCTGAACTCTAGCCATGCTGCTTCTTCGTAATCAGCTAATCAGTTTGGACACAATCCATATCCCACCAGGGGCTAACAGTCTTAATCCCTATTTTACAGATGATGTAATTGAGGCACAGAGAAGTTAATTGACTTGCCCTAGGTCAAACAGCAGGCCTGTGTTGGAAGTAGGATGAGAACTCAGGTCTTTGGACTCCCAAGCCTGTGCTCTTTCCACGAGGCCACATGGCTTCGTAGGTGACGGAGCTGAAGCGTTTGCCTTTTGGCAACAGGACAGAAAGAAAGGAAAGGAAAGGAAAAGAAGGCAAAGGTGTAGCAGTGTTCAGGGTAGCATCCGAATCATTCATAATAATAATGGAATTTATTAAGCGCTTACTATGTGCAAAGCACCGTTCTCAGTGCTGGGGAGGTTGCAAGGTGATCAGGTTGTCCCACGGGGGTCTCACAAAGTCTTAATCCCCATTTTACAGATGAGGGAACTGAGGCCCAGAGAAGTGAAGTGATTTGCCCAAAGTCACACAGCTGAGAAGTGGCGGAGCGGGATTTGAACCCATGACCTCTGATTCCAAAGCCCAGGCTCTTTCCACCGAGCCATGCTGCTTCGCCACTGATTGCCCCAGATGGCAACCATGGGTGACCCACTGCCAGAATCGTAGCCCTCTGGTTTCAGGAGTTATCCGTTGTGGAGGAAGGGGTTGAGTGAGGTGTTTAATTGGAGCTGGCTCTCATCTTGCTGAGTGCTGGCAAAACAGTGATGAAAACCTCCTGATAACCCTGGAAAAAAGAAAAGCAAGATGTGATAAGAAGTTATTCCCTGTGGAGAGCCTCAGCCACACAGCAGCAGCAGCAGCAGAAACAACTCTAAACTGCCATTAAGAGTACGGCTCTCAGCTCACTGAAACTCAACATTTATCCAGGAGGAGCTACTGATTCTCTGTGGGAAAGAATTATAGGTCAGGGAATCAGAAGACCTGGGTTCCAATGCTGCTCCGTTGCTTGTCTGCTGTGTGACATTAGGTAAATCACTTCACTTATCTGTGCCTTACTTTCCTCAGTAGTAAATTGGAGATTAAACACCTGATTTCCCCCCGCCTAAACTGGAAGTCCTGTCTGGGACAAGGCCTGTGTCCAGTCTATCTTCATTAAATAATTCAGTTGTATTTATTGAGATTTTACTGTGTGCAGAGCTTGGCAATAAATTGACACATTCCCTGCCCAAAGTGAGCTCACAGTGTACAGTCTTGCGTGTACCCCACTGTTTAGCTCAGTGCTTGGCATGTGGTTAGTGGTGCTTAAAAATGCCATCACTATTATTGCTGTGTTTTGTTTTTGTGGGGATATTTTTACGGTATTTAAGTGCTTGCTATGTGCCAGGCACTGTTCCTAGTGCTGGGGTAGATACCAGGTAATCAGGTTGGACATATTCCATGTCCCACATGGGGCTCACAGTCTTAATCCCCACTTTACAGATGAGGTAACTGAGGCACAGAGAAGTGAAATGATTTGCCCAAGGTCACACAGCAGATACATGGCAGAGCTAGGACTAGAACCGAAGACTTTATGCTCTATTCACTAGGCCACACTGCTTCCCATTGTTCGTATTATTAGTAGTAGTAGATTCTCCTGGGAAGAAGGATAAACTGGATCTCTTCTCACCCCATTCTCCTGCAGACCCTGCTCACTATCTCCTGCTCTATTTTCCAAACCAATCACTTGAATCCAGCGGAATAATAATTATTGCATTTGTTGAGCGCTTACTATGTGCCGAGCACTGTGTCAGAAAGTGTTGGATAGTTGGAAAATGATAAGAAGACTATTTCTTCAGTCCCTGCCATCACTGGAAAGAGTGGAATACAGATCTGGGCTTTTCCAATCAGACCTATTGGAGTCAAGAACAATAAAAATATTTGACTTTCAGATATAGGTTTGGCCTCCGCAAAGTGGTTTTGTGGTCTGGGAGCTGATGCTGATCCTTCAGAACTGTGGCTCTCATCACTCTCAATCTATGGTCAGTGCTTCACTTGGGGCCTTAAGATCTCCTCTGTGGGCTAGCTCTCCTGCATCACCCCTGAATTGCTTCTTTATTCATCCTCCCTCTCAGCCTCACAGCACTTATGGGCATATCTATAATTTATTTCTACTGATGTCTGTCTCCCCCTCAAGACTGTGAGCTCATTGTGGGCAGGGAATGCATCTGGTTATTGTTGCATTGTAATAATAATAATAATAATGGCATTTATTAAGTGCTTATTATGTGCAAAGCACTGTTCTAAGTGCTGGGCACTGTTCTAAGCACTGTACTGTCCCAAGCACTTAGTACAGTGCTCTATACACAGAAAGCGCTCAAGAAATATGATTCAGTGACTGACATCTCTCAGTTGGAGCAGAAGAACCACAGGAAATGGGTTCATGGTTTGGCACGTCTCTACAATGGGGCTCACCCAGGAAATGGAAATCCATCCTTCCATGCAACTCCTTTCTCCAGTACCTACTAACCTACTAAAGGTAGGTTAGGAAGTCACCATCTTTCCTCAAACACCCTTGAAGTTGGAGTAATAATAATCATAAGGAGGGTATTTGTTAAGCGCTTACTATGTGAGAAGCACTGGAGGGGGGGATACAAGGTGATCAGGTTGTCCCACGTGGGGCTCACGGATTTAATCCCCATTTTACAGATGAGGGAAGTGAAGCTCAGAGAAGTGAAGTGACTTGCTCAAAGTCACACAGCTGACAAGTGGCAGAGCTGGGATTAGAACACACAACCTCTGATTCCCAAGCCCGCGCTTGTTCCACTGAACCACCCTGGCAAGCATCACCCAGTTCCTCCAAGAGTCTTGGAACTCCTGTCCAAGACAGAGTACCGGGTAATAACAATAATAAAAATAATGATAATAATAATAATAATAGTGGTATTTGTTGAGCGATTACTATGTTCCAGTCAGTATACTAAGTGTTGGGGTACACACGAGGTAATTGGGTTGGACACAGTCCCTATCCCACATTGGGCTCACAGTCTTCATCCCCACAGCGTGGCTCAGTGGAAAGAGCCCAGGCTTTGGAGTCAGAGGTCATGGGTTCAAATCCCGGCTCTGCCACTTGTCAGCTGTGTGATTTTGGGCAAGTCACTTCACTTCTCTGGGTCTCAGTTACCTCATCTGGAAAATGGGGATTAAGCCCCCCGTGGGACAACCTCATCACCTTGTAACCTCCCCAGTGCTTAGAACAGTGGTTTGAACATAGTAAGCGCTTAATAAACGCTATTATTATTATTATTTGACAGATGAGGTAACTGAGCCCCAGAGAAGTAAAGTGACTTGCTCTAGGTCACACGGCAGAGACGTGGTGGAGCCAGGATTAGAACCCAGGACCTTCT
Organism: Tachyglossus aculeatus; assembly: GCF_015852505.1. NCBI lineage: Eukaryota > Metazoa > Chordata > Mammalia > Monotremata > Tachyglossidae > Tachyglossus > Tachyglossus aculeatus. Next base: position 95,584,844 of record NC_052067.1, read on the forward strand.
GAATCCCAGGCCTGCACTCTATCCACTAGGCCGGGTCAGATGGCCCATTGATCTGACCTAGTGACACTGTTGCCAGTGGTTGGATGATCTTATGGTCCGTGGGCCGGCAATAAACTGGCCGTATTGAAATAGAAAACTCAGCAATCTGAACTGAAATGGTTTAAGATCTGCCTTGGGTATTACTCAAAAGGAGGGAGAAAATTGGTTGATGACCCGGAGTTCTTATTTTAGAAGAGGGTTACCTGCTCTATACATTAGACAGGAAGCTCCCTGTGGGCTAGAATAAAGGGCATGATACTGTGGCCTGGATCTCTGCCTGTAATAATAATAACAATAATAATAATAATGGCATTTATTAAGTACTTACTGTGTGCAAAGCACTGTTCTAAGCACTGGGGGGGATACAAGGTGATCAGATTGTCCCACGTGGGGCTCACAGTCTTCATCCCCATTTTACAGATGAGGTAACTGAGGCACAGAGAAGTTAAGTGACTTGCCCAAAGTCACACAGCTGACAATTGGCGGAACCAGAATTCAAACCCATGACCTCGGACTCCAAAGCCTGAACCCTTTCCACTGAGACACGCTGCTTCTCTAGGAGTTCAATTCAGTGTTCTCCATTTCTTAGACACTCAGTTAAGACTGTTGACACTGCTAGTAATAATAATGATGATAACAATTGAAATAATCATAACAGTATTTGTTAAGTACTTATTATGCACCAAGTATTGTACTAAGCACTAGTACAATAGTTTATCTACCAGGGTAGATAAAAAGATAATTAGTTCCCACATGGGGCTCATAGTCTAAGTATGAAGGAGAACAGGTTTTGAATCCCCATTCTACAGATGAGCTGACTGAGGCACAGAGAAGTGAAGTGACTTGTCCAAGGTCACACAACAGGTAAGTGGTGGAGTCAGGATTAGAACTCAGGACCTCCGGCTCCCAGACCTCTGTTCTTTCCACTAGGTCACACTGCCTCATTAGCCTGACCTGAAATGGGCTCAGCACATTAGTGCTCCCCTGTAGACAGATCACCCTGATCACCTTGTAACCTCCTCAGCACTTAGAACAGTGCTTTGCACATAGTAAGTGCTTAATAAATGCCATCATCATTATTATTAGACTGTAGGCTCATTGTGGGCAGGGATCGTGTCTACCAACTGTGTTGTACTCTCCCAAGCATTTAGTACAGAGCTCTGCACGTAGTAAGTGCTCAATAAATACCATTGATTGATTGATTGGTTGATTAGTCATTGGTAAAAAGTGAATGGATTAGTTACTTCCACTATGGGGGAAGCAGCGTGGCTTAGTGGAAAGAGCATAGTCTTGGGAATAGGAGGACGTGGGTTCTAATTTCATTCTTTCAATCGTATTTATTGAGCGCTTACTGTGTGCAGAGCACTGTACTAGGCGCTTGGGAAGTACTAGCTCTACCACTTGTCTGCTTTTGTGACCTTGGACAACTCACTTAACTTCTAGGGGCCTCAGTACCCTCATTGGTAAAACGGGTATTAAGACTCTAAGCCCCACGTGGGACAACCTGATTAGCTTGTATCTACCCCAGCGCTTAGGACAGAGCTTGGCACTTAGTAATCGCTTAAACAAATGCCATTATTATTATTAACAATATTCAGTGTTTCCTAAAAGGTACCTAAAAACAGATGCATATTTGACTTGTCCTCTCTGACTGAACGCAAAGGGGTTGGGTAGACTGAAGATCCATTCACCACGGTATCTGGGAACTTCAAAACCGGCCTCTGTAGAGCGTGTCGACTTTCCAAACTGCGCCATCAGGATGAAACTTCCTCACGGGATCTTCTATCAGCAAAATGCATATCGGCCCCTTGCCCAGTCCGGACACCTGGATCCTGGGGCCTGGTTTGGGGATGAAAGATGTTTCCTGGGGTTTCACTGGGACAGAGACAAGAAGAACCTCCATTTCCTTCTGACGTGGAGGAAGGGAACGTGTGTACAGCGGAGTCCGTTTGGGCCTGTGAGGAGATGCGGCTGCGCTGCTGACCAAGCCTCCGTAGTTCCCTTTCGGTGACCTCAGGCCCAGCCCTCTAATAATGGGGACTCTGGGCATATTATGGCGCCACAGAGGCCATCGATCACTATAATTATTAGTGACGGCAGTAATTGGTCCTAAGCAGCAAGGCTTACCCACACAGAGATGAGCCAGGAGTCTTCTCCAGTGGCAAACAGGAGACCGTCTCCCCTGCTTGCAGCTTTTTAACTGAAAAACTCACCAAATGTTCAGAGCTTCTTAGTGAATGTATTTATCGTACACTTACTAGGTGCAGAGCACTGCCCTAAGCGTAGGAGAAGCAGCGTGGCTCAGTGGAAAGAGCCCGGGCTTGGGAATCAGTGGTCATGGGTTCTAATCCCGGCTCTGCCACTTAGCTGTGTGACTTTGGGCAAGTCACTTCACTTCTCTGTGCCTCAGTTCCCTCATGAGGATTAAGACTGTGAGCCCCACGTGGGACAACCTTGATTGCCCTGTATCCCTCCAGCGCTTAGAACAGCACATAGTAAGCGCTTAACAAATACCAATGTTATTATGATTGGGAGAGTAGATAGAACAATAAACAGACATATTTCCTGCTCACAACGAGCTTCTCGTTTTCTGCGGCCACAAAGCAGCGTGGCCTAGTGGATAGAGCTCGAGCCTGGGAATCAGAAAAGCCTGGGTTCTAATCCCAGTTCTGCCACTTGTGTGCTGTGGGACTTTGGGTAATTCATTCAATTGTTATTTATTGAGCACTTACTGTGTGCAGAGCACTGTAAAAAATGCTTGGAAAGTACCATTCAGGAACAAAGAGAGATGATCCACTGCCCTTCACTTCCCTTCAGTTGACTTCCCTTATCTAGGCCTCGGTTACCTCATCTGTAAAATGGGGATTAAGACTGTGAGCCCCATGTGGGGCAGGGACTTGTATCCAACCTGGTTACCCAGTATCTATTTCAGCACTCAGTGTGATGCCCGACACACAATAAGTGCTTAATAAATATCATTAAAAGAAAGTATTTTACCTCTCATTACCTGGATTCTTCAAACTAGAGCTTGAGAAGCAGGGTGGCCTAGTGGAAAAAGCACAGACCTGGAAGTTAGAAGACGTGGGTTCTAATCCCCACTTCATTCATTCATTCAATCCTATTTACTGAGCGCTTGTTGTATGCAGAGCACTGTACTAAGCGCTTGGGAAGTACAAGTTAGCAACATATAGAGATGGTCCCTAACTGACAACAGGCTCACAGTCTAGAAGGGGGAGACAGACAACAAAACAAAAAAATATGGAATGCTTCACGAATTTGCATGTCATGATTTGCCTGCTGTGTGGCTTTGATCAAGTCACTTAACATATTCATTCCTCAATTTCTCCATTAGTAAATGGGGAGTAAATTATCTCTTCTCCCTTCTCTTTGGGCTGTGAGCCCCATGAGGGACATGGACCATGTCCAATCTGATTATCTGGTATCTAAGAGCTTGGCATAGTAAGCATAGTAAGCAGTTAAAAAATGCCTCAATTATCAATATCATTATGAATGAGTCCAGCCAGTAGGTCTAAAGGTCCAAATTTGCCAAAGGTGGCTCAATAGAAAGAAGAAGGGCTTGGGAGTCAGAGGTCATGGATTCAAATTCTGGCTCCGCCAACTGTCAGCTGTGTGACTTTGGACAAGTCACTTAATTTCTCTGTACCTCAGTTACCTCATCTGTAAAATGGGGATAAAGACTGCGAGCCCTACGTGGGACAATCTGATCACCTTGTATCCTCCCCAACACTTAGAACAGTGCTTTGCATATAGTAAGCGCTTAACAAATGACATCAAAAAAAAATGAATAACTGTCACTTTGTCAAAGGAAACAATACAACAAGCAGCATAGCTCAATGGAAAGAGGACAGGCTTGGGAGTCAGAGGTCATGGGTTCAAATCCCAGCTCCACCAGTTGTCAGCTGTGTGACTTTGGGCAAGTCACTTCACCTCCCTTCTCTCCTTCTCCAGCCCAGCCCACACCCTTCACTCCTCTACCGCTAACCTCCTCACTGTACCTCGTTCTCACCTGTCCCGCCGTCGACCCCCGGCCCACATCCTCCCCCTGGCCTGGAATGCCCTCCCTCCCAACATCCGCCAAGCTAGCTCTCTTCCTCCCTTCAAACCCCTACTGAGAGCTCACCTCCTCCAGGAGGCCTTCCCAGACTGAGCCTCCTTTCTCCTCTCCTCCTCTCCATCCCTCCCACCCTACCTCCTTCCCCTCCCCACAGCACCTGCATATATGTTTGTACAGATTGATTACTCTATTTATTTTACTTGTACTTGTTTACTATTCTATTTATTCTGTTAATGATGTGCATCTATCTTTATTTCTATTTATTCTGATGACATGACACCTGTCCACATGTTTTGTTTTGTTGTCTGTCTCCCTCTTCTAGACTGTGAGCCTGTTGTTGGGTAGGGACCGTCTCTATATGTTGCCAACTTGTACTTCCTAAGTGCTTAGTACAGTGCTCTGCACATAGTAAGTGCTCAATAAATATGATTGAATGAGTGAATTTATTAATTAATAAAGCCCACGTCCTCCACCTGGCCTGGAATGCCCTCCCTCCACACATCTGCCAAACTAGCTCTCTTCTTCTCTTCAAAACCCTACTGAGAGCTCACCTCTTCCAGGAGGCCTTCCCAGACTGAGCCCCCTTTTTCCTCTTCTCCTCCCCATTCCCCTGCCCTACCTCCTTCCCCTCCCCACAGCACCTGTATATATGTTTATACAGATTTATTACTCTGTTTATTTTACTTGTACATATTTACTATTCTATTCATTTTGTTAATGATGTGCATATAGCTATAATTCTATTTGTTCTGATGACTTGACTCCTGTCCACGTTTTGTTTTGTTGTCTGTCTCCCCCTTCTCGACTGTGAGCCTGTTGTTGGATAAGGACCGTCTCTGTATGTTGCCAACTTGTACTTCCCAAGCGCTTAGTACAGTGCTCTGCACACAGTAAGCACTCAATAAATATGATTGAATGAATGAATAAAGTAGCAAGGAGAAATCTTCCACAGTGAAGAAGGGATTATCAGTCATCCAATCAATCAATTGTATTTATTGAATGCTTACTGTGTGCCAAGCACCATACTAACCACTTGGGAGAGTATGAGATAACAGAATTACTAGCCATGTTCCCAGTCCACAAGGAGTATAGTAAGCCAATCATTCACTGGTATTTATTGAGTGCTTACTTTGTGCGGAGCATGTAGCTAAACATTTGGGAGAGTACAATGTAACAAAGTTACATAGAATTTACAGTGTAGAAGGAGAGCCAGACTTTGCTATGCACAAATAAATTTTAGATATGTACCTAATAATAATAATAATAATGGCATTTATTAAGCACTTACTATGTGCAAAGCACTGTTGTAAGCACTGAAGAAGTTACAAGGTGGTCAGGTTGTCCCATGGGAGGCTCACAGTCTTAATCCCCATTTTACAGATGAGGTAACTGAGGCACAGAGAAGTTAAGTGACTTGCCCAAAGTCACACAACTGACAAGTGGCAGAGCCGGGACTTGAACCCATGACCTCTGACTTCAAAGCCCGAGCTCTTTCCACAGAGCCACGCTGCTTCTCTAGGTTCTGTGGGCTTGACAGTGGGGTGAATAGAGGGTGCAAATCCAAGTACACAGGTGATGCAGAGGGAGTGGGAGAAGAGGAAATGAGGGCTTAGTTAGGGAAGACCTTTTGGAGGAGATGTGCTTTTAATTAGGCTTTGGAGGTGGGGGAGAAAGAATGTCTGTCGGATATGAAGAGGGAGGGAGTTCCGGGCCAGAGGAAGGACATGGGTGCGAGGTTGTCAGCAAGATAGGTGAGATCAAGGTTCCCAAGTGCTTAGTACAGTGCTCTGCACACAGTAAGCGCTCAATAAATACGATTGAATGAATGAATAAAGTAGCAAGGGGGATTTGCAAGCTGGGTTGTAATAAGAAATGAGAGTAAGGTAAGAAACGGTAAGGTGATTGAGTGCTTTAAAGCCACTGGTGAGGAGCTTCAGGTGGATGTGGAAGTAGATGGGCAACCACAGGAGATTCTTGAGGACTAGAGAAACATGGACTGAACAGCTTTACAGATAAAATGATCCAGCCAGCAGAGTGAAGTATGGACTGAATACGGGGAGAGACAGGAGGCAGGGAGGCCAGCAGGGAGGCTGATGCAGTAGTCAAGGTGATCCAAGATAAGTCCTTCCTGTCTGGCACTACCATCCTTCCCGTCTCACAAGCCCGCGACCTTGGTGTCATCCTCGACTCCGCTCTCTCTTTCACCCCACACATCCAATCCATCACCAAAACCTGCCGGTCTCACCTCCACAACATCGCCAAAATCCACCCTTTCCCCTCCATTCAAACTGCTGCCTTGCTGGTTCAATCTCTCATCCTATCCCGACTGGATTACTGCATCAGCCTCCTCTCTGATCTCCCATCCTCCAGTCTCTCCCCACTTCAGTCTATACTTCACTCTGCTGCCTGGATCATCTCTGTGCAGAAACACTCTGGGCATGTTACTCCCGTCCTCAAAAATCTCCAGTAGCTGCCTGTCAACTTATGAATCAAGCAAAAACTCCTCACTCTCGGCTTCAAGGCTGTCCATCACCTCACCCCCTCCTACCTCACCTTCCTTCTCTCCTTCTCCAGCCCGGCCTGAACCCTCTGCTCCTTTGCCACTAACTTCCTCACTGTGTCTCATTATCACCTGTCCCGCCGTCGACCCCCAGCCCACGTCCTTCCCCGGCCTGGAATGCCCTCCCTCCACACATCCGCCAAGCTAGCTCTCTTCCTCCCTTCAGAGCCCTACTGAGAGCTCACCTCCTCCAGGAGGCCTTCCCAGACTGAGCCCCCTTTTCCCTCTCCTCCTCCCTGCCCTACCTCCTTCCCCTTCCCACAGCACTTGTATATATATTTGTACAGATTTATTACTCTATTTTACTTGTACATATTTACTATTCTACTTATTTTGTTAATGATGTGCATATAGCTTTAATTCTATTTGTTCTGATGATTTTGACACCTGTCTACATGTTTTGTTTTGTCATCTGTCTCCCCTTTCTAGACTGTGAGCCCGTTGTTGGGTAGGGATCATCTCTATATGTTGCCAACTTGTACTTCCCAGCGCTTAGTACAATGCTCTGCACACAGTCAGCATGCAATAAGTACGATTGAATGAATGAATGAATGAATGAATAAGTGTTTGGCTTACCAAGGAAGCAGTTTGGATGAGAGGAAAGAGTGGATTGAAGTGGTATTGTGAAGGTAGAACTGACAGGATTTGGTGACAGATGGAATATGTGGATTGAATGACAGAGTTGGGTTGAGGATAATGCCAAGAGTTTTGGGCTTGTGAGATGGGGGGATGGTGATGCTGTCTACAGTGATGGGAAAGTCAGGGGAGGACAAGGTATGGGTGGGAAGATGAGGAATTCTGTTTTGGACATGTTAAGTTTGAGGCGTCAATGGGACATCCAAGTAGAGATGTCCTGAAATCAGGAGGAGATATGAGCCTGAAGAGAAGGAGCAAAGATCAGGACAAGAGATGTAGATATTTGAATCAGCAGCATAGAGATGATAGTTGAAGCCACGGGAGCTAATGGGTTCTCCAAGGGAGGGGGTGTAGATGGAGAATGGAAGGGGACC